>NC_141105.1:23916472-24516472 GCF_041138505.1 Cibotium barometz
TTTCAAGAGGGCAGCCCTGGTTTTTCTCCTATAGCAACCGCGTCGAGCGACCATTAGGGCTTAAATTCGAGCTGTAGACTCCTAAGGCTATGGGCTTCAAAAGCCCTAAGCCAATGCAGCCTACAACCGCCAGTGCCGAGTTGAACTAGTCGGAATGCTGCGGCAGAGAGAAGACATTTTGTCTGATTGGCTGTACGAATGTGTGCGCTCGGGCCTCCTCTATAAGTTCTTAGTTGAACATTCCACGAGTTCTTGCCTCCACAAGTTGCTGGAGGGCCTGCACTGCTAGGAGGTTCAGCTCCACAAGGGAAAAGATAAGAAAATTGACCTATTCTACACCACAAAAGTGACCTACTCTTGCCAAGCTCTAGATACCATGTTAAAATTCATGGTGGTCATGCTAGATCAACTATGTGGAGGAGAGAGACACAAAATACAAGAAAATATCTTGCTTATTAAGTTGCTCAAATACAACTAGGCTTCTTGCTCCATACAAAATGCCTTCTAGCTCCACCTTTAAATAGATGAGCTAGTGGACCTTAAGTCCCTTCACACACACACCCCCTTCTTCTCCCCTTTTACATAACCTTAGTCTCTTAATATATATATATATATATATATATATATATATATATATATATATATATATATATATATATATATATATATATATATATATATATATTGATATATAATTCTGTCAAGAGGGGGGGTGTGTGCACATATATGTGTGTGTCTAACTACATGTACATAAATATATGTTTGTGTGTGTATGTGTGTGCATGCATGTGTGTGTGCCTGTTAATACAAATATACATACATACAAACATTATATATGTATGTTTGTATTAACAGCACGTGCACACACACACACATAAACATATAACACACACACACACACACACACACACACACACACACACACATAAAGCATACATATATCTGTGTGTGTGTGCACATGTGCACACACACACACACATAACATATATAACACACACACACACACGCACACGCACACATATATGTATGCTTTATCACTCCAATCCAAATCCCTCCAAATACATGACTCGATATACAATGGTATCAATTATGTGCTTGATAAACATAGACCTCTTTCCTCTCCTTTTAGATAGGATCTTAGATAGGTTAATAGTAGTTATCTACTTTCTATATACAATTTATGAGCATGTGTGTGTGTGTTTGGAGCCCAAGATGGTGGTTAGATCTACAAGGTTTGAGAGAGAGAGAGAGAGAGAGAGAGAGAGAGAGAGAGAAAGAGAGAGAATTTGTATACTGGCATGAGGGATGTGTGTACCACTCTAGCTTATGAGTACTTATGCTTCTTCTCTTCTTCCATCTTATTGCTTGATTCAAGGCATATTGCTTGGATTTTATTAGATGTTCCTATCTTCAACTTCCATGAATCTAGAGAAGCACAACAACTGGATTGCAGGTAACAACCCCATTATACCTTTGTCAAGTGTAAGCATGAACAGTGTTTATATTTTCTCTTAGCATTCGTTGTGATTTGAACAATGATGGTGGATACTCCACATGTACACCAAATCATTAGAAACTTTGCAAAGTGAAAAAAGTGAAGTTATCTAAGCATAACTCCTTTGATTATGGAATGCCTATAAATAAGCACTCTTTCATAAACTATAAAGAGGATATCATTTTAAATTATTTGTAGCATATTGTACTTTCAAAGAAAATGGCAAGTGCCAAGGCTAAAAAACAAATCTTTTAAAGCAAATGGCAAGTGCCAAAACTAAGCATCAAAACTTTCACAACAAATGGCAAGTACTAAGGCTAAAGAATCACCATTGAGGCTTGTTTAATAAAAACCCAGACTTCTTCTAAATGAGTAACCTTGATTTTTCATACAAGAAGGAGAGATATGATGTAGAGGGTAAGTTCCTTGTGGAACAAACTCACTATGCAAGTGCCAACATTATGTATTGAACCCGACTCAGCAAGAAATGTGCAAGTTTTGATTAATCACAAGAACTAATGCTATTGAGTCACAAAGTTTATCTTATTTCTGGTTCACATACTAAGCTATGGTTTCAAGTAGGGAATTTTGAAAGAGTGAGCAATCTTTTTTTTAAGGGTGTGTTTTTCTTTGCAAATCACCTCTTGTATTGGTAGCTAGTTTGCATGACACACATTGCCATTATGGCCCAAGCTTTTTGCAATGAATTGTGATGAAGAAATGCGTACAATAGTGATGAAGAAATGCTTACAATAGTGATTTGGGGCCTCAAAGCCCCACTTTTAGCAAGGATTTTATGGAGTGAGGACATTGTGGGCGATTTTGTTTCACTATTGATGCAAGCTTTTGTGGGGGCTTGGAGAGGTTTTATTTATGGGTTATGGTGTTTTGGTAGGATTCATGATTGGATTTAGCAATTAGATTTCTTAGCTTAAAGGCTTTTGTGGGTAGTTGGAGAGGTGTTATTATGGGTGTTATTGGTGTTATGGTTGGATTTAGCACTTCGATCTATTAGCTTAGAGGCTAACCCCATAGACCTCAATATCACCTAGATGTAGAGGTCCCAAAGATATGCTTTTTGTATATGCTATGGTAGGATTCATGGTTGGATTTAGCTCTTCAATCCCTTAGCTTAGAGGCTAATCCCATAGACATCTATATTGGCTAGATCCCAAAGATATGCTTCTTGTACGTGTATGATGTAGTCCCCATAAGCATTTAACAAATGCACAAATGGCATACAGCACCAGTTGCAGCAGTCCCCCATTTTTTACATAAAAATTTCAAATTTCCAAATTGCTTGTTCTTTAGCACTTCAAAATTCAAATTTGCTTATCCTTTAACACTTCAAAATTCAAATTCTTGCTTATCCTCTAGCACTTTAAATTTCTAAATTTGCTTATCTTTTTACATGCAAGCACATGCTTTGTGGCATTTAACACTCAATACATTGACTGGAAGACTATTTGACCCCCCCCAACATCTCCTTCCCTACCTCCTGCAAAGGTGCACGTCTAACTACCTTGGAACAAGTGCCAGATATGGGGACCATTTCTAGGTTGCCACATACACTACAACCTTTTTCTATGGAGTCGACTCCTAAAGGAGTAAGAAACCTCCTTCACCATTCCCACTTGTGCTCATGATGCTCAATAGGGCAGTTCTCACAGCATTCTCACCGACCTTTGCTAGGTGCCTTTATGGTGCCCACCACCTCTTAACTCCTTGTCCTTGGGGCTTTTACAACATCTCATACGTTGGGCTTGCAAGGTCAGTTGAACTTGCAAGCTTGGAATCCAAATCATATAGTGGGGAAAATTTGAAGTCAAATCCACGGGTAAAATCACATACATAGGGCTTGCAAGATAGGGCTTGCAAGGTCGGCTAAACTTGCAAGCTTGTAATTCAAATCATTTAGTGGGAAAAATATTCACTAGCTTGGTTGACGGAGGGTTTGATCAATGGAGACATTTTACAGAGAAGGCGTGCCTTGGCCTGACCCTATTTTTTGGGTGGCCCTACCCTATTGAGGTGTAAGGTCATCAACATCTTTAAGGACCATGGACCACTTCCGCAAGTTCATCCATTATGTCTCTCTATGATGCCACTTTTATTAGAATTTGCAAGAGGCAAAATTGTAAAAAGTTTCATCATTTGAATCACCCTTACTATAAGAAAATTGTAGCTCACAAGCTATTCCTCACTATTTGCCCATTGTTGAGTGTAGCACCAATGTTTGATGCAGATCAACAACACGAAGCCGTGTAGTTCACCATTTAAAAGCGACATAGTCGTCAATATGAAGTGATACCACCTTAATGAATACTTTTACAATTTAGCGATGCTCTCTATGTGTTCTTCAATAATAATGACTGTCACTATAAGATGTGCAATACATCCAAAGGTAATAGAGCTATTCTTTTAATAAGAGATATTCTTCTAAAACTGTATGAAATTATTTATTAAGATGTATATATAATAATATATAGTATTTTAAAGTATTTTTATACAAATGATTATAAGCATTTAAGAATGTTTAGGGAATCAATTGTATATACATATTTTGAAATATCTTGGGAATACACAAATAAGGAGAGTGCTTTTTTTAAAACAATTTTGGTTAAGTTGTACATCACATAAGTATTGTGTCTCATGCTATCCTGCATAGTAATTCTCCACTATCCTCTACTTTCATTAGTAAGAAGTGCTTTTCTAAAAACGGGGGAATGGCACATTCCCCTATGATTATAGTTTTAAGGGCAGACTTGTGCCACCACCTTGTATACAATATTTATTATTCTTATTACTTTTTACTCACGCACATACTCACTTAATAAGTATAGAAGTAGTCAAACCAATTAACTTTTTCAACCACTTATATTGATTAACATTTTTTTAACAAGGATTATTTGAGAGGCATCTTCAATATTCAGTGGTTGGAGCATATACATCTCATTCCTAACAATTACTCTCACAATTCTAACAAGTGCACTTCTGACGACAAGAAGGATTATTGATTAACATTTTTTTAAAACAAGGATTATTTGAGAGGCTTCTTCAATATTCAGTGGTCGGAGAATCCATCTCATTCATAAACAATTGCTCTCACAATTCTAACAAGTGCACTTATGACATCATCCTCGTTTCTGTTGATGACAATTTTGTTATTGTATTCCTATGTCATTTCAATGTGCTAATATTTCTTCGCTGCAGTACTGAGAACGAATCATGGATCCTTAGTGTTGTGTCAATAATACAGAATTATTACAAAGCCTACATAAATTCCAAAAAATAATTGCTAAAAATCAGAGCTTCAACATTGACTAAGCTAAGCGTGTCGTGAGCTTGTCCCGAACATGTTAACGCAAAAGGACTCTCGAACCTATGTATCTCCCTAGGATTATACATTGTAAATGTATACAAGAAACTATGTGCAGAGTTGCCCAACAAGCATTCTAGTATGTATATGCATGCATGTACACACACTTACACATCTACACCTCTTAGTGGGTGGAACCTATATGTAGAGCCTTGGATATTTTGTTGGTATGGTTTGATCTTCCACGTGGCACAAGGCTTGGCCCGAGCCTCAGAGTTTGGGTCAAAAGCCAAAATTTATTAGTATTAATCCTGTTTTAAGGATGGCATCCTTTTCCACGTGAATGGATTTCCTGTCATTTGTCAACAGTATCAAGCCTGCCATGAGAAGCTGTTCATGGTGCCTTCCTACTACACACATGTTCATTCCTAGCCCTACACTTCGTCTTCTTCTCTCTCTCTCTCTCTCTCTCTCTCTCTCTCTCTCTCTCTCTCTCTCGATTGCTACCCTTTTGTAACCCTAATTTTTGTTTTCATTAATCTGCAGACATCCACTCATCACACCTACATGAGCATTTCCCTAACTTCTCCTCCCGTCCGCCATGCTACCCCTGAAACCTTATTTTCTCCATCTGCAGTCATGGTTTTCTCCTGCTGCCTCGATTTCCCTTTGCCTTCTCAACATGCTGCATGATCACCCTGATCAGAATTTCTGAAACCCTGCCCCTAATGTTCTGAAATCCTATAGGGCCTGCATCCATGGCTTTCCCCCTTGACCTGCTTTGATCTTGTCCACGATCAGTTAACTTTTACCTCTTGTGGCTTGGCCTGCCTACCCTTGGCCTTGTTTGAGCTGAAGCAGCTCCTCTCGCAATGGCCGATGATTCCAGACCGCCCGATTTCTGTCCTTGGGAACCCGGCGAAGCATGCAAGACCGGGAATGGTGCTTGCCTCCCTCCCCGCAAGAGGTTACTGGTTGGCTTAAAGCAGAGCGGGTGGCTTTCTTCTTCCTTCCCCTATGCCGCTGCTTGGCAGAGCTGCATCGGAGTTCCATGTGCGGGTTTCATGGAGGAGCTTAAGCTGGAGGTCGACCTTGAAGAGTCGAAGATAGACAGCAATGGAGGCAATTGCCCGGTCGAGTCCACCACTATCCAAGGTGAGAGCAATACAGTAGAAAGTTCTGATTCCCGTAAATGTAAGAGAGCATCCAAGCGGCAAAAATGCCTTTCTGTGTTAGCCGATTGCCACAGTTCTGCCAAGCAGTTGCAGCCAGCTGATCCCAAATCATGCCCTGGAGATAAACTCCGGAAGATATCCAGAGGCAGTAAGGCTTCCCTGTCCCCCATTATGGCATCAAAGGTCACCCATGAGGAGAAGGAAACCGTCTCTTCTCACAGAGAGGTGGCAGATGCTGCTAAAGCCACAGCAGCCATTGCTGCAAAGACTGCTGCAGAGGCAAAAGCTGTTGCCGCAGACAAGGCTGCTGCTGCTGTTAAAGCTGCGGCTGTCGCCAAGGCTGCCCTTGAAGCCATCGCCATAGCAGCTTGTGAGGAAGTATGGGAACCCCAATCGAAATCTACTTGGAGGCGTGCTCATGCCTCCAAGAAACAGAAGAGGAAAGCGAATGAGCTTAAGCAAAAAGTTCAACCCAAGACCAGGCTGTCCCCGGTCCCTCCCTCTGTAGGTGATGGTGGTCTTGTTTCTCCTGAAAAAGAGAAAAGCAAGGACGATGAGCTGAAGCACGTAGTACCAATCTCCACAGTTGCTTCCCCATTACCTCCCCCTGTTGATGATGAAGAAATGGCCCGCCGACTACATCGTGCTATGAACAGCTCACCAAGAATTTCCCGCAATCTAGCCCCTCTGGAGTGCTCAAAGAAGCATGGAAAATCTCCACCTTCATCTCAAAGCCGTTTGCAAGGTAAGAACCAGCGAGCACAGGGATGCGGTCCATCTTTGGGGGAGAGACGAGTAAAAAGGAAAAAAGTGAAGGTCTCAAGAACAAGTAGTGCAAGGGCAGATGTGAAATTAAAGTCTATGAGTGCGATCAATGAAACTCTCAATTTGCTTCAAGGGGCAGGACCTTCCCAACACCATGTTTTGGATGGGATGGTGTCATGTTGTGCTCTGTCTCACAACCCCGTGGATAATAAGCCTCTTAAAAAGGGTATCGCTGGAACTTTAAGTGCTAAGCATGGGATTACACTGCTGACCAAATGTATCAAAGAGGATCACAGTTTACCAAGTATTCTTGATGGTGATAGCAGCATCAAATGCAATCCAGCATTAAAGATTGAGAGTGTTTATTCTAACAAGCAAACCCACGAAGATTGGGCTGTAAAAGCAATGGGAGTGAATGAAGAAGCTAATGTAACTGAGAGTGCAATAACGGTAAAGGAGGTCAAGTTGACTGGTGCTAGAATTGCCAAGAAGAAGAAAAGGGGGACAAGCATGCTTGCTGCACATGCCAATAGGATACAAAGTTTGCCTCATAGAATGGACAACAATAATGTTGATAAGGTGTCTGTTATTAGGATTGAGCATCGGTTGGCTACATCTCGGAATGCTGCTGCAGAGCTCACAGGGTCACATCTTGAGACAGTGGGGTGTGATAAGCAAATAGACATAGATGAGAATGAAGTCAAGCTTAATGCTGTAAGCTTAGGGTCTGACACTGAACTGACCAAAGAAGGGATGAAAGAGAGCTCAGCAGTCAAAGAAGTACAAAAAAGCACATGCCACAATGTTTCAAGCAAGGTCATCCTCAAAAATTTCCCACTCTCCACACATGGAGAAAGGCAAACACGGCGGCATCAGAAGATTCTAAGGGGGCTGCCAAACGGACTGTCTACAGGGAATCAAACTTTTGGAGGAAGTATGAGTCTGTCTTCATACATGCCATCCCCAACTGTGTCATAAATCACTATCCCTGCAGGTGTGCAGGTATGATCCAACAGCTGAATCCAAAGATTTAGGACATGCTTTGAGACATAACAAAAGCTAAGCATTTTGTTCTTGAAAAATAAAATTTCTGTTACTTTAAGTCAGAGAGGAGCTCATCGTATCAGTATTATCTATCATAGTGATGCTATGTATTGATTGTCAAGGTGCCCAATATTTTTTATTAGGGGTTTGGAGCATGCAAAAGAAAGTGAGTGTACATTGTGTGTTGCATATGTGCTCTGACTTGAATTAAATGGTCAACAGCTAGTCAATGGGAGCAGGCCCACAATGCTTTGAGTTCCTTGGAGCAAACTAGGTGAGGTAAGTCATTCAAATTTAGGCAAGGGAGGCAAATTGTCGACCCATAGGTGGTTGAAACTGCATGACAGCTCTTGAAAGTGACTCTTGCTCTGGCTGCTGGCTAGCCTCTTGGACACTTACAAATGATTGAAATATGCATGCTTAGCGTGCCCAAACTGCTCGCATTGCTGTCTGCTGGAAGTTTGCATTGCGTACTGGTTTCCATGCTCTGGCAATTTGTGAGCACACTTAGAAATCTCTGGTTTTGTGAGATGTGTACTCCGCCAGTGGTAGACATCGCCTGCCATAGTGCAGCTTGATTTGATGTGCATGTGCCAGATTTGTAATGTGAAAATCACTATGAGAGGTGATGTTTGTAACATTTTCCACGGCTAATACCACAGCTCCGCAACATCCAAACAAGCTCACAAAAGTATAAGTCAATAATGAGATTGGATCTCATCAAACCAAATTGCTTGACGCACTGAATACCTGTTAATTTTTTTAGAGCTACTGCGAATCTTCCTTGGTATCTGTGGAAATGACGTTTGAAGCCTCCATTAGCAAGCAATCAATGCGGGATTGCCCTTGTCTCATGGGGAGACTTTGCTACCTTGTAAGTTACATGGAACTTGGGGTGCACCAATAATGGCTGGAAAGGGTGTTTCTGGAATGGACCCTTCTCTGGTGCCATTTCAACCAAAATTCCCCTATTAGTTGAAGGTGCGGCTTTTGGATCTTTAGGCCAACTGAACCATATTTTGGGAAGTTGGCATCCTTTTCAGTTTTTTTATAAATGTACTAAAGCATTGGAGCAATACCAAAAAAGACCATCTGATTCAATGGCTGGTGATAGGTGCCATATACGTCATTGTTGACTTGATCTATGGAGGAGGATAAACTGCGTTGAAGACTCAAAGGGAGTTCGCTTGTTGGTAGATTCCTGATGATGGTTATGGCAAGTAGTTCTGCAAAAAACCAATGGGCTTGTAGCCCCAGCAGCATGTGTTTGTGTCTCTTGACTGGGAGGTGAAGGGTGCAAACCCTGCTGAAGGCACCCTGTTGGTGAGAGGCTAGGAGTGACCACGGCAGATATGCCTACGGGTGGTGGAATGGTTCATTATTAGTAGGATCCTGTTCAATCAGAAAACAAGCACAATCCCATAAAAATAGCATAGACACTAGCCAATGCAATCCATATGAGCAGCTCCAACAAGTACTTTGAATGTGGATAACACTTGTTACTTGTAGCAAATTCCCAAAGGTAAATCTGGAATTGCTGGGCTGCAAACAGTAGATGTTCAGCCCATCTAGATCTCTTTTAAGGTACAAAACAGGTCGCCATCAGTGTAGGTATGCCTTCAGCATAAACACAGGTAACATGTAGAAAACATGTGCATAAGGTGCAGGTATGGCAGCATGAGCAGCAGCATCAATAACAGGTTGGCCAGATGACGTTAGCAGTAAACAGCAGGTACAAGGCTGTATGGCGGGCAGGTACATTCAGTAGTACGGAGTCTGGACAGGTACAGTGCAGGTACATGGTAGGGTAAGTATGGACAGCAAGTACAATGCTGTATGGAGCTGGTGGGCAAGCACACATACACACATATATGTATGGCAAGGTGTGCACCTTGAAGATGCTGGTGATCTTGCAAAAACAACCCCTTTTTAATGTTAGGAAGAAGTAAACCCATGCATTAAAACCCAATCTACATGTGTGGGAAGAGAAAAAGGCCATCAACCATCTATGAGGCCATCCATATTTTTAGCCATGTCCCTACTCTTGGGCTCCCACAAAAGAGTGTCCAACCTAAATGTGTGACGCCCATAAAAAATGGGGTGTGTGCCCAATCCATAAAATGTCCACCTTATTTAAATGAGTAAGAAACCTATAAATACGAGGTTCCCAAATGATAACCTGTCCGGTCTTTATTCAAATGTGACCACTTATCTATTAAAAGGGTGTGAAATAAATACATATAATGTCCTTCATTTGATCCTTGTTTACACACCTGCCCTTCCTCCAATTTCTCCAGAAGTTTCAGGCCAAATCTAGGGCCATATTTTCCAATGGCAGTCACTCCACATGAGGCCAAGGGTGCCTGTTGTCTTGTATTGGATAATCCCCCATTCCCAAAGCTTGTACCTTAATAGTGTAAAATCTTGAGGGTGCCCAAACTAGTGACATTTGGCAAGAGTACTCCCTTGATAATCAAAGTAGGAGTAGCCATAGTGCTGTCCTGAGAGCGTGCAATATGTATTCCCATTTCCCATGTCTGGTCAAAAGAAAGAGAGGATGAGGTGACTGTCAAAGTCACGCAGTAGCAGCACACACACTACTCTAGGGCACTGAGCAACGTCGGTGGCTGGGCTCCCATCTCCTAGCCGTTGCTCCCCCCCCCCCCCCCCCCCCCCCCCAAAAAAAAAAAGAAGAAGAAAAAGACACAACCGGAGGAGATATCTATGACAAAGTGCCACCACACCCTATATATGGGTCTTCGACTTCCCATGCTCTTGCATATGGGATAATCCACCACAACTTCTAGTCATGCGATAGCGTGAGAGTAGCTACGAGAATTGCCACCTCCAACACCCTACCTTGATCAATCAGAGGTTAGGACCGCCCAAGACCACATAGGTTGAGCTTTGATACCATGTCAAAGTCACGCAGCAGCAGCACGCACACCACCCTAGGGCACTGAGCAACGTCGGTGGTTGGGCTCCCATCTCCTAGCTGTTGCTCCCTCCCCCCTCAAGAAAAAACCCGGCCGGAGGAGATATCTATGATAAGGTGCCACCACACCCTATATATGGCTCTTCGACTTCCCATGCTCTTGCATATGGGATAATCCACCACAACTTCTAGTCATGCGATAACCCAAGAGTAGCTACGAGAATTGCCACCTCCAACAGTGACCAGTTTGGGTTTATAATTTTTATTGTACCTATCACTTACTTCAGGCTTGGTTATGTGCTTGTGACCAGCCTTTGCTGCTTCAGTCCGTTGTGCCATGTGCTTGACCTGCCTATTGTGCTCTCTACTTGTGCATGGCTTGCTCGACCGTTTGTCCCCCACATGCACCATCTGATCAAATCCCATTTTGTGAGTGAGCTTCACCATTTACTTCTAGGATCTAACAAAGGTCCTTTTTCACTCAGTGTTGACAAGTACTGCCTTCTCTCCTTTTCTCTTGAAAGCAATGTTGGATGGGTTGCTTATCCCAAGGGACCAGAGGCCAGCAAAGAGAACAACACGCTAAAGAGGCAAAATGCTTCCCAAGTGGCAGCCAAGATCACATGTTTCGTGAGTGTCCTAAGCGCAAGAATAAGGACAATGAGAAGCAGCAAAAGATTAATGTGCATGCCATTCTTGATGTTGTGCAAGGTCATATAGGGAATGATGATAAAGAGGGTGGTTTGCAAAGCTTGGGGACAACTTAAGGATCAACACGCATTCTTTATGTTTGATGATTGACACACAGTTTCATCTATGTGGAGATGACAACCGCATTGAACATTGATGTAGGCGACACGAGGCCCCAAATTGAAGTGGAGGCTGCCTTTGTGGGAAAGCAAGTGCAAGTGACCCTATCATTGACAAGTTGCGTATTCATATACAAGGGTATCTTGGTTGCTCCATTGCATGGATGTGATGTATTGTTGGAAAAGTCATGGCATCACCGCATCGAGTCACGCAAGGAGTATAAGACAAACATGATTACTTTTATGCAGAGAGACCGCATGCATGTTATTGATGCCAACCAAGAGGGAAACTCCATCCCAGTTATATCTCATGTTCATATCAATAAAGCAATGAAAAAGAGTGGTTCTGTGCACTTGGTTTTTGTACCTGACATTGTTAAAAATGTGATGATATAAATGTAGACACATTAACGAGTAAGAGGTTGAAATTCTTGGACGCATCCAAGGATTGTTTTACATACGCTTTGCTAGGAGAACTACCTCTTGAAAAGACCGGATGACCACCGCATTGATTTGTTGGTGCCGGGTAGTCCCCCACCAAATAAACCCATATGTAGGGTAAGCGGAGCACAACAAGAAGAGGCTATAAAACAGGTGGCCGAATTGTTGAATTGAGGTTTGGTTCAGCTAAGCTCTTCACCATATTGTTTACTTGTCTTGCTAGTGCAAAAGAACTTCCGCATGTGTGTGGAGTATCGGGCTTTAAACAAGCTTACCATTAAGAACTGGTTTCCAATCCCATGCAGAGATGACATCCTTGATAAACTTGATGGGTCTGCATGTTTCAGTCACATTGAATCTGAAGAGTGGATATCACTAGGTGCATGTGGCACCACAGAATGTGCACAAAACAACATTCAGGACATCATTTGGTCTGTATGAGTTTTTGGTCATGCTGTTTGGGCTCACGAATGTCTTGGCCATATTTAATAGAATGATGGATCACATTTTCTGTGAGCATTGGAAATTCACATGTGTGTTCTTTGATGACATTTTTGTATTCTCCAAAAACGAGGAAGAACACCACCAACACTTGGCTATATTGTTTGAAGAGCTTCGTAAGCATAAGCTCTTCATCAATGTGAAGAAGAGTGAATTATTCCTCTTAGAGATTCACTATTTGGGGAGTCCGGACATTGTATCTAAGGATGGTGTCAGGATGGGTCCTGCAAAGGTAGAAGCCATTCAGAATTGGCATGAGTTATCTTCCGTACATCAAGTACGAAGCTTTTTGGGTTTATTTTTATTCTATAGGCTTTTTATCAGGCACTTTGCATGGATTGCTTCACCATTGTATGAGCTCACTAAGAAGAAGGCAGTCTTCAAATGGACCGTTGATGAGAAAGAGGCTTTCTTTCGCCTCAAGGATGCCATTATGAGTGAGCCAATATTAGTCATTCTAGACTTGGAGAAACCTTTTTGTGTTGAGTGTGATGCATTAGGAAGTTGCATTGGAGCTGTCCTAAATCAAGAGGGACATCATGTAGCTTTTGAAAGCCATCATTTGCATGATGCCGAGCTTTCTTTGGGCATCTATGAGGAGGAGTTGTTGGTTGTAATTCATGCCTTGACCATATGGAAATACTACCTTCTTGGAGCTGATTTTCAAAGCCCCTCATGAAGTACTTTCTGACGCAAATAAAGCTTTAGGAGAAGCATATGAGGATGTCAAACTTCTTGTCTATGCTTCATTTTCAGATTATGCACACTCCAAGAAAGAAGAATCTGGTAGCAAATAAAGCTTTCAGTGTCCAAGAAAGAAGAATGTGGTGGTAGATGCATTATCTAGAATACCATACATGGCTGTAGTGTCAATTGCCTCATATGGGGACTTATCTGCCATGTGTGAAATGTACCATATAATTTTGGGCGTATATGGACTGATTTAGTGCCTAGACATGTACATGCCTCTTATGTGATCAAAGAGGGGTACTTTATGAAGGATAACTGCCTATATGTTGCCTCAAACATGAGGCAAAAGGTTATAAATGAGTGCCATCATTCTCCATATGCAAGACAGAGAGGTATTGTATCTACTACGTGCATGATTGAGCACTATTTCTTTTGGCCAAGTATGCGCAATGGAGGCATATGTACGTGCATGTATCACATGCCAAAAGATAGGCAAAAGGCTCCAGGTTTGCTTCAGCCATCGCCTATTCCCTCGTAGTCATGGGAAAGTATTGCAATGGACTTTGTCATAGATTTTCCTTGTACTGAGCAAGGCAGTGATACTATTTGGACGATTGTTGACAAGTTTAGCAAGCAGGCACACTTCTTGCTGGTCAGAAAGACCATGAAGCCTAGGCATATGGTCAAGATATTTGTGGCACAAGTGTTCAAACACCATGGTATATCTAAGTCCATTGTGGGGGATAGAGATCCCAGGACTATGAGCCTCTTTTAGAGAGCTCTATTTGACAATATGGACACTAAGCTAGACTTTTCGTTGGTTTATCACTCCCAAACAGATGGGCAAAGTGAGGCTGTAAATTCAATTGTGTTGGATCTCCTCAGATGCTATGTTGCAGTTCAGAAAACAGCTTGGGGGCAGTATCTACCGTTGGCAGAGTTTGCATACAACAACACAGTGCATGCCTCCACGGGAAAGGCTTCGTTTGAGATTGTATATGGCAAAGTGATAGTGCGAACAACCATTGCTCGTTCATATGGTAAGCATAAGAGGGCTGTCGACAAACATAGAAGAGAGGTGGATATCAAAGAGAATGATTGGGTATTGCTAAAATTTGAGAAAGACTCCGTAAGAGGCCAGGAAAGGAGGGAGCATGCCCTAAGCTGTCTACCAGGTATTACAGACCTTTTAAGGTGATCAAGCTCATCAATGAGGTTGCTTTTCGGCTTGCGTTGCTTGATCACTGGAGGATTCACAATGCCTTTCATGTGAAATTGCGGAAGTATGTGGGGCTAGAGCCAAAAGAGCTTGTCACAGAAGAGCCGCCCTAGAGGTTGATGAGCTAGAGGAAGTTCTTTAACTTGAGTAGATTGTGTTTCACAAGGAGAGAAAGCTACCTGGTGGTAAGCTTTTGAGGTGATACCTTGTGAAGTTCAAGAACTACTTGCCTTTCGATGCGAAATGGGTTGATAAAGATTACTTTAGAGATTACCCATAGCTTTCTCAGGCATATTTGGAGGCTTTTCATTTGAGGACAACTGGGAGGGTGTCACCATTTGGCTGCCCAAGTGGCTCTCTCCTATTTCGTGCCAAAGTACAAGAGGCCAAGAAGCTTCATGTCCCTTGTACTGAGGCCAGGACTTGTGTCACCTACGGGAGGCTAGGTCTCGAGTCACCCGTAGTGTAGCTAAGAGGTGGAACACATTGTGATGTATCCCAGTTTTAGGTTTCCCAGTGAGCTAATTCCATGCTCGGAAAGACCTGCTAGTTCCAAGAACGGGAGATATATCCATCGTACAATGCATATGCATGCATCTTTGCTTGCTTGAAACTGATTTCGCGTGACTTGTTTTCGTGTGATTGCTTGTTATGATGTGTCCAATTCATGAGCAAGGAATGCCCGCTTGTGAACGGTGCGAATGCTTTGTATTTTGACATAGTATATGGCATGTGAACATGTGTGGTAAGAATCTTATTTAAACCTTTAATTATTGGGCAAAGGTTTTATAACCTTTGGGCGTTCAGACTTCATTGAAGTGTGGACTGCCCATTGGGTTGTGCAACCCAAAATTTGGGCACCTCCTTTGGTCCATTAAATCCACCTTGTGGCCACTATTAATGTGTGGGCACTTTGTAACAAAGGGGATTTTAGGATGCACATGTACATGGGGGATGGGCCCAGGTCATGTGGGCCTTGGACTATGGTACCCTTTTTATGACCCTTTATCACCTTTTGATACCGTTTGACATATTATGTCCCCTCTAAGGCTCATGCTTCTAAGGTTGATTCATGGCAATCTTTCCATGTTTGGGTGGTTACTCTCTATGATGAGTAGCACGTGCTTGTGTACTCCATGCTAATGAGTGCAACCCTAGATTCTCTTCATTGCATTGGTAAAAAAGCCATGATCTCTTCACTGCATTTGTATCAGAGCTCTTGGCTTTGATCTTGATATTTTGATTAGAGAGACTAAGACTTAATCATGTTCGGATTAAGTTTTACACAGTTTTTCAGATTTTGATTTTCTTCATTTTGAGAGGATTAGCAGTGAGATAAACGCTTAATTATTTTCGAGTTTATGCTAATCACAATTTAAAAAAACCCTAATCTAGACAGTGTCTTGATTATCTTCTTGATTAGTGTTTCTTTTCATAAAATCTATTCATAAACCTTAGTTTTCTTCTATATTTGTCTAGTTTCTGGGGAATCTAGGGCAGTTTGGAGGATATTGAAGGTTGCAATTTAAGTCTTGGTACAATTTTTCATTAAGAAAGTGTGCAGATTGAAGAGTACAGTTTTGTTGAAGATTTTATGCAGATTTATGTGCAGTTAACAGTCTTGTAGCAGATTTAAGCAGATCTATGTGAAGATTGCAATATTGTTGGATTTAATGCAGATTACTATGCAATTAGCAGTTGTGTTGGAGATTCGGACAAAGTTTACTGTGCAGAATAAAATTTCAAGAATCTTGGTGTAGATGTCAGAATATGCAGCGGAGATGAAGACAAAATTTGAAAACTCAAGAGCAAGTGCACTGCAGAAAAACATAGCAATAGAGAAGGGGAGAGAGAGGCATGTAACTCTACTACTTACACAAGAAATCCCGAAATGCTGAATACAAGATGTGTGGGGGCAAGGGGCCATTTTATATGGCCCCTATGATCCAGTCGGCCACCAGTAGTAGCAAGGACAGTCGGCAGCCACAAGAGGACACCCGACCTGCTGAACTCCCAGTTGGCCACCTACAGAGAGAAGCGGGGAGCAGCAGGAGCAGTCGGCCATCACCTGGATCAATCCAAGAACCACAGGACAACTTCCCACACCTGGTAAAAATAGGGTAAAAATATGGAGAGTGGGGAAAAATGAGAAAACACCTAAATCGGGCGGGCACACCCACAACAGAGGCCCTGGTGTAAACATACAGACAGGAGATGACTGCTAACACCCCCTCTCAGCTCCTGGATGTGGAACCAACCCCAGGGAGCTGGAGTGCCGCCGGAGCATAGCTTGAGATAGAGACTTCGTGAAGAGGTCCACCGCATTGTCCTCCGTCGAACAGAACTCTAGCAAGATGTCATCAGTAACAATCTTTTCACGAACAAAATGCCTCTGGATGACCATGGGTTCCTCCAGTGGAAACCCAATCCTGCCAAGTAACCTCTGCAACCTTACCACCTCATAAGCAGCACCACAAGCAACCCGGTACTCTACCTCTGTCGACGACAAGGCAATAAATGGCTGCCTCTTACTGCTCCATAAAATTGCTCCTGAGCCAAGGGAAAAACTGTAGCCTTATGTCAAGGTCCTCGTGTCTGGCTCTCCTCCCCAATCTGAGTCACTCCATCCTTGGAGTCCGACTCCATCCATCAATCCCCCTCCTGTGTAAAAGAGTCCAAGATCCTTCGCATGCTGCAGAAACCACAAGATACGCAATCCTGTCTCCCAAAGAGTCCTTTGCAAACATGAGGTCAACAGCCTCATCAGGAAGCTCCCGTCCAATCTGGTATGCATCAACCAAATCAATGAACCATTCTGCTTCCGAGTCAAGGAGGCATCATACTGCTCATCACAAGGATCAACACCTATTACGGTGGATGCCAAGTCCTGGAAACCCGCTGAAGACCACTCAAGGCCTTTGGAAACTTGTAACCAACCCCCTCTGAATCCGGAACCACAAAGCCTAGAGAATGTGCAACATCCACCTCCACTTGCAAGTAATCAATTGCCACCTGCCTGGCCTTCCAATAGGTCCCCGTGGAAGGAACTTCCTCATCTATAGGAGTTTCTTTGTCCCGAATGCTACGAGACATCAGAGCATAGGTTACCTCTAAAGTTTTCTCTGACTGACGAACACAAGAACTACCAACGTCTGTACTGGAAAGTTCCTGCCAACTGCTGCCATCATCTGGCCAGCCATCCACCATCTGGTCCGGGAAAGCCTGCACCTGCAGCGTATCCACACTTAAGTGGCCATTACCAGATTGCCGCTCATCACAAAACTGAGGACCTGGGAGAGAGAGTGCTGAAAGTTTGTAAACTCCATTCTCCACTCCGCCTTCCCAAACTACTTGGCCTGTTGCTTTGTCCTGGAGAGCAACAAAATGCTCATCAAACTCCACCCGTACGCCAGTCTTGCAAACCTGATGCACTTACAACAGATGGAAACCAAGTGATGGAACATACAACACCTGGGAGGAATGCTCCCCCCCTCTGCCATCGGGAACCATCTCCAACCTACCCTCAATGTGAACTGAGATAGTGGATGTATCCCCAGTAAGAATGTGACCAGAATACCTGCAGAGATCCTGTAAAGCCGAATGGGAAGGAGTCACGTGCCTGGAAGCACCACTGTCTAGAATCCACTCCCGAGTATCCGTAGCGGAGAGTCCTCCAACCTTCTCCTTGTCCGAAGAAAATGAAACATCGATGTCCATCGCCTCTAGGTGCACAAAAGCTGGAGTCTTCACGGTTGTTGCTGAGGATTCTACACCCTTCTCGGTGCTCCGCTTGGGACACTGCCTCCAATAGTGGCCTTTCTCGCCACAGTCATTACAGGTCCTCTCTGCCTTGAGTTTCTCGCGGTTTGAGTCGGACATCTTCTCAGAAGACTTCTCCGATGAAGCCTTCCCTTTGCCCTTGTTGTTATTATGGCCTTTCGACCGTTGGCTAGTTAAGGCCTCCGAACCTCCGCCCTGTGGAGGGTTCGAGAATCTTTCCTCCTGGTCCAAGACCATGGGCACAAGCTCCTCCCTTGTGATGGTGCTGAGCCTGCTACTACTGGTAATCAAAGAAGAGTAAAATGCTGAGTACTGAGAGGGCAAATGCAACAGCAACGTGATGGCCATATCCTCCGATGATATCTCTTTCCCAGCCTGGAGAACTTTCTGCTAAAGAGCTTGCAGCTTGTTGATGTGCTTCCGCATCGTCAACGACTTTGGAGGATTCATCACCCGCATTTGTACTTCCAAAGAGATCTTCTTCATGGGCGATACCCTGTTATAGAGAGAAGCCAAATGCTACCATATACCTTTGGCCAGTGTCTTATGCTTGATATGATTGATTACCTGCGGTGTGCAGTTGAGGAAAATGAAAGAAAGGACCCTGTCATTGACACGATCCCACAACTGTGCCTATGCCTCGCGTTCCTTCCGAATCGAGGGTAACTCCCCTTCCTCTAATTCCGGCCGCGGAACCCCAACAACAATGAAATCAGCAAGGTCCTAAGACTCCAAAACAGATTCCATCATTACCTTCCATATGCCGTAGTTGTTCCCGTCCAATTGACGGTCCACTGGGAATGTGGGGAGTGTCGGGATCTTCACATGCCTCTCAGCCATCTCAAGTAAATCTGCCATTGCGGGGGTGTAACTGAAAAGGGAGGGTGGGTGGGAAAAAAGAAGAACTTAAACCTTCAAGTGGCTGTCCAACAAATCAGCCCGCCTTCCGCTTGCTTCTCCTCTTCCTGAACGGTCCTAAACAGTCCCACCAATCAGCAACAAAACAGCCCCCCTCTTGCTAACACAGTTCCCAAGATTTATCAAGAGCCTAGAGCTCTGATACCATGTCAGAATATGCAGTGGAGATGAAGACAAAATCTGAAAACTCAAGAGCAAGTGCACTGCAGAAAAACACAGCAATAGAGAAGGGGAGAGAGAGGCGTGTAACTCTGCTATATACACAAGAAATCCCGAAATGCTGAGTACAAGATGTGTGGGGGCAAGGGGCCATTTTATATGGCCCCTATGATCTAGTCGGCCAGTAGCAAGGACAGCCGACAGCCACAAGAGGACACCCGACCTGCTGAACTCCCAGTCGGCCAGCTTCTGTCTGTCGGCCAGCACACGTGTGAAGTCGGCCAGCTTCTGTTAGTCGGCCAACACATGTGTGAAGTCGGCCAGCTACAGAGAGAAGCGCGGAGCAGCAGGAGCAGTCGGCCATCACCTGGATCAATCCAAGAACCACAGGACGGCCTCCCACACCTGGTAAAAATAGGGAAAAATATGGAGAGTGGGGAAAAATGAGAAAACACCTAAATCGGGCGGGCACACCCACAATAGAGGCCCTAGTGTAAACATACTGACAGGATATGATTGCTAACAGTAGATTTTCAAAGTTTACAAAGGTTATTGTGTAGAATCAATCTTGGTGATTCTTGATCTAACCTTTCATTAATCTTGGTTATGTCTTGTAAGAATCTGGTTTCTTTAAGAGAAATTGTTATAAAGTTCATGAATATTGTTGAAAGTTTATGCAAGAAATCAAGATTATTGAATCTTGGTAACAAAAGTGCAAGATTATGCTAACAATTGTTGATTAAGGGTCATTAAGGCAATTTCTTGATCAAGAAAATGACTAACAATAAGGATTAGTACGAATCTTGTGATTAGTGATTAATCTTGGTGCAACTTGCAAATCAGAGGAGTTCAAACGGCTTATTGATCAAGGAAGTAATTAACAATAACGGTTAGTGCTAATTAATGTGATTAGTACTAATCTTGGTGACACCTTAGCCTTGAATCAGTTAACAGCAAATCAAGTTGTTGATTAAGTTCTACACACTTGCACATGAGGATTTAGTGCATAGTTTAGATCATGCCCATACACACATGGATATAGGGGATCGTACCTCGGATGTTTCGAGTTGTGCTACACATTGGGCGACGAAGTCGATTTTCATCTGACTTTGCATGATGTTGACTACGAGCTGTGCGTTTGGTTCCTATGATTGTCGACACGACCCTATATCCACGACATTTACCTTTGGGTGCTTCATTTGCCATTTGCAGTGTAGGGTCTTTGACTATGTGGCTCGACATTCAAAGGCACCTGTGGCACATCTCTTGGCCTACATGATGGTTCTTTTGTGCTAGGATGTTAAATATCAGTAGTGATTAATGTGGGAATAAACAAGTGCTAGGTGGTTGAGTAAACTAGCACTGAATGTAAGCCTTAAATAAAGCAGTTCCAATGTGTGTGAACAACTGCTAGTATATATAAGTCTCTTGTGTAGGAACAGCCTCTTAAAAGGCATATGTGGTGGCATCATATTTGGCATATGTGGTGGCATCTTACTTAGCATATGTGGTGGAATTATATTTAGCATATGTGGTGGCATCACATCTAGTATATGCTTAGAGTATGTAATGAGGTAGTTGATAACAGAAAATTGGTCACCACCATTCTTAACTCCTTACCTGAGTCGTATCAGAGTTTCCATACTTGTTTGAATCTCTCTATGAGAGGAGGTAATCCTTTATCCTTCGAGGAGTTGGTTGGATTACTTCTCCAAGAGGAGCAGACAAGGAAGAACAGATCTAGGGGTGATGCAAGCAAAGGAGACCAAGCCTACTTCTTTAGGGACAAAGGCAAAGTGGACTCGTCACAAGGAGACACCAAGAAGAAGAAAGGAAAGTGTCACTACTGTCACAAGCTAGGGCACTACATCGAAGAGTATCGGAAGAGGCTTGCAAAGCTGAAAGCTGAAAGTTGATGAAGATTGCGAATTCCGCTTCTTCTACCTCCGACGACAAGAAGTAGTGGCCAAAAGATAAAGTAAACCTAGTCCAATCATCTTGGACTTCTAGCCACATTATCACTATGCGGGGGAATGTTAAATAATATCAGTAGTGGTTAATGTGGGAATAAACAAGTGCTAGGTGGTTGAGTAAACTAGCACTAAATGTAAGCCTTAAATAAAGCGGTTCCAATGTGTGTGAACAACCGCTAGTATGTATAAGTCTTTTGTGTAGGAACAACCTCCTAAAAGGCATATGTGGTGGCATCATATTTGGCATATGTGGTGGCATCATACTTAGCATATGTGGTATCAGACTTAGCATATGTGGTGAAATCATATTTAGCATATGTTGTGGCATCACACCTAGCATATGCTTAGAATATGTAATGAGGTCTCTCCTATAAAAAGGACCTACTTCTATAGTGAATTTATGCTTTTCCACTACATCTTGTACTTCCTCAATCCGTTGAATCTTGTGCTGATTATCTTGTTGATTATCATCTCTCTATCTCTCCTCTCTCCACTAGTACTCAAGGCACTAGTCAACACAGGACGGTTCGACATTCCGGCCACGAGTTTCGAGCTCATTGTCTTGATATCTTTAGTACTGGATTCATATTACGATTGTGAGGATGGGCTTGTTGTTAGTCTTCCCTTCGACCCAGGAGGATTTATGGCTAGCCTCACTATCGACATTGGTCTCCCATATTTACCATTTGACCTAGGTGTGTAACATGACTACTATGCGGAAGCATGCTTAATAATGATTAACGCAAAGCAATAAAGATTAACGCTAATCACATGCTCATGACATAGAGAAGTAGAGAGAAGGAGAAGTGAGGCTCTTTACTTAACCTACTACTATATATTACTGAGTGAATGAGTAATTACAACGATTGTCAGAGATCCAATGTAGATCTAGACTATGAAGGCTATGAATGAACTTATGCTTATTGTCCTCCACTGTGTTAATGGAAAATGCTGATTTGGAGATGTCCTTGGCTGATCCAAACTGTCAGACTGCATGTCCTTGGTCTTGGCTCTGCAATCTCTGTCTTTGAATCATTATGAATGACCTATGACCTGCCTTTATATAGTAAAGTGATAGCAAGTCGTAATCAGGTCGGTTTTCACTTTTCAGGCCATAAAAAGTCATCAAAATGTCATAAAGTGTGTTTATATTGTGCCCATAATATGTCCTAACCATTGGTGCATGTCATGGGCACCTCCGTCACCTATAGAGCCACCAAAATGGTTCCAAATTGTCCATACGACCTCTAACTCTGTCCTTAAGGCGACTATAAGGAATAATCATGTCTACGTGACACCGGATTAAGGTGTGCATGTGACATTCCCTCTTGCTAAACTTGGAGCTGGGGTGCAGCCTTTGCACCATGCTGTCGATTCAATTGCGTACTGGAACTCCCATAGGGTGTCTCCACCACTATCTCCTCGGGAACTGCGAGCAATGGAAGTTCCCCTTTGCCTTAAGTTCTATTGGCATGGTAGACTCCATGAACACCTCAGAAATTGAAGTACTTATCTTCTCCTTCTCGTCAATGGATTCGGAGATAATTGTGGAAACCTCGCCAATTGTCACCTCCTTGATGGCTATGATGATCTTGGGATGTTACGACCCTTATTTTCCTGGGTAGAAAGCAGGTGGGCACGGGCATGGGATGGACGGTATGAATGGCATCTGTTTGGATTTGAAAAGGAAACCCATATGTGGCCAGCCCAGGTGTGAAAGGGACAAAAAGGGATTTTAATTTAAAGGTTTTAAAACCTTAGATGATTTAAAATAATATTATTTGGAAGGATGTGCTTTTGCTATTGTTTCTAGCTTTTGCTTTTTGGAGAAAAGTTGGCTGTTTTAGAGGCACCTCCCTATCGTTAAAAAGGGGGTGACAACTCGTGGAGGGCAAGAGGACGGGCTTGGCGCGAACTCTTGGTTTTTGGTCGTGGCTATGGGGGCGAATTAGGTATCCCTCTTGTCTCGGAGCAGCCAACAAAGGCGACTGAACAACAGCGAACATGCGCAGAACCTGTGAGCAGCCACGAGCGCACAGCACGCCCATACAGCCACCACGCAACACTTAGCCAGGCCATAGCTCGAAGCTTGAAGGTGGAAAACAACCCTGGTTTTGGCACCATGATTGGATGGTGTATCTGTGGATTTCTCATGGAAACAGGACATCAGTTTTTCGAGAGGAAACAGGACTTTGGTTTCGAGGAAACAGGCCTATGGTTTATGGGATACAGGTCTTTGGTTTATTGGATACAGGTCTTTGGTTTCATGTGGAAAACATGTCTTTGGATTCATGTGAACAGGTTGTAGTTTCTCGAGGTTACATGCAAGCTGTGGCTTTAGGAGGGAAGGACATGTGGTACGGTACAACCCTACTGCTGTTTGGGAAAAGGTTTGAAGCATCCATAGTTGAGATGGAGAAGACCTTTGGGAAGCAGGGAGGTGTTGTACAGGTGTGCCTTCTCTATGGTATGTTGTGCTGTAATAACGAGAGTTCTCTTTTGGAAGTCTTGGGTGAAACTATAAGGGATCCTATTGGTGGAGGATTCTACAAGTTGTACTTTGTACTCAAATTTGATCAAGTAAAGAAATACCGCAAGGGGCGCCACTGCGTTTTGGGGCCAATCGGTGTTCATGTACTATTTCCAGGAGCACTCTGGCTCCCCCTGTTTGTTTTCCTTTTCCAGGTCCTCAAAGGTGTTGAAGTGTTTTGTGTGCGAGTGTTTGTTTCACCGCCCGTCAAATTTCTGAAGGCCGCTTTCATGGTTCCATTGTCGGGATATCGTCGACTTTCTTAAGGAGGTGAGCCTGTGGTTGTTTCATGGTAGTCACATAATCAAAAGCTTCAACATGTGGAAAGTGAAAAGGAAGTGCAGGGTTGTATGTCTTTGCCTATATGAGGGGAAGAGCAAAAGCTAAAGATGAAGCTTAGGAGAAAAGACACCAAGGACAGGAAGTAGTCAGCCAGGAGCAAGAAGCAGTTGAAGCGTTATGGTGCAAAAGATGGGTTGAAGGCTATGGCTTTCGACACTTTGTCACCGATGGTATCTTCATGGAGGCTTCATGGGTTTGGAAGACAGTTTCTTTCTACGTTTAGCAGTGGTAGTCTACTATGCTTCATTGGGGACTTGTGCTTACCACTTGGGTGGAGTGCAAGCAGGTTTTGGGTGCCTGTGGATGTATTAGATGAGGCTCAGACGGAAGAGGAGGAACTTGATGAGGTTCTTATTCCCGAGCAGATACTGGCACACAAGGAAAGAAAGGTACAAGGTAAAGTTTCCGGTCGTTATCCTGTGAAGTTCAAGAACTATTCACCGATGGATGCGAAGTAGATGGAGGAGGGTGACTTAGCAGATTCACCTAAGGTATTGCAGCTTTATCTTGATGCCTTTGAGTTGGAGCCGACTCTTGTTACAGCTCATTCAGGTTCAGCAGAGCATGGGTCTGGAGCATTGCCTGATGCTCAAGAGGGGGGTAGCACCTCCACTCCCTTGTTATAGACACGCTCAGTTGTCATCTAGGAGTCACTTGGTGACATCTTTGTATTCACCCGAAGGTACTGAGGCTGACAGTACATCTGCTTATGGGACTTCTATGATATTGTGTACTAGTCACATGAGATGGTAAAGTTAGGTATGGTTCATAGTCGGCCGCACCTTGAACTATAACTGCAACTATGGATGGTTTTTGCCTTTGGAACTAAAGTATGACTGAGGAAGATTGGGACATTGATCTTTGTCATATGGTTCTGGCTGTTTTTGACTAGGGTGTTGGTCAATTGGATATTGAGATGATGCTATTTGTGGAGGTGATCTCCTTTGGAATGGCATGGTTTGGTTGAGCTCAAAGTCTGCAGTAACCTGAGCTAACACTTCAAGACTCTATGAAGGGCATAAGTCTTGCGAGCAGAGTTGGTTTGGTTCATGGATATATGGATCGAACTCTATTTGTGCATGTATTGATACACTTTTTGAGGTATTATTGTATTCTGGTGCCATTGGATCCTGGTACCCTTGAGAATACATGGGTAATACTCTGGATTGTGTCATATGAGGCATGTATATTGGTATGATACATCAAGTACTTTATTATGTGCATGGATGCACCACTGGGTGTGACTCCTGCGGGATGGCCATGAGACATGTGGGAAGTACTTAGTGGATGTATTGTTTGGATGCATTGAGTGCTTTCATATACTCATGTTGTACCATCAGTTGTGGGTCCTACGGGATGTCCATGGGCGTCAGGATTGCGAGAAGCCCTTAGACTATTATTTTGGAGTAGGTAGAGCATCTTGAGGAGCATATTGTTTGTAAATGCATATATGTGTCATGCATATGTGTGTCATATGTAGAATGATGCATGGTTTTGTTTTTGGCTAACACAGGTTACGTGTTTCCTCTTGGTTTTAGACTTTTGCTTCAAGTTCTGAAGGAACAAGCAAGAGTTGTTTGTCACTTTGACGTGACGGTGTGGCCTTATTGTCCAGGATGATTGTTTCATCACCCAGATGCACTGGAGGGGCATTGCTTTTGTCATATGGGGAATCTTTGCTCATACGATGCCTTACTGTGTTATTGAGTGCAATTGAGGACGCTTGCTATTTTTCAAGAGGGGGGTATGTTACGACCCTGTGTTTTTCTCTGGACAGAAAGCAGGTGGGCACGGGCACGGGATGGACAGTATGAATGGCATCTGTTTGGATTTGAAAAGGAAACCCATATGTAGCTAGCCCAGGTGTGAAAGGGACAAAAAGGGATTTTACTTTAAAGGTTTTAAAACCTTAGATGATTTAAAATAATATTATTTGGAAGGATGTGCTTGTTAGACATCATCCCCTACTTGTTGGCTTCCTATTTGGTGTCCTATTTTAGCCTCTAGGACTGACCATGTTAGTGTGAGGGGTTGGTCACCCCTCACATATATTTTACCCATATTTATTCCCCATTTATGGTCCTGGGTATTTTTCCCAGTCGTGGAGGTTCTTTTTCTCTAGTCGGTTGCATACATATAGGTGTATATATAGCTGGCATGTCTCCCCCGCATATTCATTGCTTGCCTAGCTTGTCTAGTTGCAGTCCCTCACATACGAGGTTCTCCCCTCTTGCTCGGGACATGTATTCCTTTTGATGATGATATTGAGAGCAGGTTCTCACCTGTGTTTCCTCTCCATCTCTCTCTCTCTCTCACTCTCTCTTGTGTGTTTCCTCTTTCCCTTCTTCCGCTGCACATTCTATCATGGTATCAGAGCGTCGGTGATATTCAGTGTTGGATGCTCCCTCTTGCGTTTTTTTTTGCGTTTTCAGCAAGGTGGACAGATCTCGCGTTTTTTTTCTCAGAAGTACTGCTGGTCACCTGCCTCTTCCAGGCGTTTCTTCTCAGCAGCCCGTGGTCTTTCTCCATCAGTTTGACCTCTGAGAACCCCTTTTACACCTGTTTTTTTGCACTGTTTTCAGGGCAGCAGCAGCTAGTTTGCTGCGTTTTTCAAGAGGTGGCTGTCTACAACAGTTTTTCAGTGTTTTCTTCAGCATCTACCCCCCCTCTAGTGCTGGCCGCCTATTCTGTGCAGGACAGCAGCAGCCTACATGCTGCGTTTTTTATTCTACAGGTTTCTAATGCTGATTTGCTGATCTGAGACTTGGGTGTACCTATTTCTTTTGCGTTTTTAGATTCAGCCCTTTCTACTGCCCCGAACACCTCTGGTACCTTCTCTTCAGCGTTTTTCCTCATAGGAGGTGTGGACACTGGTTGGCCTGAATTTTCAGGTTTATAGGCCTTGTTTGGTTGCATTTTCTTCTCCAGTGGACACAAATCACTTGCAGAGGGGGTTTCTTGTTTGGATTGTGGCTTTGGAGGCAGTTTGGTACTTGAGGAGGATTCTGAATTTCTGATTTCAGTCAGCGTTTTGCTGATTTTGGAGCATCTATACCCGTGTTTCGTTCATGGCCTACACAGTTACCCGGTTTCTTCATGTTCCTTGCCTTCTATTGGCAGTGGAGCGCTATTTTTGCTGGATAGCAGTGTTTTGGCTGCGTTTTGCTTCCCAAAGGAGTTTTCTACACTCAGAGGGGGCCTATCTCTAGCTACTTCACTTGAAGATCAGTTTCGGGAGCTGTTTTGTATCTGTGGAGACTTTCTTCTGTGACAAGAGTTTACAGATTTTGGAGGAGAGCTGTGATCTTTTCAGAGATCTTGAGCAGAGTTTATTTTGTCTGAGCCTGTGTTCTTTGCAGTGTTTGCAGAACAAGGAAGGTGTTTCGCCCTTTGAGGTGGGATCCTTTCACATGGATCATTTATTTGTTGCTGATTCTTGGGATTTGATTCTACTTTTGGAACTGTCTTCTGCTATCTATGATGCTTTTGAGGACTTTGTTACCACTGCAGTTTATATTCGTGCTTCCCTTCCTCATTGTGAGGAGTCTATCTCTGCATCTCTTTGTGATGCTTCTGAGGATGCCCCTCCCTCTGCTAGTTCTGTAGGCTTGTTGTTTTGGAGGATGCTTTTTTGGACCCAGTGGGATGCTTTGGATCTGTGGTTTCTAATCGTGCCTGGGGCACAGTGGTACTTCTAGAGTTTTTTGGATTTGGATCAAAATCAAGTTGGGCTTGTACCAATCCGATGATATCTTTTTTCAGAGGGGGATGTGGAGTCCTTTCATCTTGCGATGCCCACCTCAATGGTGTGTACTTATGTACAACATTGGGCAACTCATGTTATGGAGTTTGAGCAGAT
Organism: Cibotium barometz; assembly: GCF_041138505.1. Classification (NCBI taxonomy): domain Eukaryota; kingdom Viridiplantae; phylum Streptophyta; class Polypodiopsida; order Cyatheales; family Cibotiaceae; genus Cibotium; species Cibotium barometz. Next base: position 23,944,427 of record NC_141105.1, read on the forward strand.
GGACCCCATCTTTTCTACAGAGTCTTTACATCTTGCAATGTCGACCTTTTCAGAGGATGCTTTTGTACAGCATTTGGCTACTCTTTGTACAGAGTTGGAGCAAATTGACTCTTTCTTTTGAGGGTTCTGGTGAGGAGCAGCTTGCTTCTCCTAGGATTGATTATATACAGGATCTGATCTTGGTTGGTTATGATGTTTTTCATACCTTCTCCAGGCTACATACACGACATACGACTTCGGGGAGTGTTCTTACAGTTGGGTTTGGAACCATTATTTGGAGCAGCACGTCGCAGCCTACATGATTGTTTTCTTCCTGAGGAGTGGTGTACCTGGCAGCTTGTTCTAATACTTTTGTAGCTGAGTTGTTGAGGAGATTGCTTGTGGAGCTTTCCTGGTACCTGTTTCTGTAGTTTTTCATCTTTGATCGAGGACGGCGTCTCTGGCTTCTTGGAGTTTGCTCAGCATCCGGTGCTGAGAGGGGGTGTTAGACATCATCCCCTACTTGCTGGCTTCCTATTTGGTGTCCTATTTTAGCCTCTAGGGCTGACCATGTTAGTCTGAGGGGCTGGTCATCCCTCACATATATTTTACCCATATTTATTCCCCATTTATGGTCCTGGGTATTTTTCCTAGTCGTGGAGGTTCTTTTTCTCCAGACGGCTGCCTACATATAGGTGTATAGATAGCTGGCATGCCTCCCTCACATATTCATTGCTTGCCTAGCTTGTCTAGCTGCAGTCCCTCACATACGAGGTTCTCCCCTCTTGCTCAGGACATGTATTCCTTTTGATGATGATATTGAGAGCAGGTTCTCACCTGTGTTTCCTCTCCATCTCTCTCTCTCTCTCACTCTCTCTCCTGTGTTTTCACTTTCCCTTCTTCCGTTGCACATTCTATCAGTGCTTTTGCTATTGTTTCTAGCTTTTGCTTTTTGGAGAAAAGTTGGCTGTTTTAGAGGCGCCTCCCTATCGTTAAAAAGGGGGTGACAACTCGTGGAGGGCAAGAGGATGGGCTTGGCGCGAACTCTTGGTTTTTGGCCGTAGCTATGGCGGCGAATTAGGTATCCCTCTTGTCTAGAAGCAGCCAATAGAGGTGACCGTACAACAGCAAATAGGCGCAGAACCTGTGAGCAGCCACGAGCGCACAGCACGCCCATACAGCCACCACGCAACGCTCAGCCACGCCATAGCTCGAAGCTTGAAGGTGTCTCTCTCCCTCTCAAGAGGAGACAAAGAATGGGGTTGCTAGTGAGCGAGGATTCTAGTGGCTCTCCAGGTTCAGGCTCAGCGTCGGCCTTGGCGGAGGTGAGGGAAGCAACGTCTTCTAACAGCGAGGGTGCCCATACCAAGCACGCTTGGCTTCTGTTTGGATTTGAAAAGGAAACCCATATGTGGCCAGCCCAGGTGTGAAAGGGACAAAAAGGGATTTTAATTTGAAGGTTTGAAAACCTCAGATGATTTAAAATAATATTATTTGGAAGGATGTGCTTTTGCTATTGTTTCTAGCTTTTGCTTTTTGGAGAAAAGTTGGCTGTTTTAGAGGCGCCTCCCTATCGTTAAAAAGGTGGTGACAACTCGTGGAGGGCAAGAGGACGGGCTTGGCGCGAAATCTTGGTTTTTGGTCGTGGCTATGGCGGCGAATTAGGTATCCCTCTTGTCTTGGAGCAGCCAACAGAGGCGACCGTACAGCAGCGAATAGGCGCAGAACCTGTGAGCAACCAAGAGCGCACTGCACGCCCATACAGCCACCACGCAACACTCAGCCACGCCATAGCTCGAAGCTTGAAGGTGTCTCTCTCCCTCTCAAGAGGAGACAAAGAATGGGGTTGCCAGTGAGCGAGGATTCCAGTGACTCTCTAGGTTCAGGCTCAGCGTCAGCCTCGGCAGAGGTGAGGGAAGCGGCGTCTTCTAACGGCGAGGGTGCCCATACCAAGCACGCTTGGCTTCTTGGCAGCCGGCTGTACTCCTGCAACACAGGTGGAGTGCAGCGTGCGACTGTTAGACTTGAGGAAGCAGGCCATGCCGTACTGGGCTACACGGTGTCTCTTGGTAGTCTCAATGGTGTTGGAAGGCTGCTAGATTCTTTTGAGGGAGACTAGAGACTGACTTTCTCTCTCTCTCTCTCTCTCTCTCTCTCTCTCTCTCTCTCATCATGGATTGCAGGTCCTGTTGAAGAGACTTAGATACAGAAGATCAAGCTACATAAACACGGGATGATGTTCATGGAGGAGAGGTGTTGTTCTTCTTCGTCTTGAACTTGTGTATTCAGGGGTTGCTCGACATGACTTCTATCTTTATCTCTATGAGGTATTGCTATGGAAAACAACCCTGGTTTTGGCACCATGATTGGATGGTGTATGTGTGGATTTCTCATGGAAACAGGACATTGGTTTTTCGAGAGGAAACAGGGCTTTGGTTTCGAGGAAACATGCCTATGGTTTATGGGATACAGGTCTTTGGTTTATCGGATACAGGTCCTTAGTTTCATGTGGAAAACATGTCTTTGGATTCATGTGAACAGGTTGTAGTTTCTCGAGGTTACATGCAAGCTATGGCTATAGGGAAGGACATGTGGTACGGTACAACCCTACTGCTGTTTGGGAAAAGGTTTGAAGGATCCATAGTTGAGATGGAGAAGACCTTTGGGAAGCAGGGAGGTGTTGTACAGGTGTGCCTTCTCTATGGTATGTTGTGCTGTGATAACGAGAGTTCTCTTTTGGAAGTCTTGGGTGAAACTATAAGGGATCCTATTGGTGGAGGATTCTACAAGTTGTACTTTGTACTCAAATTTGATCAAGTAAAGAAATACCGCAAGGGGCGCCACTGCGTTTTGGGGCCAATCAGTGTCCGTGTACTATTTCCAGGAGCACTCTAGCTCCCCCTGTTTGTTTTCCTTTTCCACGTCCTCAAAGGTGTTGAAGTGTTTTGTGTGCGAGTGTTTGTTTCACCGCCCGTCAAATTCCTGAAGGTCGGTGTCTTAGGAACTCGCATGGAATCTGGAATTGTTTGTGGCTCTACATACTCGAACAATTGAACCTCTTGGTTGACTTCAACCTACGGATCCGACACGGTTTCTAGTGCCTCTTTGGTATCCCTTTGTCCTTGGTCTTGTATTGTGGTACTCTTGTTCTCTTCCTTGGTCTTTTCCACACTTGCTTCCACTGGAGTACTTTGACTCATCATGGCGAAAAGCTTCTTTATTTCTTTCCAATACTCTTCTTCACGTCTTTCATTGTCTTTTCTTCTTTGCCTTGCTTCTTCTTCACGTTGTTCCTCTCTTTGCCTTGCTTCTTCCTTATGTTGTTCCCTTCGGCGATCTTGGTCTTCACATTTTTGATGATTTTTTCAGGCCATAAAAAGTCATCAAAAATGTGTTCATATTGTATCCATAATATGTCCCAACCATTGGTGCATGTCCTCAAGATCTATGCATTTGTTCCATCCAGTTTCCATTCCGTTCTTGCCATGTCCTTGAACACTGTCTTTGGTCTTCTTTCGTGAGAAATGAGTCTGGCACTCTCACTCCACCCGTTGGAGGATCAACCTCCCCTGGAACCGTTGCCTGAGAGTCTTTCCTGGTGTGCCTAAGTGGCACCTGACTCACAGGACTGCCATCCCCTTGGGCTTTGTGGAACACCACCTGTAAACCTAGTGGAGCGTGCCGTGACAGACTCAACCATGTGTCCAAGAGATAAAGATATATAGAGAGAGAGGAGAGAGAGAGAAGGGAATAGGGATCTTGCACAATACACCACACTGAGCGGGGAACAGGCCTCCCCCCTTTTAGGAATTTATTCAAGAACAATTCACGGGCACGCTGTCCAGGATCAATACAATCAATGAATACAAAACAAACAGATATGCCAATATAGGATATCCAAGTCGATGACTCGATGTCGATGTCCAGGCATGAGATCTTTGATGCCGAGCACACCACGGGGATGACCCACAAGCATGTCTCACCGGGCTAGTACCAAATCCAATGAATCCAGGTCCAAGTCCAGATCCATGTCGAAGCTATATGTCTAAGTTCCATGTTCATGTCCAAGTTCCATGCCCAAGCTCTATGTCCAAGTTCTCCATGTCTATGCACCATGTCCAAGCTCTATGTCCAAGTTCATATCCAAGTTCACGTAGTCCAAGTTCCCATGAGTAATCTCCACAACTCCTACAACCTCGTCGATGAAAAAAAAACCATGGAAAAGCTCTTTCTGGCAAGAAAACTGATATAAAACCTGTTTTAATGGTTTTTGGCCGATAAAAACCTTCAAAAAGCAATTTTTAGGTTTTTTGGAGCAGTTTTAGGGTTTTTGAAATTTTTGTCCGTACACGCGTCCATATCGCCCATGCATATACCCATACAAGTCTAGGGCTGACCGTATATCTGAAAAGCAAGTTGGAGAAGGTGTTGATGGCGAAGAAGAAGCTCTCCATGATCATAATGATGCCCACACACACTCCACGATCTCCTTCATGATGCTACAAGAGAGGTTCAAGCCTTTTTATACTTGGGAAAGCCTTGCTTTTTGCCAAAAAAGTGATGCTTTTGCTTTGCTTTTGTCTTTTACTTTGCTTTTGCCTTTTACTTTGCTTTTGGTCTTTTTAATAGTAAAATATTACTTAACTTTAGTCAACTTTTCTAGCTTCAAGGCCTTGCTTTTTGGCCCTGGAGTTGCTTTTTGAAAAAGCGGCTTTTAGCTTTTTGGTCCAGCTTAGCTCCCTCTTTTCAATGGTGCCCTTGGCTCGCGGTCAACCCTGTTTGCCTTTTTGCTTTTTCTTGCTTTTTGACCAAGAATGGTGCTTTTTCGTAACCAAACCTTATGGACCTTGTCTTCTTCCACCTTTTTGGTGTCCGGGCATGGGTTTCATCATGTGAAATAGAGCTGGGAGGGCCAAATAATTACAGCACCAACCAACCTCTTGGGAGTTCTTCCCTGTCTCGTGTTCCTTGCCTTGGGCCTTGTACTTGTGCACTTTCTTGTGCCTTGGAACTGTGCACCTTCATCTAGGATTGAATCAGTGTTTAGCCTTGCTGAGCTCGATGCTCTGATACAAGTGTTACATGCGGAAGCTTTGGGAACTTTCTTTCCATCCTAAACACCATTTGGGGACATGTTGATGCAAAACGCATGCACAAAAAGGTACAACTGTTCTTGCAGCCCTTGGCTGCCTTCCATGAAAAGGTAAAACACCTAGTATAAGCCTAAGTCTAGACCTAGCACCAAGCTAGGGCTGAATGCCTAAAACGTTGAGCATACTTGCCTTTTATAGGCTGGAAACTGACATATGGAACTGGCTGACTGCTGGTCGGCCAGCTCCTGGACAAGACTTGCTGCAGCCGACTAGATATATTCCTGAAAAATACTGGCCGACAGCTCTTCATGTCCAACAGCAGCAGTCAATCACCTGCCAAAACAACAACACCTACTCCTAATCTCTGGTTCTAATCAGTCTTTATCTGGATTCTGGTTGCTTTCCTCAGGATTAGATTTGGGCTCAGCCAGTGCATGTCTTGCACATGATAGTTTCTTTTGTGCACGACCACCCTTCGATTTCGAGGACAAAATGATTGTAGGAGGGGATGGTGTGTAACTTTTAGGATGCACATGCACATGGGGGATGGGCCTAGGCACATGGGGCTTAGGAGCATTTACACATGGTGTTAGGGCATGTGGGCCTTGGGACTATAAAAGGCACCAGTCCTAGGACTGTTGTACCATATTTTTATAACCCTTTTATCACCTTTTGACACATTATGTCCTTTCTTGGAGCTCGTGCTTCTATGGCTGATTCATGGCAGTCTTTCCATGTTTAGGTGGCTACTCTCTATGATGAGCAGCATGTGTGTATTCCATGCTAATGAGTGCAACCCTGGATTCCCTTCATTGCATTGATAGTAGAGCCATGATCCCTTCATTGCACACTTGATGGAGGTGCCCACCATTAAAATTGGTGGGCTATGCCACTTGGCCTAAGAAGATTGGGCCCTAACAAACCTCCTCTCCACCAACCTCTCCCACTACTCTCTCCTTTCTCCTCACGTATCTAGGTGCATCTCTCCCTTGGGTTGACTCACCCTATGCAAATCGACTACCTCTGAAGTTTACAAAGGAGAGAAAAGCTGTGACGGCTGTGTACTTGTTGTACCTGTTTCTGTACTCGCATGTGCCTGCTGCTGTACTGGATGTACCCGTCTGCACCTGCCGTGTACCCTACTGCAGAATCCGACTGTTCCATATCTGTCGTACCTGCTGTGCGCTGCTGTTCCAACAGCCCTACCAGCTACTGTGCACTGCTGTATCTGTTCCTGCACCGTCTGCTGAACCTGAACTGTACCTGGCTGGTGTCCACTGCCGTACTGTACATGATCAGTACCTACAGCACCCGACTACATTGCTGTGTTTTTGCTGAATGCGACCAACACCTGTGGTACCTGATTGTACTGTACATGATCAATACCTACATCACCCAACTACATTGCTGTGTTTTTGCTGAACGCGACCAGCACCCGTAGTACCTGATTGCACTGCTGAGTACCTGCTGTACTCTACTGAACCTACTGTACTTGACTGTACCTACTGCATCTACAGTTGTACTCGACAGTACCTGCTGCACCTACGGCTGTACCTGACTGAAACGCGTGTGTACTTGCTGCATACCTGTTGTACCAGCTGAGCCCACTGTACACATATAATATTCACACCTAATTGGTGGTATTACACCCTAGGAAATTAAATTTAGAGTCTTTTAAAGAGAAGCTCAGAGGTGTAAGGATTGTGGAGCTCCCTGTACAGGTGAGGAGCATGCTTGTGTGCGCCCCCCTATCCCGCTTTCTTTCTCCTTGCAGCCCTCTCTTCGCCTCCCTCCTGCCCGCTCTTCATCCTCCTGCTTCTGCCTCCCTCCTCCTCGCATCCCACCTCTTGCCCTTCCGCCTCCCTGCTGCCTCTTCCTGCCCTCCCGCCCTTCTCCTCGCCTTCCTGCCTCCCCTCTTTTCGTCTCTCTTCTTTCCTTCCTCTCCTTTCTTTGCTTAGCAATACAGTTTTTTTTTTCATCTGTGTTGCAAGTCAATGGTCCGTAGCTTGATACGAGCTTCTCGCCAAAGTGACATCAACAATGCAATGAAGACAACTCTCATTGGGAGAGTCTATGGCTCTCACCCTCCCGTTTGTAAGCTTGGTGTCACCATTTGGTCCACCCTTATGATTTGGACAGTGCCCGGTGAGCGGGATGGGCTAAATCCCTCCTCGAAGAGGCAATGAAACGTCCCTCCTATCTCATGGTACACCGGGCATCTGAAAAGGTAGTGCTCCTCCTTTTGGACCTCTAGCGAACAGAGCCATCTCTAGCCACCTGTCTTTTTCTTTGTAACATGAACTAATGGTGGTGCAAAATACTTTCCAAGGATTAAGGCACCACATTCTTTGCTAATTGTGTTTGTTAACATTCTTGTCAACCTTCAATTTGAACTCAACTTAGTTGGCTTGTAAACTTAAGGGCACGGTACATGCGCTGAGCAAGCTGCTATATTTTCTTGAAATGTCATAAGTGGGAGACTAATTTATATGTGGATGGTAGGCTAATCAAATAGAGATTCAAGGCCACCTTTCAAGAAGGAAAATTTGTGGAAGCTTTTATGCTCAGGCTTCTTGTAGCTTTAGCGTTCTTTGCATCTATTTGTGATATTATAACCAACAAAGTATGGTAGCCATGGGTCTCTGCTTATTTTGCACGGATTCTAGTAAACTTTAAGGATAGTGCCACAACTTGCAAATCAATGAGATTTGGACCTGCCAAATTGGCTGTTAAATTGGATTGCTCGTAAATGGCATAACTCCATGTTTTCTGATGCTACAATAATTTTTTAGGAGCTGTGCAGTTTGTTTGCTTTCCGATTACCATAGCCTAGGATGAGAAGCCTTTTTATGGATATTTTCTATAATGATGAAGTGATTTGTTTGCTTTGCATTCACCATAGAACACTAATATTGAATGAGAAGCCCTTTTCTGAAGGTTTTAAAAATCATGGAGGAGGTTTTTAAAAATGTTTTCAAACCAAGGTAGTCTTGTGTTGAAATTGACAGGTGCACATGGTAGTTGGACTGAAGGCAATCAAGTGCATGGAAATAAGTGCCATAAAATACTCCAGGACAAATACATGGAGAGGGAAGGTCATGTTTTTCTCATCCTTTTCTATCATTGCTGACAATATGGTTTTTTTATGGACTGTCAGGAGCTTGATTGAAGTCTATGGTACAAGCTTCCTGGACAAAAAAGTTGTGTTTGTATAGAGGTGTGTATTCTATAGGTTGTTGTAAGTGAATGGAGTATTATAATACAGAACATATAGTCTGTGGTGCTTTTCTGCTGCCTGTTAGCTGCAGTTAGGTGCCTCTACTACCTCCAGCTGCAGTGCAAGGATTCAGTAGAGGCTTCATGCCACAGATGTTGCAACGCTTTTGGTTTCTTTTATCTAGACTTTGGCTTGGCAGAAATCCTTGCATGCACTCTCTTTGGAAGTGTGGTGTTTATACATTGATTAAATAGGAACAAATGCAAAGAACTACCACTTTCATCCAATGGTCAAGTAGGAATAATTATAAAATCGAAGGAGGTGGTTCTAAATTATAAGTATGTGTTAGAAACATGCAATTAAGCTTTAATCTTTCCCTTCTGATAGCCAATATGAGTGAGCTTGATTGTCAACTTTTTTTAAATTCATTGTAATTAGCCCCCACTGCTGAGTTATTTATGGGGATGCTTCAGGCCACGCCATTGGAGTTTTGAAGTAGGAGAGGCTCACCCTCAGGACACGAGTCCTTGACTGTGCTAGAGGTTTTACTTGAGTCTTAAACCCACTTGATTCCTACTTGTGATCTACTTTTGGATCGGAGACTTGATCCAAACCTTATGGTCTTCCCTAGCTTAATGCGGAAAGGAATGTGCTATCAAGGGACTGGAAATCTATTGAGCTGCCCTGCTCCTGTTTGGGATGGCCTCACTGCATTCCTTGACGACTGTTTTTTTTTTTTGGGGGGGGGGGGGGGGGGGGGGGGGGGGGGGGGGGCGCGGGGGAGATCTGCTTAGCAGATTCCAAATCCCTTGACAAATTTTGATGCAGTCAATACTTTCAACTATAGGTATGGGTCTTGTTAAGATACATCTAAGGTTTGTTAACATGCTTACCTAGGGTCCATAGTATGCCCAATGTTTTTATTATCTTTTATTTTCGTGGTCTTGTTGTCTTAAGTTAGCAATTGTTCAAACATGCAAATTTTACACAAGTTCATATGTTACACTCAAAAGTGTGATGTAGATGTCACATTCTTGGCAAAAGTATGTTCATGTTTGTTTGTATGGTGAAAGACCTTTCAGTTCTTCTTCTTTCAGGTCCATGCATGTTTGCTGCTATGAGGGTAGGTGGTTGCCTCACAAACATTTGAGTGGTGTTTGTGAGGTCCACAACATTTAGACAAGGATCAAGGTAAATGTAATGTCTATATTTAGTGATAGTATAATAGTTTTCCTTTCAAGGACTAGTTTGTAGAATTTTAACTTGTGCAAAGTTTTACTTATCCAATTTTTCAATCAATGAGTACTTACAATTGTTTGAGATTATTCATGCATTGCTAGTGGGCTGTAGCTTGAGAAAGGGATCGATGAATGGAGCGACTAAAACTAAGTAGAGTATCACTCGTTTTGCTTTGTGTAGAGGGGTAGACGTGACATTCCAATTTTGTCAAAAATAATGCACCTCGAATAAAAGTACAGGTTTAGAAACAAGGAAAGAGTCCAAAGAAGAATATAAAATTTTCGTCTAAGAGTACTTTGCAGATTGTGATTTTTGCTTATATTCTAAATTATGTGAGATTTTGTGTGAGCTTTGCAATCAAATCATATTATCTATTATTTTATGTAATTTCTTTCAGTGTGGAAAGATGAGGCTAGCATTTTATCTTGCCAAGGTGGTTGGTTCTAGGTTATATTTTTCTTAAACGTATGAGCATGTGCATATTCTCACTTAATGCATGCGCGTCCATATGTAAATTCATACATAGTACACACATTGATTGTAATGTTTGTACTTTTTTTTGTTCTACATAAATATATATGTATGTATACATATATCATTTTTAAAGTTATATTTAAATTTGATCTCTGTGTGTGTGTGTGTACCAAGTGGCATTAAATGAAACCCCATTATCCCATTCTCCTTCACGAAGCGAGATGGGAGCCTCATTTCTTCATCATGCAATAAGATATGAGGGATCATTTCCCCTTGAAACTTGATGTCGTTGTTGTGTGGTGGCAATTGATGCAATGGTAGTTGACTCCATTTCTTCATAGTGAAGGCTTTTTAATGTCACAATTGGGATGGACCTTATGGACCTAAGGGTGGATAAAGTTGAAGAGTGGGCAAGTTTGTGGATACCAGCGTGTATGTGGATGGGATGAAGCATACATTTTTGGCTTTAAAACATCCATGGTCCAAAAACCTTTGTGAGGTTTTTGAGGTCTTTGCATGTGTGTGTGTGTGTGTGGTGTGCATGTGCTTTATGTTAAGCATTTTTCTTAGCTCAATAAAAGGGCTTGAGAAAGTTACTTATTTTGGATTGAGCGAGTGTATTTTTTTGAACTAATTCTAGGAATACTTTTGAATAGAATCGAATCTCTTGAAAAGGTATGATGCTAGCTTGTCTAAGATATAAGGTTAATTATGAAATTGGAGTTGCTCAACTTTTCATGTTGGTTGGTTCAAGTTACTCAATTTTGGTAAATGTGTATAGCTTGGGGGATGACACTTTTTATGTGATGTAAAGGTTAAACTTGATACGTATCATTGATTTTTCTTTATAAAAGATTATTTTTACATTCACAATGATATTGAACTTCGTTGTTTTTCTAGTTTTACGTAATCAACAAGTTTCAAATTAATAGGAAAATGCAAGGGTGGATCAAGGAGGTTTCAGCATTGTGTCTTGAATTTATATTAAGTTTATTATTGGTGCTAAAGCCTACTTTTTTATTTTGAATACCACCTCTTTTTTTTTTATACTTGTGGTTGACATCATCCTAAGGATTAAAGTTTATATTGTGTTATGTAGCGATATAATTACTAAGAATTATGACAAAAAAAATTTAGAACGTGCATAATTAATGGGTCATTGTCCAATTATCACAATTTTTACTGTATTATTAACTAGAAATTGGGTAAGCACACAAGCACACCCCCTTTTGGTTAATCATAAAGTCAAAAACCATAATAAGATAACAATAGTATATAATATTTCACAAGGATAATGTTTTACATGAAAACAAGAAACTTGTTCAACTAAATTGGTTTGCTACCTTCCAAGCCTTTGGGAGACAAATTGTTTGTAGGTTACCTTTTGATTGCCATTGTGAAATCCCCTTAAACAAATGGTTGCAACCTCCATGTCTCATGAACTTGAGACATGAACCTTTCCCGATAGCTTTATCTGGAGGATATTTGCCCAATTCTCGTTGGGGCCTTTCTTTGTTGCAATCTCATTGTTCTCTAAGCACAAGTAAATACGTTAGTGATCTTGTCATTGTCTTTGGATTCATAACAAGGGGCAAAAAAAACTTTATATTCTTAATATAAGGACAAAGTCTCACCTCTGTAGACTTCATCAAAGATAGCAAGATTCATGCCATCGTCATCTCTGTAGTAGATCAACACCCATGAGAGAAAGTCTTGGTAAATCAAAGGGCTTTCTTGTTGCTATGTCCCCATCTTATTGCATCCACCCAAATCTAAATACTCTTAAGCATGCACCATGCTAAAAACAACCCATGAGCCATCATGCCAACGACAACCCACTAGACATTATGCCCTTTAATTAGGCAAACTACAGATTTGGGTTATCCTTAAGTAGATCCACATTATCAGCTTTCATAGTTGTTGCCCTACATGCATTACAAATTAAGCGAAGTTAAAACCTCAAAATCCATTGGCCACTCGTTGCATGCTCCATCATGAAGGTAACACATATCTTGTCCTTAGGCTTATAGTGACTTTGAACTCAGATTGTTGGTATGCTTGCACGCTTGGTTACACATCATTATACTTAAATTACCCTATTGCTAATGCAATCTATGTTTAAGTGCATTTTGTATAAAACATGAATTGTAATGAAGCGTCATCCACAAAATAGGAACTTTAAAAAGCAATACACATAAATTGAATTCAATTCAATAGGAAGTCAAACCTGCTATGCAAGTCTACACTAAAAATTAGCAAAGAAGAAGGGTAAACATGCTAAAATCACTTGCTTGAGATAATAGCAAACAATATAGGATACTTAATCCATAACACCTATCTACTGTTACATCTAGATTCAACCTCGAATAAGGCTCAATAGGATCATCTGTGGTTGCACCTCAAAACCCCTAGCATAAGACCTCAAAATCTACCCTAAGCTATAGCATGCAAGAATCGATGTATTGTTCGCAATCTCTTGCCCTCAAGACATCATCATATACAACCTCTTAGAAACAACTCACTAAAACAAGTGTTGCAGTACCCAATTGTTGAAGCAATACTTAATCCATGAACTTCAGAAGGGGAAGCCACCAAACTGGTTAATGTAAAAAACTACCAAAAACCACCAGCATATACACACAAAAATTTGCCGCACTATCTCTTGCATCCCAAAGCTTCTAGCATGAGTCCAAATAACACCTATTTGTTATAACAAGATTCAGCCTTGAATAAGGCTCAATAGAATCATCTATGTTGTTGCAGAACAAAAGCCCCATCATACGATCTCAAAATCTTCACAATCTCTTGCCTCAAGACAAATACAAGCTCTCAGAAACAACTCACTAAAATAAGTGCTGCAATACCCAATTGTTGTAGCAATAATCCCCAACAAGTATCTGATCCAAGCTCCTTTGCATCAAATTTCATAAATCAAGTTTGGAAAGGTATCTTGCCAATCTTTCATTTTGCAAGACATCCTCCATGCCTCTTTCATAGTGTATCCCTCACAATTCAAGTGCAAGGTATCAACAAATGCATACAATTCTCATCACTCAATTGTAAAGCACTTCCATCTTTTTTTGTGCTTCGGTTGAAGGTGTTGAAATAGGTTTTCAAGCCATGTCTTTGCATTTGCATCCCTTAGAGTATCATCCTCTGCATAGTGACATGGGATAAATGATTTTGCTGCATTAAATGTGGAAGATTTGGAAAGTGAGCATTCAATCCATCCAGTAAGGCTTGAACATAATGTTTAGTCAATGCAATGCAAATTTCTAGTGAACCATCTATGCATGGCTTCATGGATTGTGCTTGTGAGAAGAATTTGACCTATTATCATTCTTCTCACTTTTCTTTGGAATGTCTATATAGCATAAGCCAGGATGATGAGTGCCACTTTATCTCCAGATAACCATGCTTATAACGTTTCAAAAATTCTAACAAATAGGTTATGTCTTGAGCAAAAAAGAGTCTGCCTTCAAAAAAAGAACACATAAGCTTATTAATGGTCAATGATCCATCTCCGATGCATGTACAAAAAAAGGTTTTGTTTGCTTCTCCATCTAGCCATTGTGGTTTTAGGACCACTTGAATGGACATGTGATTTGATTGCATCATGTTGCACCAAGATCATCTCATGTGACAATTTTATCTTCTAGCAAAATCATGGAAATTTATCACAAAATTTCCTTTTTGGAGCCCTCTTTTTCACAGTTCTCAGAATAATCTTCCTTACCAATACCAAATAGTTCTAAATCCTCATCTAATTCTTCATTCAAATCAAAACTCCTCTCACTAATGGGCGTGGTCCAACCAAACATTACGTTGTGATTGTACGTTGGCTCTTCTTTTTGGGAGCCATATTTTTTTAATTTTACTTTATGAAAAAAAAAAGATTCAATGTTATGTATACACAAATACCAATTTCAAACACTAATAAGATAAAAGATTATTACTTGGACTCTTGGAGAAGACAATCTTCAAGCTCTGTGTCCCATTGATGAACTTTTCTTAAGTAGCATGGAAGTCTCTGCAATCTCTCACTGCATGCTGCCATTACACACCCAGCGTTTCCCCAGTCCGATCCCAGGCTTGTTCACACTTGCTTTCAAAGGAGGCTATTTTGACCACTGTCATGGACAGGTTGCTTGCATTCGTTGAAACGAGAAAGCACGGGACCTCGAGAAGCATGCAGAACATAAAAATATAGACATGAGAGAAACACCAGATTGGGTCCCGCCCCCAAGCATGTGCCAAAAGCATCCCGGCTTGAGTATTTATAGATTTTATTACTTCAAAAATAGGTTACATGGCTATTTTAGCCCAAGCATATTTCAAAAATCTCACTCCGGTGTGACAGTCCTCCCGGTTGAGGAGACAACCATCATCGGTTGTAACTATCAGCACACACAAGAGATTAAACATATTAATTGTTCCCACATTGGATTCATTCACAATAATTAATTGGATTCACACATAAGAGATTAAACATATTAATTGTTCCCACATTGGATTCATTCACAATAATTAATTGGATTCACTCCCACATTCAATTCACTCACAATGTCTTTACATAATTAATTAGATTCACTCCCAATGTTCTCACACGCGTCGTGCATGTCTTAGAGTTGATCGGATTTACTCACAATCAAACTCACATATCCTTTACATGCATCACACGTAACTTAGAGTTGATTGGATTCACTCACAATCAAACTCCCATAATCTTTACATGCGTCACTAATGTCTTAGAGTTGATTGGATTCACTCACAATCAAACTTCCACATTGGATTCACTCACAATGTCTTCATATGCGATGCACGCATTCATAGAGTTGATCGTACGTCTCACACGTGGCACATCTTGTTGGATTCACTCACAACCAACTAGGGTCACCCTCTAAAGAATTAGATTCACTCTTAATTCCTATACCGCATTGGGTCACCCTCATCAAGAATTAATCAAAAGAGTTGACCGGATTCACTCACAATCAAACTCACACATTTCTTACATGCGTCACACATGTCACAGTTGGTCGGAATCACTAACAACCAACTTGGGTCACCCTTTCAATACTTAATTGTGTTAAGTTATCCATCAAATATCACAGATATGTAAAAGAGACATTGTATCAAAAGGACTTCTATGTGTAATAAATTCTAGTGTCCTATACCACCAGAAATTATCCCATAAAAGTCTAGAGATAAGTATGCAACAGAATACTTCACACAGGATTAATCTCATGTCCCATACCACAAGACTAATACATAGTGAAAAATTCATAAAGTATAGTTCAAGATGCAAGGGCCAGTTCCTCCAAGAAGTGCATAATAACTCTCCTTGAAATTTGTAGAGATAATCAAATGAATATGTTACCCTAAGAGTTGGAGTAGTCGTCGTGGTAGTCTTATTCTTCTTCATCGTCAATCATATTGAGTCCAAGTGAAATAAAATTAAATAACAAATATTAAATAAAACTTGACGATGTAAAATAGAATGCAAGAGTAAGGTCTTACCTTATTGTATTGTTGGCTACAAAATGAAAAGGTTAAGAAATAGAGAATTTAAAACAATTCGTTAATAACTGAAAATGTAATTATTCGGTAAAGATGAGGACTTATCTCGTGTGTAAGTCGAGATAGTAATTGTTGGAAACTCAACATTGCTCCATGGTAGAGATCATTGGTATACCTACACGTCATGCTTACACTACACATAACAACATGCCTACCCTCATGTACAAACTCAAGACTGTGATTATGACATAATCTGCTTAAGAAATAATCAAACAATCTAAAATAATGTTGGCCTTGAGCTAGGTGCATAACTTGAAAATTCACCCAGTTGGAATCCATGCACATCTATTGCCACATCTAAAGTCATTAAGTCCAAAATCCAAACAATTTTGGTCGGGAGAGTATAACAATAATCATTTAAAAAAAATAATTCTTTCTCTTCTTATCCTTCTTATCCTTCTTCTTCTTGTTTTTCTTTTTTTTCCCCTTATTTTTCTCTCTTTTTTTTCTCTTCTTTTCCTTCTTCTCTCTCTTCTTCTTCTTCTTCTTCTTTCTCTTCTTTTTCTTCTTCTTCTTTTTTTCTTTCTTCTCTTCTTCCTCTTTTTCTTATTCTCTTTTTCTTTTTTCAGTGCTGCCACGTAGTGTTTGCTTAATCCCACATAGCGCCAACTAGCTTAGTGGGGAGAGTATAAAGGGCAAAGCGGGGGCTCTTG
This sequence comes from Cibotium barometz, assembly GCF_041138505.1. NCBI lineage: Eukaryota > Viridiplantae > Streptophyta > Polypodiopsida > Cyatheales > Cibotiaceae > Cibotium > Cibotium barometz. Next base: position 23,960,659 of record NC_141105.1, read on the forward strand.
GCATTTGTCTCTTAAGAGACATGCGCGCCATCGTCTCGCCCCGTTTGACGTGTTGGGTGCTGCTGGTATTTGTGCCTGCGGTGTAGCCAACTCTCTCGTCACACTGTCGCCACGATGACTGGGCTCTAATACCACTGAAATGGGAAAGCACGAGACCTTGAGAAGTGTGTAGAGCAAAAAAATACAGACGCGAGAGAAACACTAGGTTGGGTCCCAACTTCCCCCCAAAAGTGTGCCAAAAGTATCCCCGCTTTAGTATTTATAGATTTTATTACTTCAAAAATAGGTTACATGGCTATTTTAGCCCAAGCTTGCTCTACAAGCTTTCTTTTTATAAAAATTGGATAGTAAAATATTTCAAAAATCTCACTTCTGTGACATTTATGATGATTTCCACCATTGTGGACTTCATGAGCTTTCAAACGACTTCTTCGACAACTCCATTTTTCCCTTCTACGAGTGCATTCGCTTTCATTGCATTGCTGCTACCTTTGGTCCACTCCATTCCACTACACCCTCATAGATGATATGACCACAAACAACTTTTTAAATTACAACTTGGTTAATGCTTGTCGCCTCCTCTGTTGACCCTTCATCGTGTGCACCATTGCGGTGCTCGTTGCTCTGTCGCCGCCACCCGACCAGTTCCTCTCCTCAGGACGTGTGTCTGCAGCTCGTGCTGGTGTGACGTTCGCGCGAGGTGGAGCCTTGGTCTTTGTGCCTGTACTGCTCTATGCACCTTCACATAGGACCTTTTGGTCCCGTGCCGTCTGAGTGCCCCAAACACACACACCTTTCTGACACGGAGCGTACACTGGGCTCTAATACCACTGAAATGGGAAAGCACGAGACCTTGAGAAGTGTGTAGAGAAAAAAAATACAGATGCGAGAGAAACACTAGGTTGGGTCCCAACTTCCCCCCAAGTGTGTGCCAAAAGTATCCCCGCTTTAGTATTTATAGATTTTATTACTTCAAAAATAGGTTACATGGCTATTTTAGCCTAAGCTTGCTCTACAAGCTTTCTTTTTACAAAAATTGGATAGTAAAATATTTCAAAAATCTCACTTCTTTCATTGCATTGCTGCTACCTTTGGTCCACTCCATTCCACTACACCCTCATAGATGATATGACCACAAACAACTTTTTAAATTACAACTTGGTTAAGAAACTTAAGTTACATCAAGTCCCAAGTTCTCATAAGTATATGGTAATATTAGCCAATGGCTATGATAAAAATGAGTGGGATATTATGGTAAACCGAGTTGGGATAAAAATTCAAGAGTATGAAGCACTTTTGGATTTTCAAGTGATGCATTTGTCTCGATAGATGTAATTCTTGGGAAGAGAGAATGGTTATTTTCATTGGGGAAAACACTTTCGAGAAGCTATTTGCATAATACACTAACATTTAAGCTTAAAGGAAAATTTATAACATGGCAAGGAGAGCACAATGTACCATCTTCTCCTTTGATATGTAATATTGAGCTCCAAAATCTTTATCAGGGGAGATGGTTCAGCAAGGCATGCTTGAGAGACGGGGGCCACGGTGAGGCAAGAGGCATGAGGACATGGGGGGCGCATTGGCACAAACGAAGGACATGGGGGAGGGAGGGCATAGGGGGTGTAGATTAGGGCGGATGTGGGGTCAAACTACATGGGCGTAGGGGTAGGCACTGCCACACTTTCACTACGTCTTGAAACATGCCGTGTGGCACGATCATCACGAGATTGGTGGGTCTTTTCTAGCCAACATGTGTTTTGGCACGGACTACAATAGAATGTATGGTTGTAGCAGGATGAAGAGGCATGAGATGCTTTGTTCAAAAAGCACTACCGTATGCCTTATGGTGTGTTTCAGGTTTTTCTTTTAGAGATTGTGCCTTACCTGCCTTCTTCTTCCACGGAACATTTTGCCCAACAACCAATACATCCAGAGCTAGCTCTAAGCATCATGTTGCTCATACTTTCTCATAACTACTCCACATACTATATTGCAGATATGTTTGGTGTCGGTGAGTTTACTGTTCGTAAGTTTACAATACATTGTATCCATACTTGCTACAACTTTGCGTAGCAAGTATATCCCCACTCCTCAAGGCCAGGCCCTTCCTAATACCATCAAAGATTTTGAAAAAATTACCTTATTTCCAAATGTCTGTGTGGTGAAGTTGATGGAACACACATCAAATTGGCTAGAAAACCTAATTTGGAAGATATTCTAGCACAATATTGGTGTCGTCTTTCTATTCTATACTTTTGTAAGGCATTTGTGACACCCAAATAAAACTTTGGGATGTATGTGTGGTTTCTCCTGGAGGCACAAATGATGCTGCACATTGGAAAGCCTCCTCAATTCACAAGCACCTTTGTCAATGATAAATATTGTCCGCACCAATAGCACAATTATAGAATTTGGGGGTAAAACCTTACTTTTGCTAGGTGACTCTGGGTATGGTGCATCTCCCCTGATCATCACTCATTTTTCGGCGGTGAATACACTGCCAGAAGGGGATTGGCGATTGTTCAATAAGAACCTATCTTGAGGACGAGTGTAAATTGAGCATGTGTTTGGGATAAGGAAGAAAAAGTGGTGCATATTACTACGTGACCTAAATGTGGAGCTACATCGAGGACCAATGTATGTGGTTGCATGTTGTGTGTTGCACAACTTTATTGTGGAACAACTTGAAGACCATGTCGATCCCCATCTAAACATTCGTTATTCGACCACTAGTTAATGCTTTGTTTGAGCGTCAGCAAGGTCAAGCAATGCGTTCGCTATTTTTTAGCAAGGTCAAGCAATGTGTTTGGCTATTTTTCAACATTGGAGGAGAAGGGCCCCATTGGCATAGATCCATTGTAGGAACATTTATGTTTTCGTTTTGCAATTAACTTGGTTATTGTCATAATTCAATTTTTAAATATGATGAATACATGAAATGTGTGTGTGTGTGTGTGTGTGAAATCATATTGTTTTTATCATCACATGGAAATTGTAGCCTCATAAATGATGACTCACTACATTTCATTAGAGGAGACATGCATCACAATAAAAGGTCTATTTCCATTACATGAAAGACTAATTAGTCTACAACATCTTACAAAAGTTAACTCACAATTACAACATTCAAACTAGCCATATTTATGACCTTATTGACATTTAAGCAACTTGACAGACTCATTTTAAATTGAGGTATAGAACGAGATCCTTTTCATGCACCAACACTATGGCAACATACAAAATGAAATCAATTGCAAGAGTATTTATCCTATCCAAAGATTTAATATAGGAAAATAAAAGAACAAAATGTCCATCGTAGTCCTAGTATTTGAAGACATCAATGGTCGGTGCCCCCGACAGCAACAATTGCATCTCTATAGCTTTTGCAACTTAATTGTTTTCTACTTCCACCCACCTCGTCTCTGCCTCGTTGCCCGATGCATTTTGATGTCATGCATCACGTTCGTAAATTTTACGAGACCACGCTCCAACTTCTCTCCCACAACTTCCAATCACATCTTCTTTGCTTTCTTATTGCATTGCCCCTTTATTGCCGCACCTTCCACCTTGTAATCCGCAACATGCACACCTTCCACATTAGGCCCCTTTTTGTTTAGAATTGGTATGGGTGCCTCATCTAGACCAATGTACTCCTCTCCATCAAAACCCCCAGACAAGCCCTTTACTTTGGGTGTGTTAGATAAAATCTCACTCATGCGCTAATAGAACTCCCACTTCGATAGTTGCCCACCGGTAGAGTTGACTCACGCCCTTTATCCTTCAAGTACATTTTCTTCATAGTTCCACTTATTCTTGCATTGACCATCAGTGAACTCGATGCCACATCGAGTATTCAAGTCGTTTGCAAGAGTGACCCAATATTTGTCATTGAAATTACCCCTATTGATTGAGATCCACTTGTTTGTGAATAGGTCCAAGAAAATGGACACGTGGGATTCGGACCATAACTCACTAGCTTTCCTCTTCTTGGTAGATTTTGGGGTGTTATCCTCAACAACATCCATCATTTGAGAAGGCTGAACAAAGAACTCAGGTTGGGCTACATGTGCGGGGTGTACAACATGGCCATGGGGAGAACTAAAAGGAATAGGTGTAGAGGGTACATATTCATATTCCTCTTCATCCACCATAGAGGCATGCATGAACTAAGTGAAACCCACTCCATGTTGACTAGTATAAAGAGAATGTGGGGGGAGAGGGAGAGCTTCAAACCCTAGCACGCAAACACACACACACAAGAGAGAGCAAGACACAAGATAAAGATGGATAGCTAAATTTTCTTATATCTTCTTCTTCTCTACTTAACCAACATAACATAAATATAAGAGTACACACTATATGGGTTAGTACTCAACTACTACAACATACAAGGGTCGGTCCATAATGTGAACCTGGATAAATGAGCTGGCGCTAACTATGCCAATTTCTAGTAATCCAAAATGGCTGTCACACAACCTATCATCCCACTGTCCGCATATCACCCATAATCTCACCAACCATGCTAGTCGTGTAGATGCGGAAGCTATCAATATGCAATACAAGGGAATAGTGTTGAGTGTGCAATCTCTCTCTCTCTCTCTCTCTCTCTCTCTCTCTCTCTCTCTCTCTCTCTAGTTATAGAGTTCTTAGTGTGGTTTAATTCACCTTAATTATGTTGCTTAATCTATGTCCTTCACCATGATCAATCCCATTTCTAGAATCTTAACATGGTATTAGAGCCAAATGGGCTCTTGGTTATGGTGATTATTATGTATATTAGCTTGGTTATGTGTTTCTTTGATTAAGCTTTATATTTTCAGTTTATTATGAAAAAAATTATGCACACTCATATTATCATTTGGATTTGCATTTGTGAGGATTTGAGAGGAGATTTGCATTTGTGAGGATTTGAGAGGAGATTTGCAACAAGGAGATTGCATAGAAGCTGCCCAAGAGAGTTGCAAAGGGAGTTTTGCAACAAGGAAAGCTTGCTCATCATCAAGGAAGTTGAAAATGGAGATTTCAGCATTATGAAGGCTATGGAGTCTTCATCATCGTCAAGGAAAAGCTGCCAAGAGAAGATATGCTGCTGATTATGCCTCAAGAAGGTTGGTTTTGTGAAGTTTTGCCTCAAAGTGTTGTGTTTGAGCATAGGAGAATGCTCATTTTTTGATAAGGGTTGCTTGATGGGATGAAAGAATCCCAAGGTTCTTTGCTTGCAAGCAAAGAGTGGTGGAGGTGCATGCTTGTCAAATGATGGCAAGCTGTGATGGGTTGATTTATAGCTCATAATGGAGCATGCTTGAAGGGCATTGCTCATGGAATTTGCTCATGAAAGATGAGCTTGTTGTGGATGCTATTGGAGCATTCATGTTTTGGTTATGCACCTATGGTTTCATTTGAGAAACTTATGAAGAGGCAACCTTGAAGATGGCATGCATATGGAAGAGAATGCTATATATATGGAGTTCATATTGGAGCTCATGAAAGGCCAGGTTGATGGCTATGGGAGAAACCTCAATAAGAGAGGTTTAAAAGAGGCAAAGAGACTGAAGGAGATGCATGTTAGAGCTCAACTTGGGGAGCTCTTGAAGGCCATTTGCATGGCTAAAAGTGAACCTCACAGAAGAGGTTAAGGAGGCAAAGATAGTGTAGCAGCTTATGGAGGTCAATGGGAGTCCCCTTGAGGGCTGAAAAAGCAACAAATCATCAAGTTATAAGAGAGCAGTGGCATCATCAATCTACAGACTGCGAAAGAGAAACAGGCCCATGAACCCTTTGTTTGAGATAAGGGTTTGTAAATGTGCAATGTGAAGAGACCCAAACCAAGCCCGTGTTCATATGGGTTCTCTGCGTGGCTTTGGCTAAAAAGTTTGTAATGTTTTCTCTCTCTAGCGCCCTAAAATATTGGGCAAATATCGGCTTATAAAAATAAAGCCGTGGATGATTTTTTTTCATTGGGTCCGCTGCCCGGATTCTGCCAAAATGATTGTATTTTTCTCACCCATTGGTATGAGGGTCGCCCTGCCCGAGCTCACCTAGAAGCTCAAAATGGTTGTTGTTGTGATGTGTGCATGAGTGATGCACGTGTGAGGTGCATGCGCATGGGTTGGTTCTCACCCGAACTTTCATGTTCAAATTGGACTCAGTGGTTCCGCTGTGAGCAAGTCGGCTCAAAATGGTCTAAGTGTCTAAGATGGTAGACACGGGCAAACATGTTTGGTTGATGGACACTCCAATGTATCATTGAGGGGGAGTGTTGAGAGGTAGCGATTGCGGTTGTGCAATGTTACATTGATATGGGTGATGAATGATGGGTGAGTTGTAGAACACCTCGATTAAGAGGGGGTGTTGAGAGATGTAATCGTGGTGTTGTGTGTATGTGGGAAAGCACCCTAGAGGTGCAAGATATTGTGGTGAGATAGGAATGCCACATGTAATATTGTATGGTGTGTGAGTGTTGACCAAAAGAAGTGGAAAAGGGAGTGCCACATGGATGATGACAATGTAAAGTGGGATAAGGCTAGAGAGCCTATATCATTGTATGGTTCATTGTGATATGCAATACAAGGGAATAGTGTTGAGTGTGCAATCTCTCTCTCTCTCTCTAGTTATGGAGTTCTTAGTGTGGTTTAATCCACCTTAATTATGTTGCTTAATCTATGTCCTTCACCATGATCAATCCCATTTCTAGAATCTTAACATTTTAAGCTATCAATGTGCACCACATTTGTGCACCCACAGTGCTTCCTCATTGGAAGACACCAGCATATGCTCAATCTTCTTGAGCATCCAACCTAGCATGTTTCTTACAAATGAGTATTCTCCTATGCCCAAATCAAATTTCATGATGCAAATAATCACAAAATACCTTCACAAATCTCCTTAGTAGCTTCCTTGTTGACACCGAAGACTTCATAGCCTTCATACTTACTGAAATCTCCATTTTCAGCTTCTTTGATGATGAGCAGGCTCTCCATGTTGCAAAACTCCCATTTGTAACTCTCTCGGGCAGCTTCTGTGCAACCTCCTTGTTGTTTGCAAATCTCCTCTCAAACTTGAGAATGACAGCTCCAAATCTCTCTCAAATCCTCACAAATGCAAATCCAAATGATAATATGAGTGTGCATAATTTTTTCCCATAATAAATTGAAAATAATGCTTAATTAAATAAACACATAACTAAGAAATCTATATATAGATATTCACCATGACCAAGAGCCCACCCAAGCTCTGATACCATAAAGAGAATGTGGGGGAGAAGGAGAGCTTCAAACCCTAGCAAGAAAACACACACACACAAGAGAGAGCAAGACACAAGAGAGAGATGGATAGCTGAATTTTCTTCTATCTTCTTCTTCTCTACTCAACCAACATAACATAAAGATAAGAGTCTCACTATATGGGTTAGTACTCAACTACTACAACATACAAGGGTCGGTCCATAATGTGAACCCGACTAAATGAGCTGGCGCTATAAGTATGCCAGTCTCTAGTAATCCAAAATGGCACAGCCTATCATCCCACTGGCCGCATATCACCCATAATCTCACCAACCATGCCAGTGGTGTAGATATGGAAGCTATCATTAGGAAAAATTTGGACTCACAAACTGACCCTCTAAGGGCTTTCTCTCTCTTCCATGAATAAAGGAAAAGTATAAAAATAATGTTATAATATTGCTCCTCTCTCTTCTCTTTTTGAATCTTGTACATCTCAAAATATTAGTTTTATAATAGATTCACTTATTATTTTATATTGATTGTCCAAGAACTGTACCAGACCTGCTCAGAACTCGAATATCTCAAAAATCATTTTTTTATTTGAGCTGGTTTCGAATATCTCTAAAGATATGACATTCGTAAATGCCCAAATTCATTTATGATTGAAGAAACAATCATTTCGTGATTCTAGAAGGATTTTATCTTAAAAATGGAATATCTTGATTTGTACTTTGTATTTCATAATTTCTTTTTACAAGTACATAGATCCGTGCTTTATCTACATTCTAGTGTGTTTTTATGTTTTTTAATAGAGATTTGAAGAGTAGAAATTTTTTAAGATTTTAAGAATGTGTTTAGATTTATTATTTTAGAGAATAGTGTATTACAAATTTTCTTTTTTTTTTTTGTGATAGAGATTCTTCTTCTCTTTAGCTCATTTCTTCTTCTACTTTCAAATTTGCATCTCCAAACAGTTTGTATTTCCCTCGTGTTCTATTGCACTATTTACTACAAAGCTAGAGAATGAAGAGTGATTTGATTTTTTGGTGCCATTTTCTTGGAGCCAACAAACCATTTCCCTCTTCATTAATCTTGCTATCAAGGAAAGAAGCAACAAAGAGACAACACAGAGAAGCAACAGAGAACAAAAATGAAGGTTAGCAATGTTTTGAGATGTTGGTTATGTTCAATTGAGTTCTATAAGTTATTTTTTCTTGTTGGTTATGTGCATTACTATTCGTAAATAATAAAGTTAATAGTAAGATATGTTTTACTATTGGTTAATAATAATAATATGTGTATTATTGTTGGTTAATAATAATAATATGTGTTAAAGTTGGTGTTAAGTTACACATATGTGTTAATAATCATGAGATAGTGATGTATCTAAGTGTTTCTAGTTTTTTTATGTTTTAGGAAGCAAGAAGCTCTAAGAAGAGAAGTATACACTTCTAGCTAGATGAAGAGTATGTCCCATTGTACAAGAGCATTGAGGTTTCAATGGATGAATCCATCGGTGATGCAATTACACAAAAGAGCAGGGAAAAAACATATAGATCTTTGGGTTGATGGGTCTATATATCCACCTGATCCTATTACATAACAATCTCCCCAATTCTTAGGACTAACATCATCTGTCAAGTATGTTTGTGAGGGTAATGCAGGGTTACAGGGTTATACTTGGAGACTTGCAACCCAAGCCCATGTTTCTGCACAACAAATCATGAAACTTAATAGATCATTATTGGCAAAACAAGAAGAGAACAATGTTTTGCAAGATGCTATGCATGACATGGTAATGCAAAATGCCAGTTTGATTAACCAGGTTAATGATTTACAGGCTAGCAATAAGAAGATGAAGACAATGCTAGAGAAGAATGTCACTTATGGGCCCACAACGACACGGGAGGTACATAAACACCAAAGGTCATATAAACCTATGCACATGTTGACAATATAGGCGAAGGATCTATGCACAACGTGATAACATGCAAAAGATGTTTAACAATCTAGAAAATGAAGTGAATCAAGGGATTGAAAAGGTATTAACTAAAGATATGGTGAAGTCCGCGCTTCGATGCCCAAAGTTTAAGTCAGTTGGTGATGAAGTTATCATACAATGCTTACAAGAGGTAAGTGATTCCTTCACATCAAATGATATGCAGGATATGTGAGAAGGTAGGAATAAGTTCTCAGTCTTATGGCATGATATACAAACATTTAGATACAAGGTTTAAAAAAGTGTTACAAAAGAAAAGGGTTGAGCCAATGCACTTATGTCACAGACATGTATGCAAGTATGGGTCAAAGGAAGTGCCGTTTGACTTGCACACAAATAACAATTTTATATTAGATGTATGCAAGTTACAATCTCTAATGGTAAAATTTTACAGTATATCTATTGTTGCAGAATGTGGAGGCAAGCTGAAGCTTGAGGAAAGTGAGGTTATCAAAGGTCAGAAGTTAGAACGTGTTAGTCTAACTCTCATGAATAGAGCACAAGATCCTAACATCTTGCCTGGTCATCCTAATTACTTTAGCATACAGTCTGAGAATGAAATTTGGTGGCTTGTTGCATTTGAAGTACCAAAAGGAAGATCCTGAGATTTTGAAGATTTTCTTTAACTTGACAGAGATACCTAATACAGTGCAACATCAAAATCATGGTGAAAGTTTGCACGTGGAAGGTTATGGTGAGTATCAAGTGGAATGGCACCTTACTGGAGATCTCAAAACTTTGAAGTGCATGTTTGGTGTGTCAAATGCAGAAAATGCAGAGTTTCCTTGCATATATTGTATGCGGTCTAGAAAGAAACGTAAGAATGGGAAGAAACAATGGGGAGAAATAGGAAGAGAAGGGTGTCCTACACGTGATCAATTTGTTTGTCGTGGGGGCCAAATGGTATGAGTAGATCCTAAGTGGGATCCTATTCTTGACATCCCCTTAACAAGAGTACACTTTTGCACTTTGCATGCACTAGTGAGGATCATAGACAAATTGGTTTATGAATATGCGTGTTTTGCTTATAAAATGCAGCCAGCTTTTGATGCCCAAGAAACATGTAAAAGGGTGGAAGAAATATTATCGGGGATGGGTTTACATCGAGGCCAGGTAAAAATAAAGAAGGATGAAAAAAAGTATGGAGCAAGTGGCAATGTACCATGCAAGCCTTGCTTTGCCTTCTCAAAAGCAAGGAAATTCCTCTTTGCACCACAAAATGAAAATGGAGAACTACTAGTACAACAACCAGAGAAATATGAAGCATGGAAAAAGTTACATATGGTCGTTCTTGATCAAAAATGACATTTGGACCTGATGATTCCAAGGAGTTTAAGGAGGTGCACCATTGGTATATTCTATGCATCAGTTGTTGAAGCCTAGACTTCAAGTAGTATAACACATTACATGGTAAGTGTGACATTACAATTAATTTGTATGGTTTTAGAGACTAACTATGATTACGTTGTTTATGACATGTAAGTATTTGTGGACTAGCTATATAGCATACACATAGTTGTATAGTAGAGACAGAGCTATATAGCATACACATAGTTGTATAGCAAAGACAGAGCTATATAGCACATACATATGCATGCTATATTTTTTGATAGCTATATAGCACATACATATGCATGCTATATTTTTGAGGTGTATTTCATAGCACATATAATTATCTATTGCCATGTTATTAATATATAAAGTTGTGGTATATAGCATAGATAATGCCATATAGCACATACTAAGTTATTGTGCTATTAATATATACAGTTGTGCAATATAGCACAGATAATTCCATATAGCATAGGCTGAGTTACTGTTCTATTAATACATACATTTGTGCTATATAGCACAAATAATTCCATATAGCACAGATTGAGTTATTAGCTCATTGGAAGTAATTATAACACCTGTATATTTAGAGTTAATATGTTATATAGCTAGTTTGTTTACTGTATAGCTTAGAGAGCTTCATTAGCATAGCTATATATAGAAGACTGTCTATACTATGTATCACAAGGACATATACACCATAAAGGTTGTGCAATGAAGCAAATATGCATGTTATATGTATTATGTGTAGTTCATAGCACATATTAGCAAAAGTTTTTGTGCTACATAGCACATAGACATGTACCAATAGGTGCACTAGCTATATAGCACCAACAATGCTATATATGAAAGATAGAGCTGAATAGCATAAGAAGAGCTTGATAGCTCATACCATGTGGTATGTACAATATTGTGTGTAATGAATAACACTGAAGATATGGTATGAGATATGCTTATACCTAAGATTCATCAAGTAAGTTCACTAGATGCTCGATGTGTTGCTTGTAGCCAAGTCGTACTGACATATGTCTTTCTTATTTAGAGACACCCTGGTGTGGTCTGCCCAGAATCTAACAACTATCTCCTTCACTTCATGAGATAAACCACCATAAATGGACTTTCTTTTACGTAAGTCAAACGCCAACATGCTTGAAGATGTAGCATCACTCTCAACTCTACCCAAAGAAGAATAAATATTCCTTGGATGAATATTAAGAAGTCTTGCAGCTTGAGAAAGACTAAGTTCAAGCATGCTTAGCACACTGCGTTTCAAGAAAAGAATTTGGATTCTTCAACACATGTAAGGAGATTCTAAATGTATAAATAAGGCCTATATACTAGAAAAGTATATCATCTATGCATTGCAAAATGCACTCATCATTTAGAATTTCTTGCATTATTTCATTCTTGTCATCTTTCCCATAATGACTCAACTTTGTCAAAATGTGCTCAACAATATTTTCAATAGTATCCCTCTTCCTTTCTTCAATGTATTTATCTTCAATGCTTCTGATTTCTACTTGCTTCTATTTGCGACATTGTTGCTCTTGCTTGGCATGTGCTTCATACTTCCTCGCTGAGCTAACTTCGTCCTCGTCTCGTCAAGATATATATTTTTCTTTTAGAATTCACATATGTGCCTACACAAGGGTTTCTTCAAAGACTTGTGTTCCATGCGGCTCAGTAGAACATCCTTCCTTGACCAATGGGCTGATATGGAAAGTCTCCAAAAAGGTGTCCTTGTGAATAATTTTCAAATTCTTGTTCTAGTAATAAAGTTGCTTCAATAGCATGGATATGTTATGAATAATCAACTTCCATAATGTGCATCCCTTATTGTGAGTTGCTAGCTTCCACTGAATGTAGTCCTTCCATACATGAAACTCAATTAGAGAGAGAGAGAGAGAGAGAGAGAGAGAGAGAGAGAGAGAGAGAGAGAGAGAGAGAGAGAGAGACATAGAATACCTAGACTACTAATATAAGGTGCTTCAATGGTAATTTTATACACCTCTTAGCACTTCTCTGCACAAAGAATTGAGAGAGAGAGAGAGAGAGAGAGAGAGAGAGAGAGAGAGAGAGAGAGAGAGAGAGAGAGAGAGAGAGAGAAGACCACATAGAGCTTCAATGGAAACTCATTAGCAACACAAAGAATAGAGGGAGATAAAGAGAGAGAGAGAGAGAGAGAGAGAGAGAGAGAGAGAGAGAGAGAGAGAGAGAGAGAGAGAGAGAGAGAGAGAGGCCCGCAATCACTTCTTAGAGTAATGGAGTCGTGAGACCGTTTCAGTTCGTTTCAATGGAGAATCATTAGTAACAGAGAGAATAAAGAGAGAGAGAGAGAGAGAGAGAGAGAGAGAGAGAGAGAGAGAGAGAGAGAGGCCCGCAATCACTTCTTAGAGTAATGGAGTTGTGAGACCGTTTCACTTCGTTTCAATGGAGAATCATTAGTAACACAGAGAATAAAGAGAGAGAGAGAGAGAGAGAGAGAGAGAGAGAGAGAGAGGCCCGTAATCACTTCTTAGAGTGGTGGAGTCATGAGACTGTTTCAGTTCATTTCAATGGTGACGCATTAGCAGCACACAGAATAGAGAGAGAGAGAGAGAGAGAGAGAGAGAGAGAGAGAGAGAGAGAGAGAGAGAGAGAGAGAGAGAGAGAGGCCCGTAATCACTTCTTAGAGTGGTGGAGTCATGAGACTATTTCAGTTCGTTTTAATGGTGACTCATTTAGCAGCACACATAATAGAGAGAGAGAGAGAGAGAGAGAGAGAGAGAGAGAGAGAGAGAGAGAGAGAGAGAGAGAGAGAGAGAGAGAGGCCCGTAATCATTTCTTAGAGTGGTGGAGTCGTGAGACTATTTCAGTTTGTTTCTTTTTCCCCATTTTCCTTGAATTTTACTACTTTTTCAAGTCCTTTTTGACGCACTAATATTTTAACTATGTTTCTAGTGATAGCTCAATAGTTGGTGTCCATGGAAACCAACTATTGAGCCACCATTCCATGCTTTTACCCGAATGGGTGGATTTTTTTCTATCTTCTTCTCTTCTCTACAACCGTTTTCATAAAGAGATAAGAGTACATACTATAAGGGAAAGTTATTTCCTACCACCAGAACATATAATGGTCGGTCTATAGTGTGAACCTAACTAAATGAGCTTGTGCTATAACTATCCTATAAGTCTAGTACTTCAAATTGGTTATCGCACATCTTGTCATCCCATACTAGCTGCATATCAACCATAATCTCACCAACCATGCCAGTGGCGCATAAGTGCGAAAGCTATCACCTAGGTGGGTTCATCCACTATCCAAAGTACTAGTTGAGCTTGATATCTCAATAGGTTGGTTGAAACTAACCATTCAAAGAGGGCAACCCCAATGAAGGAGAGCTACCCAAAGATGGTGGGTACTTGACACTCTTCTAGTCGAACAAGGGTACTATGAATGTAAAAGAATCATTTGGGTCCCTAAAGTCACACCAACATTACCCCCAACCCCTTTAGTCAGAACCAAGGAGAGATGGAAATGGCAACCTAAAGCTATCAATACCACAAAAACCCTATGTGCAATCCTAGCAAAGGGTAAGGCAAAAACTGAAGAACTCATGGATCCCCATGACCATCCTTGACCACACCATGAAAATGATATTTCTTCCACATCAAACTCAAAAGCCTATGATACAACTGAAGGCCATGAACCACGCATTTTCCTACCGTAATGAGCATCCCTCTCAAGGCTCATTGAATGGGCCAAAAATAGGTACCTCACCCTTGCAAAATGAAAAGGGACACCAATTAGAAAAACGTAATAAAAACTAATGAAGAAACTAGAAAAAAGAGTCGAAGAAAGTAGTTGAGATGGAGCAAAGAAGAAGCACAAAAAGAAGAAAGAAAAGGGATAGAGACTTATAAAGGAGTCCGCAAAGCTAACACTATTTATGTAAAAAGATTCTCTAATCACTAGTTTTCTAGGTACATCTCAAGATGGGGGACCATGGTGGGTGAAAACGTGGTCCATGGTATGGCCCATCACCTTAGTGATTAATAAAGACACTTTATCAAGCACAACAAAACACCGCACCTGCATATACACTAAGTGCTTAACTTCATGAAAAATCTCTAAAAAAGTTGCATGTATAAGATGCAAACACACTTTCTCATCTGCATATACATGTTCTCATCTATGTATATACATTCTCATTTGCACATGTACGTTCTTATCTGCACACACACATTCTCATTTTCATTTGCATATGCACGTTCTCATATGCACATGTACGTTCTTATCTTCACACACACACTTTCTCATATGCATATGCACGTTCTCATCTGCATATATATGTTCTCATTTGCACATGTATGTTCTTATCTGCACACAAACATTCTCATTTTCATCTATGCATGCACGTGCACATTCTCATCTACACACATGTTCACATATGTTTATGCACCTTTTATCTATGTATACGCGTTCACATCTGCACACATATGTTTCCAAGTTTCATATGTGCATGCATGTTCATAGCTATGAATGCATGTACGTCACCTTGCATACACACGTTCCCAAGTTTGTGAACATATGTACTCACTTGTGTATGTACACTAAGGGCCTAACTTCATGAAAAATCTCTAAAAAAGTTTCATGTAGTAGAACAAGATGCAAAAGCGATACAAACACACTTTCTTATCTATGCATGCACGTTCTCATCTGCACATGCACATTCTCATTTGCACATGTACGTTCTCATCTACACCGTACACATGTTTCATCTATGTATACACATTTCATGTGTGTATGCACGTTCTCATCTACACACACATTCACATCTGTGCACGTTCTTATCTACACACATACATTTACATCTGTGTATGTACGTTTTATCTATGCATACACATTCACATCTGCGCATGTATGTTTCCAAGTTTCATTTGTGCATGCATGTTCAAAGTGCAAATGCACGTATGCGTCCTTGTATACACACATTCCCAAGTTTGTGAATGTATGTATTCACATGTTACGTTCCTAGGTAAAAGCTTTATAAATAAGGGGCCCCCCTCTCATTCTCCAATATTCACTCTCTAACTAGATAAACTCTTAAAAATTTATCAAGAATCCTTCTATCCTCTTAGCTCTCTGTCTCCCCCATTTTCATCATGGCAGTGACACAACAGTGCCACCGTCAACAAAGACCTCCTTGGCCATAGTGTTGCTAACACCCACCAAGAAGAAGAAGGCCACAAAGATCCCCAAACTCTTAGAGTACCAAGTGGAAACCCATCGATTTCTCCCCACTAAAGTGTGGAGCTGCTTTGGGAGGTTGGCCACCTGATTCATAATAGGATCTAGTCTTAGAAGAAGGTGGAGCATAAGCTCACCTATCACACAAAGGAGTGCTACCTAGTCTTGCCAGACAGTCAAAAGTCCTGAAGAACATGGATAGCCTCAGATTCAATAGGCTTGTAACTCTTCTAACTTGGGGGCCAAACCTTAACACTTGTTTCTGATATATTTCTTCTTGTGAGGCACATCTTAGTACTGGCATAGTCCAAGATTCTAGATGACTTGACCTTGGCCTTGACATTGGATGTTGTCCATGAAGCCTTGCACATACCGAGAGTCATAAAACCTTATTAAAAACTAAGTGGAGCATAAGGGATAGTCTAGGACATCCTTAGAGGCCCAATCAACAAGGATGGTGTGAAGTGGAAGACATTTCTTAGCCTAACGTCATTACCCTAGCTAGGGTCTATGTTATAAATGACCTCAAGTGGATAGACATGTACATCAGGTGCAACCTATCCCTCCTCAAGTGGATAGACATGTACATCAGGTGCAACCTATCCCTCCTCTAGTGAGCTCGGTTGACCACTTTCATCACGTGAGCTCCACAACATTTGTGCAAACCCAATTGGCAAGTTTAGAGAAGCCATGGTCCCTCACCAAGGTCCTTTACTATGCTACTGGTGGGAAGAGCTCCCCAAATCATATAATCACTAGGATTTAGCCACCCCAAGCAGGAATCTTCTATAGCACACCCCATAGCCTCCCTCCCTTGTAGACTCCACATAACCCAAGAAGACAAGAATAGATCAAGAATTAATTACCATGGATGCCTTTGTTGACTTTCTGGAGACAAATTTAATTGACACACTAATGCGATAGGTGGAAGAGGCTGAAAGATCCTTGCCCCCTCCTCACAACGAATTCTCGGGTGCTAGCAGCGGAAGTAGCACTTCTTGCACACAGGGAAGAACCTCTGACTCGGGGCCTCGCCCACAGATATCCGGACAAGAGACTAATCCCTTCGTTCTTCCAAAATCGAACCCGAAAAAACTTCCCTCGCCCAGTAGACATAGGCGATTCCTCTAGGATATTTTTATACAAACGTAGTCAAGGGCCTTAACTAAACACACTGATCTGACCAAACCTATAAGTCACATGGTCAGATCAAGGAAGAGACTTGCACTTGGATTATAGAGACCAACGCTTTTTTCCTCATCAAGATGCATAGGCGTTGACTCTTTTCCATAAAACAAAGACTATTCGAGATTTACTTCATCTATCGTAGCATAACAGAATTGAGTCTCATTTTAGGGATCCATCAGTCTAGCCTCATCCAATCCCATGGGTTAGCCAACCGCCCAACTATTTTAGTGATAGGATCCACTTCAAGATAGTCAGACCACTTACACACCCAATATGAAATTGCATGTTTCACAGATTCAACTGTCTTTAAAATAATCTTTTAATGAAACCATAGTATCCAAAATATCTAGCTTGAATTCTAATTTCCAATCATTCCTTCATCAGTGTACCTATGGCATCATTGGCAACCAGAACGCTCACCACCTGTTCACTCAGGGACCTTTTCAATAGTTCCTAGCTCATAGTACCCGGAAATATAATCACATAAGAAAATCCAGATGGACGCTTCGTTGAAGATCAGCAAGATCAACCAATAGATCCATATAAAAGAGCCATGGACTCATCTGTTGAGGACCATCAAGGCCAATCAACCAGATACATGCTCGTATTCAGAAAACAACTCTGACACCTTGTTCCATTTTTTAGGTCCCTCATCCACCGTACTGGAAGCTCACCTTTTAAATCGAACCGAGGTTGGTCAAGACCTCGTCTGACCTTGCTACGCAAGTTGTCCTTTTATTGACTCTCCGTCAGCTGTTGCAACTTTATCACTTAGGTCTCCACGACCTTATTCACAAGATGGTCAAAATGCTTCCCCAGCTTTCTTGACATAAAACAGTCATTTAAAAACAGGCCATAAATACAGTTTCTAATGAACTCTCATCTTTCCACATTGTTTCACATCATTTCTCGTTATTCCACATTCTTCTACATCAATTCACATAGCTTATTCCACATCCAGTCATATGTATTCCCATCGTCTTCATCTATTCTCATCCAATCACATCATATTACATCTCATCACATCTATCCACATCTATCCTCATCACATCTCATCCATTCACATCTATCCTCATCACATCTCATCCATTCACATCTACCCATATCCACATCACATCCACTCATATCTACCCATATCCACATCACATCCATTCACATCACATATCATCCATTCACATCTACCCCGATCCACATCACATCACCTCACATCACATCCATTCACATCTACCTAGATCCACATCACATCACATTCATCCACCTTACATCTCATCCATCCATTACATCTACCTAGATCCACATCACCTCACATCACATCCATTCACATCTACCTAGATCCACATCACATCACATTCATCCACCTTACATCTCATCCATCCATTCACATTACATCACATCCATTTATATTCATTCAGATCCACATCTCATCACATCACATCCATCCACATCACATCTCATCCATTCATGTCTCACATTCATTTACATCTCATCATATCATATTCACATCACATCTCATCACACCCATTCAAATCTCATCACACCTATTCACATCCATCACATTTATTACATCCACATCACATCACATATATTCCATCCACATCTATCCTTTATCACATCACATTCATTCCATCCATATCACATAGCATTCATTCCATCCACATTACATCACATCCACATCTATCCACATCACATCTCATTCATTCCATCCATGTTACATCACATCCACATCTATCCATATCTCATCATATCCATTCATATCTCATCACATTCATCCACATCCATCCATTCATTCACATTAACATCCATCCATTCATTCACATTCACATCCATCCACATCCATCCATTCATTCACATGCACATCTATCCACATCCATCCATCCATTCACATTCACATCTATCCACATCCATCCATTCATTCACATTCACATCTATCCATATCCATCCATTCATTCACATGCACATCTATCCGCATCCATCCATTCATTCACATGCACATCGATCCACATCCATCCATTCATTCACATGCACATCTATCACATCACATCTCATTCCCATTCATTTACATCACATCCTTTCACATATCATCACATCTCATCACCTTCACATCCACATCTATTTACATCACATCTACATCACATCACATCTCATCACATCCACTCACATCTTATCACATCTTATCACATCTCATCACATCCACTCACATCCACTCACATCTTATCACATCGCATTCACATCTTATCACATTGCATTCACATTTAGTACCGCTTTCTACTTTCGATACTGATGGGACTTTTCTAAGTTTCTGTGCCAATTGCTTGGCCTAGTTAAAGGTACTTTTTCTCGATGGATATTTTCATATTCTTTCTCAAATTTCTCAAGTGAATTATATTCAATATTCTTCTTTTTGAGTAAAAGATTCAAGGGATTTACAAAAATTAATTCTACCCATATTTTCCAATAAAATTAATAATGCTCAAAATTTCACTTTTGATAAATACTTATAATTTGAATTACGCCAAAAATTCCTCTTTTGCCATTTAATTACTTGGATCTCAAATATCATGGGAATTCCTCTTTTTGCATATAAATAAATTTACCAAAATTTACTCTTTTCTCATAAATAATCAATTAATTATGCATAATTACAAAGAAATTATTTCTCATGAATATGATGAAAATCATTCTTTTTGCATAGGATGTCCAATCCTAGAATATGGTAGGAAGTCCTCTTTTAGCATTATGCATAACAATAAGATATGTATTATTTTTTAAAAATTTTGCCATAGCTTTGCCTGCTATTACTGATAATTCTCAATTTTTTTCTAAAGAATAAAAGCTTGTAATGAAAATATGATAGTAGTTCCTCTTTTATGGTTAGAATCAAATTATGAATTTAAATCATAATTTTTACCATAATGATAAACTTAATTATGATTATCATTATCCCACTAGATTAAGCTAATTCCATTATTTCTCTTTCCCAAATTGATAGGATAATCTATTTCTCATTTAGATTCAATCAAAGTAGTTTTTAACTACTTATAAATAATCTAAAAGAAATACCCATTATTTTGTTAACACAAAATCATAAAAATACCATTTTCTTAATCTCTAGCTTATCAAGCCTAGAGTTTAGCTTTGAATTAAGAGACTATCATTGAGAAGCATCCTTTTTCAAGGGATTTAGCCATAAAGATGGCTATTCTTTAGAGATTTACTTAAAGAAAGCATTACAAATAAGCATAAAGATTAACTTTCTCTTAATTAAGCATTAAGACTTTAAGGAAAAGCTTGATTTGAATTAAAACAATTATTTAGAAAGCTTATCAAGCTTGAGAGGGGTTGAGAAGAAGAAAGTCATTGAGATAAATTGGAAAAAAACCATAAAAATTGATTTTACATCCAAGTTTGGCTTGATTCTCTAATTGCAACAGTGAAGCCCCCGACCAATCAATTCGTCCACCAAGAAGAGAAGAGCAACTCCAAAAGTTGTTGTAGAGAGAGAGAGAGCTCCAAGCTCCCAAGAGAGAGGAAAATTTAAAGGATAATAGAAAATATCATTATTTTAATATAATATTGGCATGGTATAGCTTCAATATTTTTTTACAAAATACTAAGGGTCTATTTATAGGTGAGGGAGGCCACTAACCAAGTCCAACTAGGTTTTAGAAATTTTTAGGTTTAGTTTGACTCAATTTGGACAAGATTTGGACCAGTTTGGCTCTCTTTTTGATTTGGTTTGATCTAAGAGAGAGGAGAGATAAAAATATCACAATTTTTTTGAATTAAAAACCCTTCCACACATGTGAAATAGGCCTACCTCAAGAGTCCCCCTCTCCTTACCAAGGTGTCAAAAATGCATCATTATTCCAAAATATCTCATTTTTTTAGTAATATCTCATATTTTTTAACTAATAAACCTTGTACTTAGTCAACTCTTCATCTTATGTGAGTATTTACTCATTTTTGGGTATTTTCTTTTATTCCCTTGGATTTATCTCATCCCAACACTTGGATTAATCCAATTGGCCCATTGGAACCTTAATTAGATCATAATCCAATTTTTTTTGAAAATGTAGACTCTTAGGCTAAGGTCCCTTATACACATTTTCAATTAATTCCAAATGCACATTGGAAAGTTCATTTTGAACTTTTGTTTCAGAGGAATCCATTTTAGACACTAGGAGGATTTTTATATCCAAAGATATCTCAATTTTTGATTATCTCTCTCTAGACATTTTCTCTCTCTAGGCCAAAACTTTTGTTTAAGAGGAATCCATTTTATACACTAGGAGGATTTTTATATCCAAAGATATCTCAATATTGGATTATCTCTCTCTAGACATTTTCTCTCTCTAGGCCAAAACAGGGTAAAACAAGATCTTTCTCCTATTTCAGAGAGGGGAATAATTTCAAGAATAGAAGGGGAGGTTCTTATACCTTTACTCCTCAAAAGCTGGAGGGAGAAATCTTACAGAGGTGGACAATTGTTGAGGCAAGTGGCAATTAGCCACACCCCCCTGAGAGGAGCATGTCTAGTCTGGTGGCCCATCCCACAAATCCCCTTTTGCTAGAATTTCAGATTTTGCACCAATAAACGGAGAGTTCCAAAAATTCAAATTTTACTTTGGTCAAAGATGGAGATATGCTACACCAACTTGAAAAAGAAACTATGATGTACGTTGATAAATTTTGGCAAACACTTATCCAACTTCAAGACATTGACAAAGTGCACAATCGAAAGACCAAAAGTGGAAATTCATTATCAGGTTGAAGCCTACACTTAGGGGGGCAGAGATCAACATGTTTCAACCACACTCTCTATCATGGCTATCTCTTTGGACTAAAATTGTGAGAAAAAGAATGGAGTACCAAGGGAGAACAAGCCACCATAGGAGTCTCATACTATCAAATTTAAAATGTTTGTTCCTTTTTGTAAGTTTGATAGGAATACTGATGTGAATAGAAGCATAGCTTCTAACAATGACAAACGAGGTGCCAAAAACAACAATGAGAAGAGTGAAGATGTGAAGCCAAAGCAAGTTTTCGTACCTGAATCTCCCATGTCGCATGCTGGAGTTTCTTTCTGTTTATCTCTCTCTCTCTCTTCTCTCTTCTCTCTTCTCTCTTCTCTCTTTCCCTCTCTCTCTCATGCTCGTGTACCCACACACAAACAAAGCTTGCATTTCTCTCTCTTTCTTTCCCTCTCCCTCCCTCTCTCTTTCTCCCCCTCCCCCCCCCCCACACACACATAGACCACTGAATACTCTCTTTCTATGTCTCTCTGCCTATCTGTCTGTCTGTCTGTCTCCCTCCCTCTCCCCCCCCCTCTCTGTCTCCCCCTCCCACACACACACACAGATGGCTAAATACTCTCTTTCTCTATCCGATTGAATACATAAAAGAGAAACATGGTGGAACTACAAGAGTTGGAAGAGGTTGAAACTTTGTAGGTCTGGACATGGCCACTAAGAAAGACATCTTTAATCAGCTAATCACTTATTCGTCATTAAAAGATCTGCAAGACACAACTCCAAGGCACCAGAACAATGTTCAAACAACACTCATAGCAAATATTTGCAACACGCTCCAAAGTTTGAAGAAGCCATGGTCTGGGGATGAATTATTCCTCAAAAGGTCTACCATGATGATGCTCTTAAACTCAAAAGAATAACAGGAGTTAGCTATCCTCAAACTCACTGATGTCTCTACGCTACTATCCGTTGACAGAAGAAACTTTTATGTGGAAAAATCTCAACTGGAACTTGAAAATGACAACTCCATGTTGTCTTTCTCCACATGTCATAGAAAACAACCAAGAGGCCGCATACCTGATGAGGTAAAGGAGCTGGTGGTCACTTTTTGGACAACTAAGACTCGTGTGTCCCCTAACAAAAAAGACATATGTCGAAAAAGAATTGGTCGAAAGAACTACATCGAGCACCCAATTCATCTACTAGATGTATCAAAGGTATGCACAATAGTTGTTTAATAACTATGCATCTAATATTTACCTAATAGATTTCTCATAGTTGTATAAATCTGAAGCCTATCTAATAGGTAACTAGCTATGGTAGTTAATAGATAGACAGTAGCTACTTAACAGTTAGAGTGTGTAGCTAACTAATACTTGATTAATACATTCTCACCTAACATATACGTACTAATAGTTGTATATCTTTTAGATATCTAATAAATAACTAGTTATTTTAACTAGTAGCTGTTTAGTAGATATGAATCTAATAGAAACCTTAGTTTAATTATAGTTGTGTACTTAATTTATACCTGATAGCTATCCAATACCTATATATAGCTAGTAGCTATTTATTAGATGTTGTGTAAATAATTAATAGATGTACCTCTAATAGCTAACATCTCTATATATCTAATAGTAGTGTAATAGCTTACTAATAGCTCTATGTCTCATAGAATGATATCGAATAGCTATTTATCTTCTAGTTTTAATAGCTTTTGATAGCTACCTAATATCTATTGATAGCTAACTAATAGTAGTTGTTGATAGCTATCTAATAGAATTATATCTAATAGCTATCTATCTTATATCTGACTACTAGTTGGTCATTGCTAATAGCTATAGATAGCTATTAGGTACCGAAAAGCTAGTAGACACAACCTCTTCATAGCTTACTCATAGTTGTCTAATGAGTGTTTAATAGCCACCCAATAGTTGTCTTCTAGCTCATTGATAGCTAACTATGAAACAACATTATAGTAGCAATTTAATAGCTATCTAATTATTGTGTAATAGCTACTTTATAGTAGCAATTCAATAGCTGTCTAATTACTATAATTGTTTATTAGCTATTTGATAGCTACCTATAGTAGATGTTGATAGCTACCTAATAGAATTATATCTAATAGCTATCTATCTTATATCTTACTACTAGTTGGTCACTATTGCTAATAGCTGTAGACAGCTATTAGCTACCTAAAAGCTTACTGATAGTTGTCTAATGATTGTCTACCACACCCAATAGCTGTGCTAGCTTATTGATAGCTAATCAAGATTTTAGTAGCAATTTAATAACTATCTAGTAACTTTGTAATAGCCTACGTATAGCTATTAATAGCGGTGTATAGGTGGCTTACATGCTTTCTATGTTCTGGATTACAGACTGAGCTCTTCCAATGTTTCAAGGATGCTTTTCCCAATGTCACAATCCAGCTTTGTGCTTTTGAGTCAGCAAAGCCATACTTTGTCCAAAAACTCAAGGACATGTTATCATGTTGTTGTATCTACCATGTGCAAATTTTATTTTTTAAGGATGCTGTCAATCATATGCGTAGTCAGGCCTTCGGAATACATGGTGGGGTTGTGCAAATGTACATGCATGGTGTGCATGGATTCATCACTACCATGTCAATGTTTAGCATCTAAACACACTGTGAAGAGCATTTCAAAGGTTATAGATTCTGTCTTGTGCCCTAAGCAAGATGGGTCTACTTACCATGTAGTAAAATGTCTCATGGGTGAATGTGCGAAGTGTGGAGTAGAGAAACTAAAATATTGCCCACGAGCTATTTGAAGATGTAAAAACCATCGTAGTGAGAGTATTTGAGGATGTGGAAACAAGCACTTCTGAAGGTGGAAAGAAGAAACAAGCACTTCTGAAGGTGGAAAGAAGAAAAAAAGGAAGGACCTTGTATTATGCAAGGAGATGAGTTGCATTGATCTATTGCAGTTGTTTAAGAGCTACCTTCAAAAGTTCATCAAACATGACTTCATGTATCGATGGGTGGCAGGCTGAATAGTTCAAGGAGTGCATTATGCATTTTCCAGATGATGTAGTTGTTTCAGTCATGGACTTCACTAAAAATTACTCTTTCAAGGAACAAAATGAAATCCAATCCATGCATTGGTACTCCAATCAAGTCACCATTTTTGTGCACATTACCTACTATTGGGTTGGAGGTGAGGTGAGAAAGACTATACACTTCTTTCATTTCTGACGATAAAAAGCATGACACTCTATTTGTGCAACATTGCTTCATGCTTCATTGGCAATGGTTGAAGGACAAAGACTTGGATGTCAACCAACATTGGGTTTGGTTTGATGGGGCTGCATCTCAATTCAAGGCAAAGAGGCCCTTCTATTTTGTTGGGAGATATGCTGGGTTCACAGGAAAAATAATGATATGGAACTTTTTTGGTAGTGGTCATGGTAAGGGAGAACATGATGGGGCAGGTGCAGTTGTGAAGAGGGCTTTAACACACGAGCGATTGAAGGACAATGGAGCTAAGTTGAAATGTGCAGTGAATGTTGTGCAATTACTTTGTCAACACTTATCCAATGGATCCATTGCACAATACCCTTCCAAGCATAGGCACGTAGAACATATATTTTGGGAGGTCAAGGTGGGAGATGTGAATCGAGAGATTCGATGGGACTTTCAAGCTTTCCCCAAGGCACACTCATTGCATTGTATTCGTGGGCTACTCAAAACAAGATGGCTCTGCACTTTCATATAGACAATTGTCTTGTTACTGTAGTGCATACATGCATGATCAATGAAGAAGATGTAGTCATAAAACACATGTGACAAGCTGGAACTACCATAAGATAACTCCAACTAATAGTGGAAATAGTGTGATGAAGAATTTGATGAGCCTACATATGAAGGGCATTATGAAGCACTAAGCGAAGCACTCTAAGTAGGAGATAACTTTGCTGTCAATGTTGAGGAGGGAAATGAAGAAGGCATGGAATTCTACTTGATCAAGTGCACAAATACAAAGGAGCAACTCAGAGTAGATGAGGAGGACAATTGGGGTAATGAAATTGAAGCAGGGTCTTGTGACAAGCTGGAACTACCATAAGATAACTCCAACTAATAGTGGAAATAGTGTGATGAAGAATTTGATGAGCCTACATATGAAGGGCATTATGAAGCACTAAGCGAAGCACTCCAAGTAGGAGATAACTTTGCTGTCAATGTTGAGGGAAATGAAGAAGGCATGGAATTCTACTTGATCAAGTGCACAAGTACAAAGGAGCAACTCAGAGTAGATGAGGAGGACAGTTGGGGTAATGAAATTGAAGCAGGGTCTTACATTTTGAAGGGACTCTTTTATAAGAAGCTAGATGAATCTTGTTACAAGCTGTTGAGTAGAAAGCCTGTGGTCTACATATACTCCCATCTTGTTAGATGTATTAAAATTCCTATGACACCTATTCAAGGTGCCAGGGTATTGTATATGATCTCACTTGAGGTCTTTGAATCTGTATACAACAGCATGCCATGGGAGCTATAAACTCATCTTTGGTTATTAAATATATTTTACATTTTGGCTTCAGTCTATCATTCAAAAGTGCCAATCAATTGGTGAACAAATATTGTCAATGAAAAGTACTTATCAACCCACCTATACACAACTATTAACAGCTATTAGCAGTTATTAACAATTTTGAGTAGGTCATAACACAACCAATATAGCTATTAACACAAAAGAAGCTTTGCATTATATATCTTTGCACATGTCCATTATAGTACACTCTCTACATGTCCATTACAGAGGAAATGAGAGTATGTTACATTACATCAAAATGTTACACCACAGTACGATCGCTAGCAAAACATAGCCCCATAGAAGCCCTAATTTCTTCACAAGATCCTTGGCCGTTTGTAGAAAGGTGTATCCTAGACCACCTTGGTTGCCTCTTTCTCTTCTTGAGAATCCCCATAGGTGTCATCGTGTGCCATCCGCATGTCATCCTTGGTCTTGGGAGCTACACGGCCTACCACAACACCCCCACAATAGTTCAGCTTTCTCTTGGCATGTTCTTCAATAAGTGTGATAACATGCAAATCTTCTACATTGCCACATTCACCAAAGACATCACGTCTCCCAACAAAAGATCTTCTATCCAGTGCTTTTAGGTACTTCCACAACCATGCGGTTAGCTTATAAGTAAGAAATGGTGCACACCATGAATCACTCATGGAGCAAAACTTTGGTACAATACAAAAGGTGCTAGGCACATTATACACGCACTTGTAAACACATTATACAATACAAAAGGTGATAAGCAATGTGTTGTCTTCATCAAATTAATTGTTTCTCTCCCAAAAATCATCAAGATGCTTGAAAAACATAGGTTTCTTGCCATGCAAATGACAGCCTTGTAAGACATCACAAGAACCTTGCCTAATGAAGCCTGTAATAACACCACATAGACCTGGAAGGCAACTATGGAATTGCTCCACCAAGTTCTTTTATGAGCATGAGCTCCATTTGAAGACTCTGAAGTGTCTGCTAACCCACAACAAAAACTGGCTTGCATAAGGGCACACAAGGAAGTAAATTCTCCTTGGCTTTAGCACCAGAATTTGTTGATATCCAATATGCCAAGATGGGAAAAACAACTCTTCTTGTAGATCCACTTTATGAATGAGAAGACCATTGAGGTCAAGAATTAGAGCACAAGGATTCTCCTCGAGACTGGCTAGGGTGGACAAATTCTCCTCAGGTGCTTCAAGCATCCATGTTGAATCATTGCAATTTGGAAAAGCCCATGCACAATAGCTAGACTAGAATACATGTCCCAACTTTTTATAGTACATGTCCTTGAGCTCCTTCCGCCGCTTCAGCCTATCATGATATGGGTGACAGGGGATACGTAGCTTGGGCCTCATCTTGTGCTTTTTGGGTTGAAAGCATACTAAATCCATACTCATTTCTCTATGGATGACTGCACACACAACATTACATATAAGGCAAGGAACTCGACACTAAGCACAAAATATTACATAATTCAAGCACAAAACGTGATGTATGCACAAATTGAAAAACTTGATGGTTGCACTCAGAATCATCAAATGTCAAAAGACCAATACATTATTCAATGTTTCCTTGGCTCTTGGCCAAAACATAGTTACATAGGTGTATTTTGGGACAATAAATCACCATCATCAATATGGCTTTTAGGAGCATCATGCTCAGGAGCAGTGTTAGCACAACAATGGTCTCTGTCGCTTCAGCAATAGTATTCTTCATACTTTCCACTCACACAGGTGTTTCCTTAGGAGATTTCTTGAGCCTCCTGGATGATGCTTTGTCATGACTTGGTTTCTTTCACTTTGCTTGTGTCAAGCTTTTCTGCAAGGTGTCCTCACATGCTTCGTTTGATAAAAATACATGCACATAGATAGCATGGCATTTTAGGCAAGAAACTTGACACCAAGCACAATATTTTACATTACACAAATTGAACCTGTCAAAATGGCAACAAACAAATGCATCATTCAATGTTTTCATAAGCATACTTTGAGAAACAATGAATCACCATCCGCATGGCCAACATGCTTAGGATCACGTGCACCCTGATTTGCACACATTACCCTCCTTGGCACTTGCTTTCCTTCACCGCCTTTCTGTCGCTTTGTCTTCTTCAAGAAGTCATGCAAGGTGTCTCCACATGATTTATCCACATTACTTGGTCTTTCTGTCGCTTTGTCTTCTTCAAGAAGTCATGCAAGGTGTCTCCACATGATTTATCCACATTACTTGGTATTTATTGGTCTGTACCAATATTAAGTGACCTCTTAGGTGAAGATGCTACCAAAACAGTAGGAAACAATCAACAACTATAAAAAAATCTAAAACTATTAACAACTAACACATCCATTAGCATGTAGGCATCACACAACTATTGGCCTGCTGAAAAGATGCAGGGGAGAAGAGAGTTTGAGCTCTTGCAAGCACATACACACTCACACAAACCCTAGAATAAGAGAGCACACAAGGCGAGAGGCTAAAAATTCTTCTCCTTCTTCTTCACACAACAAAAAAAGGTCTACAAAGAAGATAAAGTGACTAACACACATAATAGAGGATATACAAGTGGTCCATAATGTGAACACGCTAAGAAGAGTAGGTAGATATGGACTAGTCGATGTAGTCGAGCTGTAGAATCGTTGGCAAAGATATGTTGGTGTGCCAGCTACCAAACCCGCTAGTGATATAAATGTCAAACGGTCATACAGGCGCCTCGTGAGTGTCAGCTCATGTTGAGCTTAACATCTCAACACTCCCCCTCAAGCTTAACTGCATCTCATGAACTCCAAGCATATCTTAAAATTTGCGGAGCTTGTTAGCTTCCAAGGCATTCGTGAAGATGTCAGCAACCTGATCCTATGTGCTAACGTAGGCCACGTCGATGTCACCTGCCAATAGTCTCTCTCTGATGAAGATGTAATGTACCTCAATGTGTTTCGTCCGCGCATGGAAAAATGGGTTCCTGGCCAACTGTATACTGCTAAGATTGTCACAATATATGATAACTTTTCTCTTCACATGCAACCCCGAATCAGCAAAGTAGCTACCTCACATGCTACCACCACAGCTCCTCTGTACTCGACAAGGCAACTGTGGGCTGTTCCATGTTATAGCAGCACTCCCCAATGAAAACATAAATACACTGGTAGATCTCTTGTCTGAGATGCTACCTGCCCAATCTGCATCTATGTACCCATATAGCTTCAATGGTACACGTGTTGCATAAAACAATGCATAATCAACAGTGGCCCTCAAGTACCCCTTGATACCAAAATCATTCTTTAAACCACTCTAGAAAGAGAACCCAATGCACACTCATGCACTGCATTTACACACAAGCATGCATGCACTCATGCATGACACAACTAGGGTAAAAATTAAGGGCGAATTTGAGCCCAATGGTAAATTTAAGGCATCATTAAACATACATGGGCTATTTTAATACTTTTTCACAACAAAAAATTAGTCCAAAAATTTTCATTTAAGCTATCCCATGGTGATATAATTCGCTTGCCATTCTCCGCACGATATTCACCTACTCCTTCCCTTTTTGCCCAGTAATTTCGATCCCGATTCCTATGACTTCCCTATTCGCCTAACTGAGTTTCAAAATGCTATAGCTATGCATTCCCAGTTCTATGGTTTCTTTGTAGCCACTTCAAGCTCCACATGGCCTGTGGTGTCTTTGCTTCCCAGATTTGGCTGCCGTTCTTTCATTATCGCCATTGCCAAAAAAATCCCTCTTTCTTCTTCTTCTCTACACTCACCATGTGTGGCATCTTTGCCTACCTGAACTACAATGTCACCCATGAGCCGTGGCACATAGTAGAGGTTCTCTTTAATGGCCTGTGGTGCCTAGAGTATCACCACAATAGCTATGCCTCTCAGATTATGTTGCACCATAAAGATTAAGTAGGGGTGGCATCTTGTTGAAAGAAATTATATCTTTGTGGTCCAGTATTACATCACTACTCTTGATGATGAGAAAAGATAATCACGAGGATCAAATCCCATCTATTGGGCATATTTCTTCTTCCACAATAGTCTGGTTTAGGCATAGTTGCAGGTTGAGGAGAGAAACCATAAGCCTAAAGATGAGCGCACTCCTAAGCCTAAAGGAAAGAAGGTTGGGCATTTCTTCTTTGATAGGTTTTCTTCTGATTAGCTGGAAACATTTAATGGTTACATCTACTTTTGTCATTAGAGATTGCTATCTTATTTATTCCACCATTTTACTTTTTCCTTGCAAGTAGAAAACCATGGATAAAGAGCCTAAGGGACACTAGCTCTTTGAGTATGAGGCTACCTTCAATCTTAAGGGAAGATGGTGGGAATGAGCTACTTTCCAAGGGGGATAATGTGGGTCACCAAACTGGGAGAGTATTACCAAGATCACATGTATGTGATCTTGGGGGTAGGCTAAGATAAATGGATGGGCAACACCAATTGAAGCAATGTAGATATCTATTAGAGTGTGTACATTTCCCATATGGCAGAAAGCATGTAGAGGGTAGCCAATAAAAGTTAATGTAGTAACACTACTGGAGATGGAATCCATGATAGTGAGAATACCCCCATAAGAGAGTGATATCTAGAGAGGATAGGGGAAAACCAAATCTACATGTGAATGAACATATGGCCTTCAAGATAAGGCATTTTGGGGATTTTCCAACTAGGATATGGTGTGATAAAACTGGTAGGGTATGCTAATTGGAGAGGTCTAAAAAGACTTGTGGTGATGGTTAAGATTGACCAATAATGGGCAAGGCACATTAGAGAGCTAGATGAGCATGAGTTGCATAAGTTGAGTTGAGCCTATTGGTTTTTGTAGGAGTGCCAGGAAGATATCATTGGCATCTATGATGAGGATTGGGTGGAGATAAGACTACAAGTACATAACCATTGGGGGTGGCATACTACCTTTTGAAGACTTTGAGATATCTTGAGAACTATTAGGGGAGTAGAAGAAAGTGTGATGAAAGCATAAGTTGGGTATGGTTGACAAATAAGAGCATGCATATAGTGATGGAAGCTTCTACAGAACTCTACAAATGGGATTATGGATTTGGGGAAACCGAGGATTATATTATCTAGATAGAGAAGGATGATTGGGTGAGGCATAGGCAGTGGCATAAGGCATGCCGAGATTTTGTGACTTGCTGAGATTCTAATATATCTATTGATGAGGTTAAGGAATTGAAAGAGAAGGTCATGTCCTGGCTTGTGCAAGCTACGATGGAGAGGCTGGTGGGACAGCTAAGCTACTACTAGACCATGAATTAAAATTAAAGGTTCCAAGCCCATATTCCACACCTCAAAATATGAATAGGAAAAGATTAGCCCATATTCTACACTTCAAAGTGTGAGTCCAGAAAGATTAGTCCATAGGACTATAGAATAGATCCAAGATTTATGAAAAATAGCTCTAGTATCTACACTTAAAACTCAAGCCATGGTCCTTAATTTTTACCCTGGACACAACCACACCCACACCCACACCCCCTACCCTCACACACCCACACCCCCTGGGCCTACCCTTACACACACCCCCCTCCTACCCGAGTCTTCTCTCACACACCCACACTATTCCTTGGCCTACTTTTCATCACTCATTCCTTCACATCACCCATACCCATTCTCTTTCACATCACACACACCCATCCATTCCCTTTCATCACCTAAACCATGCCCTTTCACATTACCCACACATACACCCATGCCCTTTCACATCACCCACACCCATGCCCATACACATTACCCACACCCACATCCACACCCATGCTCTTTCATCACCCATGCCTTCACTTCATTGATGAACTTTACAGAATGGAAAAGGAACATGAAACTCCAAACTTAATACTTCTTCTTGAAGCACATCTCAAGGTACGACTAGACATTCCACTGGATGAGAATGTTGACGAGCAAATATTATTAAGATGCTAGCCACAATATCGTGTCATCTTGGGAAACTTGGGTATCTTTGGAAAAACTAACAATCACCCCTAAAAACAATGCTATGCATGCTAGATGCTAGTGTGGACACGAATTAAAGTCTTGAGCTATCTTAAACAAAACATACTCATAATGAGTGGAACCATGTGACTCCTCCAAAAGAAGGAATCATCCTTAACAGGGTCAATATAGGTGATGTTTAGTACATAATTAATTGATCCAGGCAACTCTAGTCACCCTAGACACTTTTAAAGGCATGTTCATAATTCTTTTATAGGAGGATAAGACCTCATAAAGAGTTGAAAAAACCAGTGACCTGGTGCCTGAACCTGACCTAAAGCTTCCTGAGACTCGAGGTTAGATTTATAGGGGCTAGATATATGTGTGTGTGTGTGTGAATATGTAAAAAGATATGTATGTATGTATGTGTGTGTGTGTGTATGTATATATACATACACACACACACACACACACACATATGTATGTATTCACACACATGTGTGTGTGTATGTATAAAAAGATATGTATGTATGTATGTGTGTGTGTGTGTATGTATATATACATACATTTATACATACACACACACACACACACATGTGTGTGTGTGTGTATGCATGCATGCGTGCATGTTTATGTATGTATGTATGTATGTATGTATGTGTGTGTGTGTGTGCATGCGTGTATATACACACGCACATATATGTGTGTATATACATATACATATACATATGTGTATATGTGTGTACACACACACACACACACACACACACACACACACACACACACACACAAATACATATATATACATATACACACATACATATACATGTATATATGTATACACAAACACACATACACACATATATACACATGCATATATATGTACACACACACACACACATACACATGCATATATATATATATACATACATATATATGTATGTGTGTGTGTGTGTATACACACACACACATACATACGTATGTATGTATGTATATATATATGTATATATGTATATATACATATATATATATGTGTGTCACAACAACACAAAGCAACTATAGATGTGCTTGATAGATGCGCAAAATAGCGGGCGCATCTATAGGCATTGCTTGAATAGAGAAACTACGGGTGCGTCTAACAGCGCGTCTAATAGCGCATGTATTTGCGCGTGTATTGACGCATCTATTAGCGCGTCTACGCTGAGAATCTAACACTGCATCTAACAGCGCGTCTATTTACGCGTGTATTAGTGCGTCTACACTGAGAATCAGACGCGTATTTAGACGCAAAACAGAGAATACAAAAAGTGAGATTTTGGTGTAGGCTGGTAAATGTACATCACTGCTTTCCAAAAATTGCCCATGATTACCAAAGCACATAATTTTAACAAAAACATCAATGCTTTTTTGCAAACCCATATATACAAAAATTAAGTGAGGTGAGGAGAATGAGACAATATGTAAAATAGTTTTGCCAATATCAATGATGGGCTACGGTTCAATCTCATCCTCAATGAGATCAACCCTTGCCAAACTATCTACTTCAAAATCCAAACAAGTGTTTAGATCTACAAATACATTCAACCCACTACTACTTGTGCTACTCATGTGCTCATCGAAATCAGCATCACCAATGGTAGGCTCGTCCTCACGGGTAATGGCCTCAATATCTGTATCTCCTATCTCATGATCATCCTCCTCTCTTGTATCACGGTCATCATCACCTCCATGGCCATGATCATCCTCCATACGCTCCATATTCGTAAATGTACTATACATCACTTTGGAACGTGGCATAATAGGTATGACATGCCACCATCTATTATTATCCACCATTGGTTGATAGACAACCTAATTCAAACACAAATACAATCATGTTATTTTCCTTGCATCGAAGGTATCAAATATTTAAAAGTGAGTATTTTTATATGTGTGTACAGTACTTGTTCACATTGTTGCGGTAGTACTAGTGTGTCCTTCTTACTTTGCCAAAACTTTGTGGAGTCAATAGTTACAAAGCCACTTGCATGGCGTTTGATTGTTGCATTAGGGCCTCTTTCCACCACGTCCTTAAACCACTTTACATCCAAAACATACACAAAGAAGCGTCGAAAGTCAAGCTTAATAATATCTTGGATTATGCCACAATAATCATCCATGGCTCCATTGGCTCCCTCAAAGATAGCAATGATGCCGCAATCTTGTGTGTTTCTCTTATCATCAATCCGTTGTGTTTGAAAATGCTTGCCCTGACACCATATAGCATTGAACATAGTGCACTACACCAAGACAAAATCAATTAAATAAGCAATCTAAATTATTGAAAGCTCCTAACTTATGCATAACATTCTATATACCAACCTTGCTCATGCATCCCCTAGCATACTCCCATTCTTCCATTGTGATATGCATCCCCTCGTCTTCTCTGCTTTCTCCATTTTGTCAAGTAGCCAATCCACATGAATATCCTTTGGAAGTGCTCTTAGATACTGAGGGTATGGCACACGAGATCCGTGGTGTGTACGAAAGATGGCCCTTTCTTCTTGTCTTCTTGCCTTTGCATCCTCGTATCTTGTCACCCATCTTTTCATCACATCACTATTAAGCACGCAATAGAGGTTGATATTATTAAGCAACACGAGATCCATGGTGTGTACGAAAGAGGGTCCTTTCTTCTTGTCTTCTTGCCTTTGCATCCTCGTATCTTGTCACCCATCTTTTCATCACATCACATCACTATTAAGCACGCAATAGAGGTTGATATTATTAAGCAACTCAGTGTCTATTACTTTGTTGCGTCCTTTCCCTTGAGGCATAATAAAGTTATCCTTAGGTCTTCATCATCTCTCCATAGTCGTGGGAGAGAGCTATCCACATCAACAAGAAACTCAGAAATATATACAAGTGACTCTTGTACCAACCACAACCCTTGGCCATGCTACCTTCAAGTCTTGCATTTTGTCTCACGAAACCCTTCAAGGTCTTCATGAAGCGCTCGAGGAAGAACAACCATCGTGCATGTATAGTACCGCATATAGCAATCTAATCCACCAAATGCACTATGAGATGTAGTTGGCTTGTGAGAATAGAACGTGGAAATGTCTCCTCCACTAAACAAACCACCTCCACTGACAT
Source organism: Cibotium barometz (assembly GCF_041138505.1). Taxonomy (NCBI): domain Eukaryota; kingdom Viridiplantae; phylum Streptophyta; class Polypodiopsida; order Cyatheales; family Cibotiaceae; genus Cibotium; species Cibotium barometz. The sequence goes on from NC_141105.1 coordinate 23,996,016, forward strand.
AACTCGAGCATTCTCAAGCATGGTGGGATCTATTTCCTTTGAGCTCACATACCTAGAAATGAAAAAGTACACCATATTAGCAATATGAACACCTTGCATGGAGCATTGATACGCATCACATTTTGTATCATGTAAAGTACCTCACAAGCTCGCCCATCTTGTAAATACAATCTTTCACATCCTTCGATGCACTATGAGAAATGCTAGTAGGTAGTATGAACTGAACACACGAGGAATGGTTGATTAGTTGCTTCTAATTCACTCACAAATTTGAAAGGAAAAAGATATTATGCACATAAAATACTTACTTGGAGCATCTTGTGCCAATCATGAGATTTCAAGCCATATAATTAATCTACACCTCTTTTCTTGCTCTTTGTAAAGGCCCCCTTCAAACACCTCATGCATCCAGTGGGAGTACGAATTGTAGTAATAGCACGCTTCACCGCCACCATCTCTAGCTTTGATAACCTCCACGGTGCACGAGGTAAAAAAACACGCCCATTTGGTCTCTCTTGTGGCCAAGCTTCATGCATCCTCCTTGTGGTACATAGATCCTCCCTTATGCCTACGGAATCTCGTGTCCCATTCAAATGTTCCCAAATGGTAGATGCCACATTCTTGAACATATGCATGGGATCAAGCAGGTGATTGATCTTGAGGTGGGACCAATATGGTAAACGATAAAAGATGGAGTATCTAAACAAAAGCTAGTGTTAGCGGGCAATCTTTATTTCCAGCCAATATAGCACACAATAGTTACAAACCCTTACTGGCTCATGCCAAGTGGTGGAGGAGTCGTGGAACCGTCCCAAATTCTCATCCAATCTCCCGCAATGAGTGATTGTGGGAGGACTTCATTCCAAGGGGCAACATATCTAGGATGATCAGGTGGGAGAAATCGATGGTGATTCTCATAGATGACCTTATTCAATGCGTCTGCCTGTGAGGCAACAAGCGAAGGACCACAAACAGGACATGCATGGTAACCCGATGTAGTGAGACCTGAACAATAGACGCAATTAAGAGTTGAAGGTGGGTTTAGGGTGCCACATCCTTTGCCTACTCATAATTAGAAGTGCAATGCTTACCTGAACACTCGCCATAGCTTGGGAAGTCATGCATCGTCTACATCAAGACTGCTTTGCAGTTGAAGTCTCGTGAGACGAGGGAGGCCTGCTCACATCATGCACCTCGATACCTCTCCAAAGAATCTCTAGCTTGTCAATCAAAGGCTCCAAATAAACATTAGGTTTTTTGACTTTATGTTTCCCTGGAATTAGAAGGGATAACATAACATGTCCTTTCTTAATCTCCATAGAGGGTGGAAGATTATAATTCACCAATATCACTGGCCATACACTGTAAGAGGTGCTTTTGAGACCAAATGGGTTCACACCGTCCATACCCAGTCCAAGTCTCAAGCTCCTAGGTTCTTCCTTGAAGCTTGGCCATGTGTCTTCAATATACTTCCATGCAAGAGTGTCTGCGGGAGTTCTCCACTTGCCACCGGTTGATCGATGGGAGGAATGCCATGACATGAGCTCTGCAATGGATTTGCACTTGAACATATGTTGGATGTGAGGGATTATGGGAAAATGTCACAGAACCTTATGAGGCACGTCCAAAGTTTTGAGATCTACTCTATATCTTCCCTCTCCACAAGTAGGACACTCTCTTGCATCCTTATGTAGTCCACGAAACAAAATGCAATCATTATGTAGTCGAGACTTGGTTCTCCAACTACTACGAGTGGCCAACGTACTAGCTCGACACGACACAATAGCAGGCGTAGTAGCAAGGAGAGTGGTCGGGGATGCATGGCACAGTGCTTTGGGAGAGGTGGTGGTGGGGACGAGAATGATTCAGATGATTTAGACGTGCCTCCGGGTGATGGTACGTGTCCCTCTGCCCCCTCCGTGCACCGGATTCCCGGTAGCTCGCAGCGGAAGCAGCCCCCTCATGCGCGGGGTTGGGTTTCTCACTCGGGGCCTCGCCCACGAATGTTCGGGCACGAGACTAGGCTAGTGTCACTCCGAAAACCGAAACCGAGAAAATTTTCCATGCCCGAAAAGCGGGGATGATTCCACATTTTTGAATTTGTCTTAACGAGTTTTCTAACGAGATCAAAATCTAAACTATCCTCTACCTGAATAAACCAGATAGAAGGAAACTATCACTGATATAATTTGATCATCTGAGAAATTCAACGCTTTTTTCCTAATCAAGATTAGGCAGAGCCGTTGATCCACTCAATCGAGAAATTTATCACAGGGAATTAACTATCTACTTGAAGCCTAGCATAATTCTAAGATTTTTCAATTTGATTATTAAAACTCCACTGATTCTAGCCTAACCCCATCCGGCCCATGGGTTAGCCACCACCCTGCCACTGGAATCGGTAGATCCAAACAAGTACTCACCCACCCATCATTGAAATGCCTTTCTTAACTTTAGCTTTAGAAAACAGATACGCACACACTCCTCTTTAAAACTTTAATAAAAAAAATCCATTGACAAACAATTTACTGGTTACACATGTCATACTTCAAAATTTCCATTGAGTCTTTGTTTCTCACAAAACAGTATCACTCTGGACTCTCCGTTTGAGACCAGCGAGTCAACAACGAGATCCAGTGATAGATTACAATAACATTGGTCTGTCATACAATATCTTCCTCGACATATGCATGGGTGTCCTTGGCACCGCGAGCCCGTGCATCTCCTGGTCAGAACCCTCCAGGATCCTCCTTAGGTGTCCTGGCACTTCATTCAGGGACCGCTTCGTCGGCCCTCGCCCATCGTACTGGAAGCACACCATTTTAACCATACCGAGGCTGGTCAAGACCTCGGCAGGCTTTGCCGCGTGAGCTATCCCTCGAACACTCCCCGCCAGCTGTTGCAATCGAACTTCCCTTAGATAAACATATATGCCAAATGCTCCCTCCAGCATTCTGGTGTAAGACAGTCTTTTAAGAAAATAGGGTTTCTATGCAAGTTTATAGTTTTGATTTTGTTTGAATACCATAAATAAATCTTAAATCCGTATCCCAATACTTCTAGATCCAGGTCTGAATTCCAAACAGAATTCCTCGAATTCTGTTAACTTGATCCTCAGATCAAAATCAAAAGTCTTAAAACTAGTTTCAGATTCGGTGGGTGTTTTGAGTGCATTTTTCCTGAACTGTTCATATCGTCATTGACGAAGGAATTAGGTCTTGGTTAATAGTCTGAATCAGTGTTTGGGTCTGGAAAGGTTCTTCCTAAACTATCTTTCTCGAAAGGTACTATTTCAATTTCTCTTTTTCTAAATTTCGTTCGACGAATATTTGCTTACAGATTTCTAAAACATGAATTTCTTATGAGGAATAAAATAATCATTTATCTCGATCTCCGACTTCGATAGTTTAATTGAATTTTCTCATTACCATCTTAGTGAATATGAAACGGTAGTATTTCTTCTCACAGATTATCTACTTATTCATTTTTTTTCAATTTTTACGAAAATTAAACAGAGGATTAATGAGAACCCTTATTTAATTATAAAGATTCTATATGTATCTAATTATGCATAAAATCTAATTCTGATGAAAGTCACACTTTTATCATCATAAAAATCATTCACTCTTTTAATATGAAAGAATTTCTTTTATGCATATCATTTATGATGAAAATCACTCTTTTAATATAAAAAATATCTTTTATGCATATGTTTATGCATCAAAATCATTTATGATGAAAATCACACTTTTAATATAAAAAATATCTTTTATGCATACTTCTATGCATGAAAATCAAATATGATAAAAGTAACACTTTTATAATAAAAAAATAATCTTTTGTGCATACTTCTATGCATGAAATTCAAATATGATTAAAGTAACACTTTTATTTAAAAAAATATCTTTTATGCATACTTTTATGCATAAAAATCAAATATGATAAAAGTAACACTTTTATAATAAAAAAAATCTTTTATGCATACTTCTATGCATGAAATTCAAATATGATAAAAGTAACACTTTTATAATAAAAAATATCTTTTATGCATACTTTTATGCATAAAAATCAAATATGATAAAAGTAACACTTTTATAATAAAAATAATAATCTTTTATGCATACTTCTATGCATGAAATTCAAATATGATAAAAGTAACACTTTTATAATAAAAAATATCTTTTATGCATACTTTTATGCATAAAAATCAAATATGATAAAAGTAACACTTTTATAATAAAAAATATCTTTTATGCATACTTTTATGCATAAAAATCAAATATGATAAAAGTAACACTTTTATAATAAAACTAAATTTCTTTATACAAATAATCAAAATGCATCTTCTATGCATGAAAATGATACTTTAGAATATAGAAACAATAAGGATTACTATTTTAGAATAATAAAAGATGAAATTTATTTCACTAATTTTTAAAAATTTTGCCATAACCTCCTTTGTATGGTTGATCATTTTTTAATTTTTAAGTTTTTAAAATTAATTAAAAGTGCACCAAGAGTATTGAAATTATTCTAAAGTAAATATTTTTCTACTTATTTAAGATAAACATTATAAAATCTTGACTTTATTCATTAATCATTCAACTAGGATAAAGAATGGTTGGATTTACTAGAGAAGAGACGGGAATGCCTTTTTGTAGTGAGGCATAACATCATTTGCAATTTTAGAGAAGACAAAAAGCATAAAAAACCATAAAATAAATGAAAAAGAGAAGAATCACCAACTTACTAATGAATTTGAGAGCTTTCCTTTGGCTTGATGGTTTGAGGGTTTAACTCTTGTTTGAGACAAGAGTGGCCACCAATCTTCTAGAAGAAGGAAGGTCAAAAACTAATGAATTATGAATACAATTTACTGTTTTTGGCACTTGGGAGAGACAGGGTAACAGTGCAAAACACTATTGAGTTTCAACAAAGGGGAGGGCTTCTATTTATAGGAAAAAGTGAGCTTCTAACCAAGCCAACTGATTCTAGAATTTTCCAGATCAGTTTGGTCAATTTTTGACCATTTTAGGTCAGTTTTGCTCACTTTTTGGATCTAGTTGAAACAAGAGAGAGGAGAGATAAAAATATCTCATTATTTGGGAGTTTAAAACTCATTCAAGCATGTGAAATAGGAGCCTCCTTCATGAGGGGAATTCCCCCATGCAGAGGTGTCAAAAATGCATCATTTCACCTATGTATCTCTCTTTTTTAACTATTAACCTTGTCCTTAGTCAACTCTTCATCTTATGTGAGTATTTACTCATTTTTGGGGGATTTTCCTTTTATTCTTCTATTTATCTCCTTCCTACATTTGGATGAATCTTATTGGTCCATAGGAACCTTAATTTAAAATTTCAAAAAAATCTTCACCCTCAGGATAATGCCTCTTGAACAGATTATACTTAATTTCTAATGCACCTTCTGGAAATCTTTTTGAACTTCTGTTTCAAGGGAACTTATTTTAATAAGATGAGATGTTTTTATATCCAAAAATATTTAAAATTTGAGTATTCTCTCTCTAGAATATTTTCTCTCTCTAAGCCAAAACTGGTAGAAACAAGATCTTTTATATTTATGAAGACAGATTTGATTACAGGGGAAGATGCTGGACATCTTGAGAGGCTGGGGAGGAATCTTACATTCTCTCCCAGTTAAAAAATGCGAGATGCCCTCATCTCGCAAACTGGGGATAATCCCGCAACAACAGATTGGTTTCATTCTCCCAGGTGGCATCTTCAAAAGGATAGAACTTTCATTTTACTAATAATTCTCTGAGAATTCTGTTCCTGAGAATCTTTTCTCGAACATCAAGAATTTCTTCAGGTTGGAGTTCCATCTGCCCTTGGGTTGAAGAGGTTAGGATTTCATCATTAAGCACATGATTTGGGCTTGGCACATATTTCTTTAGAAGGTTTACATAAAATACATAATGAACTTTGAGATGAGGAGGCAGAAGAAGCTCGTAGGCTAAGTCACCTACTTTCTTTGTAATCAGATATGGCCCACAATATCTGGGGGATAACTTCTTGTACTTCCCAAGAGATAAAGAACTTCTTTTGGGCCGTACTCGAATGAAGACCATATCTGCTTCTTTGAATTCTGTGTCTGTCCTCTTCTTATCTACAATTGATTCTGTCTATCCTGGGTAGCTTTTATATCTTTACGAATTGTCTGCATCTGCTGCTCCATGTCGTCAAGCATCATCGCGACATCTCGACATCTCCACCACGCAACTTGATCTAGCATAAGTAGCACGTTTTCTTAACATGGTATCTAGAGCTTGGGTAGATTAGGTCACATTTTGTGTGGTGTAGACTAGGTTATACATAACTCACTACTTGTGGAGATGAACCCCCAGCCAGTGGAGGCCTTCCAGCTACTTGTGGAGGCCATATCTTCGCTTGCTTCCAACTAGGAAGATGAAGCACATCATCGGGCGCTCAGGAACGTGCAGTCAATTGAAGGTTTTCTCCTCTCTTAGCCGCGCCATTGTGTTCTGAGCAGGCGGCGCACAGTTCTGTAGCGCTGGAGTTCGTACAACTATACGCCTGCTGTGTGCAACTATAAGCCACATTAGCTTAGGGATTTTGAAGCCCTAATCCTCAAGGTTCTACAGCCAAGAAATCAGCCTCAATGGCTGCTCGTCGTGCGCGTTAGAAGCAAAAGACCAAGCTGCTCCTGTTTTTTCCATGAAAGCTTCTTCAAAAGCTAGATAATAGTGTTCATAAACACTAATAGTGTTAATTAACACTAATGATGTAACTAATTCAACAAAGGGGAGCCATTTCAGAGTGTTCCTAAACACTAAGAGTGTTCTTAAACACTAATGGTGAATCTAATCACCAATGCAAGTGTCATTAGATGCTAAAAATGTGCCCTTAAGCACTAATAGTGTTGCTAAACACTAATGGGGTGATCTTGATCACCAAAGAAAGTGTTCTTTGACACTAATGAAGCTCATCTCCATCAAAATTAGTGGTTGGGCACAAACCCTAAGTGCTAAACCATAAGCTTCATCATCTTAATCTCTTTTTATGCAACATCCTTGGGCTTGATTAAGGGTTGTTGCACTCTCATAAGCCATTCTCTTTCTACTTAGTCGATGATGGTTTCCATAGCATGCACCAAGTCTCATGGAACATTAGGTTATGGCTAACGCCCGTGTTGACAAGTGTCTATGGTCACTCCCAGTGAGAGTGGCAGCTTCACTTCTTAGTCTTCCTCTTCTAGGTCAGCTTGGGCCATGTTAATGGAGAAGTGGCATTTGTGCATCTTGTCTTGCCTAGCTTTAGCTTTATGTGTTGGGCCTCATGTTTTGTTACAGCCTATTTTATTTTTTCCTCTTCCTTTTATGTATACCCTTCAAATCATTTGTAGTTAAAGGTCCATAGTAGCATCTTCAAGTGTTTTAATGCATGCGGATCCCTGAGGCATGAGTGGTAGAGTGAGCTATGATGTGCTCTCTAGTGTTTGAATGCATCAACATATTATGGGATGGAGCAATGTACAAGAAATAGGCCAAATAGAAGATTTGGGCACTTGCCCACAGCTACACTTTAAGTGTGTGTGAACATTTATGGTCATGTGTAAATGGCAATTTCTCTCCTAATTCAAGGAAACTCTCCCATTATGCAATTGAGCTTTCCCTCTTGCTAAACCTCTCTCTAATCTTCTCCCTAATGCATGCTAGTGAGTCTGTGTGAGTGATTTGATGTGAGAAGGGAATAGTGGTGGTGTTGAGCTTGGAGACCTTAAGGACTACGAGCTCGACCATTAGAACAATCCCCATGACACGTTGAGGTGAGTAGAGGTGAGTGGTTCCCTCTTTGCTATCTCTTAGCCTTAACATTTTTAGTGCCACTATCGACGAGGAGAAATCCCTTGGCTTTATCATTTTTTTTCTCTAATCTACAGTTTACCCATTGCTCACACTCTTGAATAGTGGAGTGCCACAAACGTGAGTGGGATTTGATGTAGATTTGTATGCTTTTTGTTCTCTTTTAACTCTTTTTTTTCATTTTTAAGACAATGTTTTAGCATAATTTACTACTTTGATTTGTTGTTTTCATGGTATTTGGAGTGATTAATGGTGCTATTAGAGCATGCACATAAGTGAAAATAGGCTTGGTTTGCACAAATTGTATCAATTGAGAGTTAAGCATTGCATTTTTGCTTTCTTTCATGGTTAAATATAGACCTTTTTTTTGCTCAACTTTTGCTTAAATTTGTGCTTTTTTTTATATTTAAGTGCATTATTGAGTTAATGACAAAATAAGCTATGTAAATAGTTTAGCATTTTCATTAGTAATCTAACGATATGCAACATTGTGTGAATTAATTCATGATTAAGGATTAATTAGAGCCCAAAAATTGAGCCACAAGGAGGAAACAATTAGCATAAGTGTTAATCTTTGATTAGTGCTTAAACTAATTTTACACAACTCATTAGTGTTAATTGGAGCTTAGTTGTCATGTGTTCAATGCATGTGTAAGAGGTGTGTAAAAGATGTGTAAGAGGGGAAATGTGCATAAGCTAACAAAAGGTTGCAAGTTGTTAGCATGTGCATTGAATGAGGTGTAAGAGGGCATGTTGACTTTTTTTCCACTCACCTTTTTGGGAAAACCACTTTTTTGAACTTTTTCACTTGTCAATAGGAAACCATCTTAACCAAAATGAAAACTACTCACGAGTAGGGTCATGCATGCCATGTGGCAATTGGAAAAAAATATTCAAAAAAAACATGGTGCCACATCATCAATCACTACGTGATTTTGGGGGCATAAAGCCAATACTTTTATATTTCAATCATTGTAAACAAGACCATGAAACCATACTTTGTCCTAAATTTGGTGCAAAACTAAACCAAATCAATCACGAACACAAGTCATGCGCACCAACCTCGTTTGATTGGTACATCATCTTTAGCTCAACAAAATACTATACAAATGAATCAGCATGAGACACCACACCTTTAAACCCTATAAATCCAAGAAATCACATTAGAAAATCTTTAGCTCAACAAAATACTATGCAAATGAATCAGCATGAGACACCACACCTTTAAACCCTATAAATCCAAGAACTCACATTAGAAAATCTGGTTCCCTTAGCCTAGAATGAGACCAAATAAGAAGTAGAAATTGTTAAGGACGTGACAAGACCGTCACTCTAGTGTTTTTATTGTGGACCACACACGATAGTAGATTTCCCTATATGGAACACCTCATCTCCAGCTATCGACACTTTGAAACCCTTATGTGAGCAATGTACATTACACCACTTATTCAAAGGCCATCCAAAACTAAACACAACAATACTAAACATAGTAGAAGCTGCACCACTTAACATTGTTAATGTGCATAATGGACGATTAACCAACCATACTGTTGAATGTGTTAACAGGATTGTAAGCAAAGATGCAAACCAAAATAAAATGTGTCAATGCAAAAACTTCAAAATGGGTCAAAGAAAATCTTGTAAGACATCGGACCAGCGAGGATGAATCCCAGAGATCAAAGCAAAAACAAAACAGAGACAAACAAGCCTCAAACCCAACCAAAATCTCAACTATTAAAATGGGATCTAGACCCTCAAAAACCTAATAAAACCCATAATAAGAAAAATGTAGAGGTTAAAATGAGCTCAAATGCGGATAGGAAAATCAAAGTTGAAGGATGAATCCCAGAGATCAAAGCGAAAACAAAACAGAGACAAACAAGCCTCAAACCTACCAAAATCTCAACTATAAAAATGGGATCTAGACCCTCAAAAACCTAATAAAATCCATAATAAATGGGATCTAGACCCTCAAAAACCTAATAAAATCCATAATAAGAAAAATGTAGAGGTTAAAACGAGCTCAAATGTGGATAAAATAATCTCACCAAAGGGACTTAAGTCAACTCAAAATGTAGGAACATCCCATTGCACAAGAAATATCAAAACTCGCAAACAACAACAAGCAAAACTATTGATGTTAATAGCACAAAACAAGTTTTGCTAGCAGACAAAGAGAGTGGGATGCAAGTGCTACATGGAGAGACACAAATAAAAACCCAAAAAAAAAAAGCCTTTGTCCTATGCTAAAAGATGGGAAAACAAGGGATTAGAAGCATATGCACCCTCCCAACCAAATGAAGAAGGATTAACTCCAATTGATAATTCCGAGAGTGAAACGTGGGAGAGCATGGTGAGACTAGTTAATTGGTGCATTAAGATACCCATTGACTCCACCCCAATTACCTCTCAAAGATTCATGCAAAATAAACAAGAACAAAGAGAGATTTATCAATTTCCCTTTCACAATGTGCCAGATTTACCAAATGAAACTCAATCTCTGAGACAAGGTGATTGGAGAGACCTCAATGTGTAGTATGGAGGCCAAAGGATGCCATTGGCTTATTGTAATGTCCATGCAAATGATACACAAATGTCAATGCATTGTGGACCCTGGTAATGACTTTCAAACCATGCACTTGAAAAATGCTTTAGGAGACTATCAAAAATTGAGAACTAAAGATCAAATGAATGAATTTTAAAGTGAATGCGGATCATTAACCAAAACATCTATGATGCCTCTTGCTGGTCCAATCAACATTTGGCTAGATTTTTGAGTTGGCAAAAACATTCAACCAAAGAAAGCGGTGATTAGCCTCAATGCTACTCACAATACTATTTTTAAAAGAATTTGGGCATCTTTAGGTGAATGCACACTCACTCCTAGGAAAATGAATGTGCTAGATGCTAAAGGCCAAGACCTCCAAGTCTGGGGTTATTTCTCACACACAATTCTCACTAAGGATGATAGAATTAAGTGTGAATTTCTAGTTACCCCTGAGGAGCTAGAAGAGGTTGTCCTTGTTGGTGGTGATTGGTTGGCCAACACCTGCTACTCCATTCAATTTGATGAAAGAGAGAAAACCATCTTCTTGGAAACCCCTAAAATATCCTTCACATTTTTCCTATGTAAGGAGTCCTTACCTGAAAGGGAGACTGTAGAATCTGAACATCTCTTGCCAAAGTCAAAAAATTTGAAAGCTCAACAACTGAAAGCTTCAAAACCTAAAACTCCAGAACCTACAATGGATTCCTAGAATAGAAATTGGCTTTGAAATAATCTTGGGAGTCCAAACCATTTAATATACACCACTGCTGACACTCAAGGCATGCCATGTATAGGATCTTTTGAATGCACAATTTATGTGGAGTTTAACCCCTTGAAATGTAATATTTATGTATTAGACTATGTACTGGAAGAAGATTTTATAAGATTCCTCCCTCCAGCTTTTGAGGAGTAAAGGTATAAGAACCTCCCCTTCTGTTCTTGAAATTATTCCCCTCTCTGAATTAGAAGAAAGATCTTGTTTTTACCCTGTTTTGGCCTAGAGAGAGAAAATGTCTAGAGAGAGATAATCCAAAATTGAGATATCTTTGGATATAAAAATCTCCCTAGTGTCTAAAATGGATTCCCCTGAAACAAAAGTTCAAAATGAACTTTCCAAGGTGCATTAGGAATTAATTTAAAATGTGTATAAGGGACCTTAGCCTAAGGGTCTACATTTTCAAAAAAATTTAGATTATGGTCCAATTAAGGTTCCAATGGGCCAATTGGATTAATCCAAGTGTTGGGATGAGATAAATCCAAAAGAATGAAAGAAAATACCCAAAAATGAGTAAATGCTCACATAAGATGAAGAGTTGAATGAGTACAAGGTTTATTAGTTAAAAATTATGAGATATTACTAAAAAAATGAGATATTTTAGAATAATGATGCATTTTGACACCTTGGTAAGGAGAGGGGGACTCTTGAGGTAGGTGCCTTTTTCACATGTGTGGAAGGATTTTTAATTCAAAAAAATTGTGAAATTTTTATCTCTCCTCTCTCCTGGATCAAACCAAATAAAAAAGGGAGCCAAACTGGTCTAAATCTTGTCCAAATTGAGTCAAACTGAACTTGAAAAATTCTAGAACCCAGTTGGACTTGGTTAGTGGTCTCCCTCACCTATAAATAGATCCTTAGTCTTTTGTTAAAAAAATATTGGAGCTATACCATGCTAGTATTATATTAAAAAAATCATATTTTCTATTATCCCTATTTTTTCCTCTCTCTTGGGAGCTTGAAGCTCTCTCTCTCTACAAGAACTCTTGGAGTTGCTCTTCTCCTCTTGGTGGACCAATTGGTTGGTCGGGGGCTTCACTGCTAATAGAGAATCAAGCCAAACTTGGAGGTAAAATTAATTTTTATGGTTTTTCCAATTTATCTCAATGACTTTCTTCTTCTCAACCCCTCTCAAGCTTGAGAAGCTTTCTAAATAATTGTTTTAATTCAAATCAAGCTTTCCCTTGAAGTCTTAATTCTTAATTAAGAGAAAGTTAATCTTTATTCTTATTTGTAATGCTTTCTTTAAGTAAATCTCTCTCTCTAAAAGAATAGCCATCCTTTATTGCGCGGAGAGGGCAGGTATCGTTCAGATTTTATCCTAGGGAGGGATTGGGCCACCTTGGTGCAAGCTATACCAAACTTCATCAGCCAAATGTGTGCCATGAAGATTTCTAACAAAGAAGTGGTGGTGCCTTTTTGTGACACAAATGAAATAACACTCAGCGCACTTTATAACCTTGTTTGAAAGCAGCACGATTAGCCTCTATATCCAAAACCACTCTTGCTGAAGACTCACCCTCTCCATCGAAGATCCTTTGTGATGAACTCTCTAAATCATCCCAAACAAGGAATGAGTCCCAAATCTACCTATTTAGAGTCCTCAAACTTAAAGTCTCCATGATGTTGACCATTCTATTTCTTCATAACTTGGAGTAAATGCCACATATTTTAAAGGAAATGCCACCCAAAATACAACCATTATGTCTAAAGAACTGCTTCTACAAGTGTCACCAACAAAGCAACAAGATATAAAGCACCAAACCTCATCTACAATAGCCACTCCGAGAAACAATCCCCAATCACCAATAGTGGTATCAATGGTACAAAGAACCCAAGGATGAAAGTTCTACTATAAGGAAAAATCCTTGATCAACATCACCACAATAAAGGAAAAGCCTCACACCAAGAGAACATCATCAACCATAGCCCTTCTATTACCACCTCTACAAACCTCGACCATAATAGCCAAGCTTATCCTTGCAGTATGCCAACAAAGGAAAAGCTATCATGGTGATCTCATCAATGATAACCCCTCTTGCTAAAGCCCATAAGTCTACAATCACAAAAGAAATCGGATACATAATTGGATTTGGTAAAATCCACAACATAGCCTTGACATCGGTAGCCCTCTTTTATTGAAGACCTTAGCCTTGTCATCATCTATGCTGCCAAAACCCATAACTAAAGCCTTGCCAACTCATATCAAAATAGGTTCCAATCAAGAAAAGCTTGTTCTTTGCCACCATGAAGACCATCAAGATATTTCCAAAGCATCAAAAGGTGGGTGGAAAAGTGACTCCTTCATGAATAAGGGTTCTGTAAGGGTAGCAATCTTGTTTGGCTACCTAGTCAAAATAGGTACAAAAATTTTAATTCCATCAAGAAAAGCTTGTTCTTTGCCATCATGAAGACCATCAAGATATTCCGAAAGCATTAAAAGGTGGGTGGAAAAGTGACTAATTCATAAATAAGGGTAGCAATCTTGTTTGGCTACCTAGTTAAACTAAGCTACATTCATATAGAGAAATTCAAAGGCCTCACAAGATGAATAAAGTAAGGTAGCCTCAACCATGGCATTCAAGGTATTCACAAGAGAGTTCCAGTAAAAGAAATACTCGGGGGGTTCACTACATGTAAACTCTATATATCACGTGCGTTCAAGGCCTAATTCAAAAACCCCTTATCTATAAATTTTTCATGAATAAAACACACCCTTCTTCTATTCAATCTGTAAATACCCCCTTTAAATGGTACCCTTATGTATGTAAAAAATATGTAAAGAGAGGATTTTAAAAACCCCTTTTGTTGAACCCACGTGCTATGCTTACATATTTATGAGTGACTCCCCCGAGAAGAAATATGGATTCCAATTGTATTATTGCAAGCCCAAAATGTGCAACCCAAGTTTGGATCCCAAAAAGGCAAACCATGCTCCCAAAGAAAAAGAAGTATGTACCCAAGAAGACCTCTGCATCAAGACATAGACCACATTAACCAAGGTACCATGGTCGATGCCTAAGAATCCACCAAAGATGGGTATCTACAAACCTTCTTTAGGCTCAGGGATACGATTAGGGCAATTCCATTATATGGGTGCCTAAAGTTGTCAAGATTAATCAAGTTTCCTCATCAACTTCATCAACACAGGGTACTCAAAAGAATACTATAGTGTGGAGACCAAAGCAAAAATAGCCTAACCACATGGAAAACACTACTTCCCACACCAGGAGGACTTGCCCATCACTTCATCTAATGAAGGAATGCAATTAGAGATATCTCCATAGATCATCTACATGAACTCACTCTTTGAACCAGCTGATGAAGTTGCAGAAGCTCAATGGTAGAAAAAAGAACCTACTCTCCTAAAAATGGAGGTAGCCACAAGAACCTCGTACTCACATGGTGGTAAAACAAATACCAGGAAACCACTACCTATGCCGCCAAGGTAGAATGCCACAAGAACCTCCCATGAACACAATCTGGTGAATCATCTCATCAAAAGAAGTGCAAAGGTTAAAAACTTCATCAATAGTGGATACTGCCATGAAGAAAGATCAGCATAAAGGGTCAGATTGGACTTATGGGTGTCCAACTCCTAGCAATAAAATACTTCAAGGTTCAAGAAAGGACAGATAAGGATTCAAAGAGTTTCACCACCGTTGATTCTTCCACATCATGACCATGATTTATAACACCTATAAAATCACAAAGGCTAAACCTCAAACAAATGTGTAACCACATGGCCACAAGGTTTTCCCATCGTATTTCCAATCCAAGAAACCATTATTCTATAATTTCATATAATTTCACTTGTGATTCTCAGAATCATGTCTATGGTTTATTCTTAAAAAAAATATTCTTCACTGAGCCTATCATCCTTGTCTACAATCAACAAATGCAGTTGGTCATCAGTGAGTACTCTTACTCACCTACCCCACTGGTGGAAACCTTGCCGCCGCTCGACACCTTCCAGGTACATCTCTAGATGGGGGGACCATGGTGGGTGTAAGCTTGACCCAAAGTACGACCCATCCCTTGGAATTCCTTAAAGTTTAGCCTCACCAAAAATAGCCAATAAACTCATCGTAATGGCCTCTAACTCTTTACAACAAATAGCTCCATAGCCTCACAAGTCGACTAAATTCTTTCAATCCTCTCCAAATGTTTTGAAAATAACTCGAACTAAAGTTTAAAGAGTCAACTTTTTTTTACTTCATGGTATATCACGTTGACCAATGTTCAGGGTATATCACCTTGACCACTTGTCAAAGAGTGCCTAATTATTCTTAATTAATAAAAAGAACATAGGAAGTAAAGTAGGTTTAGTCACATAATCATCCTCTGATAGTCTGCAAAGGACAAATTCAACTAAAGAGATGTGCTAGCTTGTCAATGCTCCTCCAAACCTCCACCTCTTCTCTACCATTGCTAATTGCCAAAGAGTCCTTGCTAACCTCAATGAATATTGTAACCTTGCATGTGATTGCCAAAATAAAAAAGAGAAGAAGAAGAAAAAAGAAAAAAGAAAAAAGAAAAACAAGATGCAATTGCATGCAATAGCCCCCACCCCCATTAGGATCCCATCTGTTTTGTTAACATTTTCATGTACTATGACTAGCTTCTTCATCAATCTGGAGGATCAAGAACATGCAATATCTACTTATCAGCACCAAGCATACATCTACCCCTCGACAAAGTCTTCAATCCAATCACAACGCCTCGATCGACATCAAGGAAGGGGGGGATGTTAACACCATTTTAGGGTTAGCAAGTTTTGCCATACCCAATTATATGCCAAAGCATTAGTAATATACATTAAATGTCAAGGATGGACATGCCAACTCATGTACAAACAAGCCATGAAGCAATGGTGTCCAAATCTCAAACTTGGATGGGCATTTGGTGTTTCTTGCTCTAAAAGCATGTGGTAGTGAGCTAGGATTTGCTCACTAGTGTTGTAATGCATCAATGTATTATGAGATGAATCAATGTACAAATAATAGGCCAAATAGAAGCTTTCAGCAGTACGTTCCCCACCATAGTTTAAGTGTGTGTGAACACTTATAGCCATGTATAAAAGGTAATTTCTCTCATAATTCAAGGACACTCTCCCATTGTGCAATTGAGCTTTCCCTCTTGCTAAACCTCTCTCTATTCTTCTCTCTAATGAATGCTAGTGAGTGTGTGTGAGTGATTTGATGTGAGAGGAGGAAGTAGTGTCCGTAGTGCAACGCAACAATGTGACAATGCTCACAGGAGAAGGCAAATGGTAAACTACCCATGGCAGTGTTGAACTTGGAGATCTCAAGGATTACGAGCTCGGATGACCCATCGAAAAGATCCCCACCACAACACATTGAGATGAGTGGTTCCCTCTTTGCTATCTCTTAGCCCTAACATTTGTAGCCCCGCTATTAGGGAGAAATCCCTTGGCTTTATCATTTTTTTAAATCTAATCTACAGTTTACCCATTGCTCACACTCTTGTTTTATCAAGGTACAGAAGGTGGCCGGAGCATTCGTGAGCCCAAATGGCAACACGAGCCACTTATAGATACCATACCTTGTTTTGAATGTTGTCTTTTTAATATTTCCCTTTGGCAATTTGAATGTGATGATAGCCCAACTGGAGGTCAATATGTGTGAAGTATTGAGCCTCGACTAATCGGTCCATCAACTCCATCATCGAGACCAGATACTTATTTTTTATGGTATTTAACGGGTGCCTTATACGGTGATTTTCTAGGTTGAATTAGCCCTTCCTACATGAGCTCACCCAAGTGTCTTTTCAGTTCCTTTAGCTTGGTGGCATCCATTTTGCATGGTGCATTTGGCAGAGTATGTCTTGGAAGTAATTCGATCTTGTGGTCCACTAGCTGCTAAGGGTGGCAATCCCGAGGGAAGTTTTTCTAGTAAGACTTCTTTGTATTTATCCAGGACCTCTTTGATCTCTAGGTCTGGATTTTTCCCTCATTTTTGTCGACCCACATGATGTATAGATGGGATTGGGCTCCTTTCCTGATGTCCCATTCTGCCTGCTTAGCATTTTACCAATACCATTCCAGTGTCATATCATCCCAAGTCAGCTTCTGCTTGTGCACATCTTGACTCGGCATTGCTGCATTTCTAGACTTCTATTTGTGCATGTCCTAACTCTACAATGCTGCATATCCAAGCTGCTTGCGAAGCCTCCTAGCACATTCATGTGTCATGAAGTTGTGGGTGGCTCCTATATCTACCATAATATTCTACCTTGCACCGTCCACTTCTATTGCAAAATATAAGTCCAGCATGGTTTGTAGATGAGATGCCATGCATCGCCCCCCCTTGTGGCGTTGTTGTTGATCCACTACTCCGTTCTTGGGAGCATTTTGGTTCTTCAATCTCTATAATACGTACTCCTCCATATGGTCCCTCCCATCTTCTGCATCTTGGGCGTTAACAATGTTGACTCTAGATTGGCCCGGCTGTTTTGGGCATTTATTGTCATGTGGTGAGGGACCTTTGCCACTGTCTTCAGTAGAAAGCATCACCCATGAGGAAGCACAAGATGGTTTTTATCCAGTGCCTCCTTGCCACTTGAAGTACTCTTCTACCTCATGGATCCATTTTTGATGAAGGGTCAATGCCAGTTGTAGTTTGTACCTTCTAAACCCGTCATCCATGTTCACCCTATGCCTCTCGACCTGCTCTGACGGTGGCATTGGTGGCTCCACTGAGTATACTCCCTTTTGGAGTCTCTCCTCTAGGGATTGGGGGATTTGATGGAGATTTGTGTAATTTTTCTCTCTTTTAACTCTTTTTTTCATTTTTTAAGATTTTTTTTTGGTAACATAATTTATTGCTTGATTTATTGTTTTCATGGTTTTTGGAGTGATTAATGGTGTTAGTAGAGCATGCATGTAGGTGAAAATATGTTTGGTTTGCACAAATTATATCAAGCAAGAGTTTAGCATTACATTTTTACTTTCTTTCATGCTTAAACATAGAGCTCTTTTGCTTAATTTTTGCTTACATTTTGTGTTTTTGTTATGTTTAAGTGCAATAGATTGTTAACAACTATTGTAAGAAGATTAATCATCAAGTTAATTTTAAAAAACCATGAAGAAACTCTTAAAATTCATTAATTACTCTTAATGGACTAATTTTTTCATTAAGGGGGGTGTTAATGAATCTCAAGAGCTAAAAAATTTAAAAATATGTGTTTTGGTGTCCATTTTGATCGTATAGGGTGTCAAAATTAGTGTTTTTGTATGTTTTAAGAGCATTTAGATACATCAAAACACTCAATTACATCATTTTCTTCATCATTTGGTGAATTATTTATCTCTTTTATCTCATTACACTAAAAAAGGGGGCATAATCAATCTTTAATTTTTTATTAAGTTAATGATATAATAAACTATGCAAATACTTTAGCATTTTATTAGTAATCTAATGATATGTAATCTAATGATATGTAACATTGTGTGAATTAATTCATGATTAAGGATTAATTAGAGCCTAAAAATTAAGCCACAAGGAGAAAAAAATAGCATGTGTTAATATTTCATTAGTGCTTAGGCTAATTTTTACACGACTCATTACTGTTAATTGGAGCTTAGTTGTCATGTGTTCAATGCATGTGTAAGAGATGTGTAAGAGGTGTATAAGAGATGTGTAAGAGGGGAATGGGCATAAGCCAAGAAATGGTTGTTTGCAAGTTGTCATCATGTGCATTGAATGATGTGTAAGAGGGATGTTGACTTTTGTCCCACTCAGCTTTTTAGGAAGACCACTTTTTTGAACTTTCCTACGTGTGAAAACCAAGAAACCACCTCAACCAAAATGGAAACTACTCATCATGAGTAGGGTCACACATGCCACATGGCAACCAAAAAAAAATCATAGTGCCACGTCTTCAATTATGGCATGATTACCACCTTATCAATCATGGCTTGATTGCCACATCACCATCATGTGAGAAAAAACTCAAAAAAATATTGGAAAAAATTCAAGATGCCACATCACTAATCATGTCATAATTGCCATATCATTAAAAAAACCCCAAAAAATCAAGATGTCACATCACTTATCACGATCGTGATTGCCACATCACCAATTACATCATGATTACCATGTCATGAAAAAATTCCCAAAAAAACAAAAAAAAATTGGTGCCATATCACTAATCACAACCGTGATTGCCACACCATTAATCATGCCGTCAAAAAAAAATTCTCAAAAAAAGCACGACATCACATCATCAATCATGGCCATGATTGCCACATCATCAATCACATCACGAAAAAAGTGTGCCATGTCACCAACTTACCCCTACACATGTAGATGCCTAAGTTAGAACTCGAAGTTGGCCTTATGCAACGATTGAGACCTATGCCACCCATTGAGGCCTCACACTCCTTATTAGAGACTTCATACCCGCATTGGACTAACACTATACACATGAGTGCTTCACTGGGTTTCATCAAACCTATAATAATCCCAATGCCACCAATCTTAAGTCCATCGCATAACACTAATTTCAACCCAATTACTTCTCAAATCTCTTTATCCTTTAGTGAACAAACTCTTTTCACAGGGGGATTTCCCATGGTTTGAAAGATGTCCTAGGCTAAGAAGGAGCTACACATAGATCAAGGGATGTACTTAAACATGTTGCCTGGGAAATATCCAAATATATTAATAAATTTTATTGTTCCACGGTCCCATATGAGCTTGTGCAAGTGTTTAAACAATGTTGTGATGCATTTGGAGCTATTAACTAATTGTATAAGATTCAAGCTTTCACATTATGCCTAATGGGCAAAGCTTGTCATCGATGGTTTTTACCACACTATGACTAGAGATCAAAGTCCATTTCAAAATTTTGAAGGAAGCTTTCATCTATGGGTTCTCGAGGCAAGGTCACTGGTGGTGTGCATCATGTAAACTTTACTCAATCAAGCAAAAAACTACAGAAACTGAGACTTTATTCGTACAAGGATTAACCATTAAGAGAATTCATTCTAGGTCCAACCCAAGAGCATAGACTAAGTATAAGCCTTAACTTGCTAAGCATCAGGGATGGGTTGCTACAAATGGTTTCTCTTAATGTGGTGATTAGAATGCAAAACAGGAGGAGAGTCGCCACACATATCACAAAGATGGACAAGCTTCATCTTCCCATACTTAAAGGGCACAAAAATCAGCCCAAGTTTTGCTAGGAGACAAAGTTTTGAAACATGCTAGGGTCACTCCTACTAAGACCAAAAGATGAAGGCCTAAGAAGATATGATGAGGCAAAGATAGGATAAGGAGAAGATAGGACAAGTGGAGTCAAGGAAGGATATAGTTTCCAAGGTCTCTTGATTCTTCTCTTCATCCTCTTCAAAGGAAGAAATGAATCCTTAGCTCGTAAAGGACTAGGATGAACTACTCATAGACCCTAGCAACCTACTTAAGAAGCTACCAGAATACCCTAATCTAATTAAGGAAAAAAGTATGCTAGAAGTAGCCCATAAATTATCAAGGCATGCCAAGAACAAATGAACGTCAAACCTCCCATAGTCCCCACTAATGTGGGGAAGGGATGCCAACACAAAGGTTGGATTCAAGAGAAGACCAGGAAAAGAACCAATTTATTTCATAACCCAAGGAGGCTTGGAATAGGGATTAGGTGATGAGGACAAAAGCTTTGAGGGTATTTCCTCCAAACTATTGGGTGATGACATAATAATGCCACATTAAAAAGGACGAATACACATTCCATATACCATTACCAACCCCAAAAGCTATGTAAGTGATAACGGACATACACATAGAGACATAGCAAGACCCAGTGCTTTCCTTTCCTCCCAAGTCTAGATTTTAGTTGGCTCCTTGTGCTACAAAGGAAGCCTAAGATTATGGAAGGACCTAAAGGATTGGATAGATGGAAGATTAAGAGTAGGCATGGAAAAACAACCACTTCAAGACTCCTCAATGGATCATGATAAAACTGCTAAAGAAGAGGCAATTCACCAAGCTTTTTCAAAAGTACCAGTAGTGAATAAGCTAAGACACACTACTTTGAGAGTGATGACAAGATAGCATCCATCCTAGATGGATGGGTTGCATCATCACCAAGCAATGCTAATTATTAAAACCCTAAAGATCTCTCTAGCTAATCACTATGCATAAACACACATAATCTAGACATATACTCATCCACCTGACCACCCCCGAGCCAAAACGTGCACACATCATAGTAATGAAGAAGCACATACCTATCCTTGGTGTCCCATACCACCAAAAGGTATATCTTCAATCCAACAGCAGAAGGGAGCTCTAGTATGAAATGGCAAGAGAGTAGATACTATGCTCTACACAAGAGAACATCCCTTGAGAGTGCCCCATGCTCCTATTATATAGGAGAGATCTCAAGTGACTCTTGACTCTCGATTTCCATGTGTGACCCTTGGTTGCTTGACCCTAACCCCAACCCGGGTTAGGTCCTTGTTCCACTAGAGCATGCTCCCATGATCCCATGCTCACATGCCTAGGGTCGATTAGCCTCCTAGTATATACACATAATATGACATGCACATAACATACTTCCCCTTTCTCAAAACATTGCACTCTTGCAATGAAAAGAAGGAAACCTATGCTGAACATTCTCAACTGACTCCCAAGTTGAATCTTCGATTTCCCTATCTTTCCACTTAATTTTAACCTCAGGGATTAAGCGATTACAAAGTTTCCTTTCCCCGAATTCAAGTACCTTTTCAAGTTCATATGGAACATAGTATCCCAATCCTCAACCTCAACGAGTTCATGGAGTAACTGTGTTATCCTCACCTCCCAGCTTCTCTTTCAGTCTTTATAGAGATATTTGCATGAAGCATATCCTCTAAAATCTGATTCACATGCTCTGTTTTCCCATCAAACTACGGGTGATCAGAGGAAGTCATACTCAAAGTAGTTTCCAATTTCTTGAAAACTTCCTGCCAAAAATGAGCTGTAAACTTAGAGTCTTGATCGCTCACAATATTAGAAGGTAGACCATACAGTCTAAGCAGCTGCTTGACAAATTGGTAAGCCAATTTTGATGCTTTGACTGTTGTCTTTGTGGGTAAAAACCTAGCCATCTTTGTCAATCTATCCACGACTACCCAAATGGTATCGTGACCCCTGTTGGTACGTGGAAGTCCCGTAATGAAATCCATGGAAATACTTTCCCACTTTTGAGATGAAATATCCAAAGGATGCAATAACCCAGTAGATTTAAGACGTTCAGCCTTGTTTATCTGACCATGAATGACATCGGACCAAATAACTCTGAATAAAATCTTTCATTTTTTGCCAGTAAAATGTCCTTCTAACCAAAGCCAAGGTTTGTTTTATGTCAAGATGTCCTGCCGACGGTGCATCATGGTACTCAAAGAGGATTCTTAGTCTCATTTCTGGCATATCCGGCATGCAAACCTTATCATTTCAAAATAAGAGACCATTCCAAATAAAAAATTGGTTGGCTTTTCCTTGATTCACCAAGTTTTGATCTACCTCAGAGTTAGACCCTGATTCTGCCAAATTTTAATACTTTCCAAAGAAAATATCTATACTGTATTTTCCCTTTAGTGAATCATACAAGTTAGAAGTAATTTTCATGAAGCTAAGTTCATTAACTTCACCAATTTGACTCAATGCATCAACAATGTGATTCAAGATACCTTTCCTATATTAATCATAAAATCAAAGTCCTGCATCAACTTAGCCCATCTGGCCTTTCTACCTTTCAAGTCTGGTTGATCACAAATATACTGCAAAGATTGGTGATTTGTCAAGACCACAAACTGAGACCCATAGAGATACTGCCTCCATGTCTTTAAAGCATAAATGATCGCATACAACTCTTTCTCCTGAATTGGGTACCTATTCTATGCATCCTTCAATTTCTTACTCTCGAAGGCCATAGGCTTCCCCTCCTGGAACAAAGCTGTGCCTATCGCAAAACCACTAGCATCAGTCTCAATGACGTAAGGCCTAGTAGGATCTAGTAAGGCTAACATAGGAGCTTCTCAAACTTTATTTTTCAAAGTATTGAAAGTTCCCTATAGCTTCTCATTCCACTCAATCGGAGAATTAGACTTCTTATTTTTACCCTTAAGAAGATTGGTAAAAGGCATTGTCAACTTTGAATAATCCCTAACAGATTTTCAAAGAAACACCATGAAACCTAAGAAAGATCTTAATTGCTTGATCGTACGCGGAACTGGCCATTCCAAAACCTTTTGGATTTGATCCAAATCTATACGTAAGCCATCTCGAGAGATTTTATGACCCAAGTATAACAATTCCTTCTTGAAGAATTCACACTTAGATAATTTAAAATACAGTTTCTCCTTCCTGAGCTTTCCTAGAACCTCTTTAAGATGATCCTCATGTTCAGCCAAAGTTTTACAATATTATAGTCTAAACAGCTACTTGACAAATTGGTAAGCTAATTTTGACGCTTTGATTGTTGTCTTTATGGGTAAAAACCTAGCCATCTTTGTCAATCTATCCATGACTACCCAAATGGAATTGTGACCCTTGCTGGTACATGGAAGTCCCATAATGAAATCCATGGAAATACTTTCCCACTTTTGAGATGGAATATCTAAAGGATGAAATAACCCAGCAGATTAAGGCATTCAACCTTGTTTATCTGACATTGATGACATTGGACCACACAACTCTGAATAAAATCTTTCATTTTTTGCTAGTAAAATATCCTTCTAACCAAAGCCAAGGCTCGTTGTATGCCAGGATGTCCAGCTGATGGTGCATCATGGCACTCAGAGGAGAGGTTTCATTTTGGTGCTTTGTTTGCATTTAATTGTCTGAAATTTGTACTGCTGATATTTGGAGAGGAAAATTGAGAGAAGAGTTAAAAAAATTGAGCATATGTGTAGAAATTGGGTCAATATAGATGCTCTAGCATGTGTAGAGTACTTTTAAATGTTAATGAAGGGTCTGCAAGTTAGATAATTACATCTTTATGCTCTTTTGGGCTACATTTGGTTTGGTTCAGGATGGGAAAATCAGGATCTTCAAGCTAGAATAATAAAAATCCATATCTATTATAAATAATGTGGACCCACCCTTGCAGACTCGATTTTGTCATTATGCACATGAATTTCATGAGGATCGTGGCCTTTCCTTGGATGTATTTGATCCTTGGTCTCTACATGGCAAGAAAGACATTCTTGATAAAGAGTGGACTACAGTGTTCACATGCCTGAAGTTGGTTCAAGGGAATAGTAAGAAGGTGAAAGCCTATCATGTGAGGGAAGAGTTTGCAGAGGCATTGGTTCATCGTCATTGGGATGTGTACCAAGAGGTTTCGTTTAGGTATGAAGTTGGTCAGAAATTTGCAAAGGATTTTGCCATGGAGAATTGTGTTGCCACAAGAATAGTTGTGCAACTAAAGTAGATTAGACTATTCCTTGGGCTCACTTTGCAGAGAGGGCTCACTTTGCAGAGAGGGCTATGAAGAGCTCAGAGGAAAGGCATCATATAGCAAAGAAATGAAAGAGATGGGAAGAACAAATGCATGGAAAAGAGGGACAATCAGATGGACTTGGTTTGTCCACTTAAATAGATGATGTATGCATGGGTGACCAGGGACCACACACCATGCGGTTTGATGATGTGACAGAAATGGACCAGATCTGCAACATGAAACTAGGAGTCCAAGAGCGGCTGATTCTAGCAAAGAGCTCCTTCAAAGAAGCAACAAGCATGGTTGAAGTCGCAATGAGGGACTTGAATAGGCTCGAGGGTGCCTTAAAATTAACTTGTAATACTTAATCATAAATATCAATTATGTCTCCACATGTGTTATTTTAGAAAAATTCTCACACGCTGGCCCAACAAAGATGGTTAATTATATCACCCAAGATGACCCGACAATGCCGATGGTGCATAGGGCAAGTGAAGTGGAGTCAACACTTGGTGTTGATTTGAAAGAAATGTTGGTGGGGATACGTGTAAAAGCTAACTATTTTAAGGGAACACCATCACCAAGGTAGAAGAAGCCAACCCCAAAGTGCATGAGATCAACCCCCAAGAGCCTGAGCTAGATGTATCCCTTAGTCATTTTGTAAAGAAGAAAAAACTATTTGCTAAGCAAAAATTGTATTCTAGTGATAAGTCTAAGCACTACGATGATGCTATAGTTAATGATGTGGCATTCCATCATTTTCATATTGTAGTCCAATGGCAAGATTGTTTGAAAATAGATTTTATCTTCTAATTTAGTCGTTTCGTTCTCTGCATTTGTATCTTTTTCTTAGTGCATACTATTTAAACACTTGCACCATTTATTGTACACTTCACACTACTACATGGTTAAGGTATAGAGTTCAAAAATGTGTCTTGTTAATTATTTTTCTATTGGTGCATGTTGTAGATATGCCAAATACGTTGACCATTGTCAAAAGGGGACCAAAAACATGCTTAGTCACGTCGTTTGGCAGTGCAGTCTCTCTTGACGATGATGTGCAAGATGTCCACGAACGGCCATAAACAAAAGGGCGAAAGCTCCATCCAAGTACAAAGTTCCAAAGGGTAAGAGTGCTTCCAGCCAAAAGTCGAAGAGAGCTACTATAACATGCCCATCTTCCATAATAATATATGTCCATTTAATATATGAAATTATGGGTTTTAGTGTAAAAATCATCGATTTTAATAATTAAGCTATTTCCACTTGGAATCTTAAAATTTTGAGTCTAAATTTAAAATCTACACGTGATTTTATCATAATATAAGATTTTACAGCACTCAAAATGGACATCCGAATAAGCCTCTATGTAAATTCTTAATTAAAATATGATAAACTTACGACCTTAATAAATGCATGTCCGGGTGTCCAATTAACAATCGGACTGCAATCCTACCAAGAGAACACCTAGAAAATTTCATCAAAAACATTTCGGCAGCCATCGGGATGCATCGGCATGTATATCGAGACGGGCGTCCGAAAAAGGGATCCTTGCTCCAAAAAGATGCCTCCTTGGACTGTACACATACTAGGGTGCCCATACAAATGGTTACATATGGACCAAAGGCTGGCCGCCCTAGCGTATGGTCTCCTAGTGAGGCCGCCACGTGGACACCCATGCGACCACTACCTTGGAAGGTATATGCGTACCCCACCTTTGGCCCGCGTACATGCACCACCCTTTTCCTCAGACTCATACAGCCACAAATCGGCGTACTTTCACCGTACACCATCCTTTGCACCCCTCTTTTCTCTCTCCTTACCCGTGCAATCATTGAGTTCATGAGAGGGTGGATAGTATGGCTCCTCCTTGAAGATGCCAAAATGTTGCCTTAAGAAGCGTGTATGATAACAAACACGAGAGAATGCTCCGAACGCAACCCCAACTCTTCCCTTGGGAGTCCCTCATGGGAGAAAATGGCCAAATTAGCTTAAAAATCATTTAAAAAGAGGTTTTTGGATGAATTCTTGATGTTAGCATTAATTAAGAAAGATAAAGGATGCTATTTTTTTCCCCTTGTTTTGAAAATATCAAATCTCTTGTAGAATTATTGCTTTCTCAAAAAGATAATGTGGTTTCTCCTATCTTATAAAGGTGAATTGAACTATTATGTTGCTATCTTGCTAAATTAAAGCACATGTACATCTTCTCCCCGCCGCCATGATACTAACCTTGTTCTTGTGCTTGTGTATCTGGGCGGCGATGTTAGTGAGGCCCGGGAGTCAGCCTAAGGTATCCCTCATAATACCATTGGGAAGTTGGAACTCGTCGATTTGGAGAGAACTATGGATGCTGCCTAGTTCTCAGGCCCAGGATAGTGCGGTAAATAAGCCCACCCAAGCACGTAGACATTCCTCCGAGGAGCCGAAGAATCAAGCGATGGAGCCTGAGAGGACGGCAGGCTGGCTTGAGTCCTCCTCGGCTACCACAACGACGAGGTGTATAGTCTTATAGGGATTGCTTAGTCTATGGAGACTGGAAGGATGAATTCTATATTATTAGCATAATAAAACATGGAATAAGAGAGCCTAGATCTGGCTATAGTTGGATTTGAACCTTTGTAATTAATTTTAATTAAGTTTTTTATTTCTACTATTGTCGTATCATTGTTTAAAGTTAATTAGCTATTTTAATGAACATCGTGTAAGATTTCTAATCAATGAACTTGTCTATATATGTCATACAGTGTGGTAGAATTAATTAGAAAATAAAAATGACGGGTGAGTTAGGTGGAAAGTGGCAGGATGGATCGCCCTGATGGCACCATCCTATGGATGGATGGACCCGATTTGTAAGATTCCTTCCTCCAACTTTTGAGATGTAAAGGTGTAAGAAACTCCCCTTCAGTCTTTGTAATCATCCCCTATTTTAGAATGCAAGAAAACATTGTTTTTCCTTGTTTTTGGTCTAGAGAGAGAAAATATTCTAGAGAGAGATAATATAGTTTTGAAATATTTTTGGATAAGTATTTTTTCCCAGTCAATAGGAAGAGATCCCCTGAAACAGAATTTCAAAAAGATTTTTCCAATGTGCATTAGAAATTAAATGATTATGTGTACTGGACATCTTTGCCTAGGGGTATATAATTTTAGAAAAATTCTGATTAAGGTCCAAAGAGTGTCAAAAAGGGCCAATACGGTTAATCCAAGTGTTGGGATGAGAAAAATGCAAATAATAAAAGAAAATCTCCCAAAAATGAGTAAATTCTCACATAAGATGAAGAGTTGACTAGTATTGGGGTTTATTGGTAAAAAAATGTGATTTATTAGTATAAAAATGAAATTTTGACACCTCAGGAAGGGGGGAGGGGGCTCATGAAGGAGGACCCTAGAAATCACATCAAGGAGGTAATTTTTAATTCAAAAATATCATAAAGTGGCTAGATATTTCATCTCTTCTCTCATCTCTTTCAAACTAGATCAAAAAGTGGACAAAACTAGTCTAAAACTTGTCCAAAATGGATCAAACTGGAGCTGGAAGCCTCTAGATTCTACTTGGACTTGGTTGGTGGCCTCCCTCACCTTTGTATTTTCATATTGGAGTAACTTTATGCTAGTGTAATTTTCAGTTTAGTGTATTTCTATTATCCTTCTACCTTGCCTCTCCTTTGTGAAGCTTTGGGGCTTCACTAAACCTCTTCTTTCTTGAAGATTACCCTTCCCCCTTGGTGGCCAAGCCTCTTCCATGAAGGCTACACCATTTTTTGCAAGGTAAAGAATCAAGCAAACCAAGGGTAAGCCTAAACAATGTTGTTTATGCTCTCTTTTTAATGTTATTCTTCTTCCCAACCTCCCTCATGCTTGGGAAGCATTTTATTTTGTGGTTTTTCTCTTAAAACCATGCTTTTCTTGATTTATGATGAATTAATGTTTATGTTTAAGCTTTGGTTTATGCATAAACTAACTTTCATATTAAAAGTGGAATTTTTAGCATTATCATTTCATAGTAAATGCGGGGAAACTATAGCAAAATTTTATCGATAAAAAATTAAGGTTTATGCATAAATAATTTTTATTCTAAAAGAGGAACTTTGAGTATTATTATTTCATAGAAAATGCGGGGAAGTTATGGCAAAATTTTCTAATTAGAAAATGAAGGTTTATGCATAATAAATTTTATTCTAAAAGTGTAATTTTGGGCATTCTCAATTCATAAAAAATACGGAGAAACTATGGCAGAATTTTTATCATTAAAAAAATAAATTTTATGCATAGTTAAATTTTATTCTAAAAGTGTAATTTTAAGCATTCTCAATTCATAGAAAATATGGGGAAGCTATGGAAAAATTTATATCATTAGAAAATGAAATTATGCATAAATAATTTTATGCTAAAAGTGGAGTTTTGAGCATTATTCATTTGCCTGAAAAATAAAGAAGGTTATGCACAAATTTCTAGATTCATTCAATTTATAAGAATTATAGAAACGATTCATTTAGATAAAAATGAATTAGTGTTTATGCTGAAAGAGGAAATATGGGTATAACTGATTTTGTAAATCCCATGAGGTCGTATGCATAAATCTTTTATTTCAAAAGAAGAATATTGGGCACATTTTAATTGGGATAATGGAGATAAGAATGGGAAAATATTCATGGGAATGCATTGTGAAATCATGGATAAAATTTTAATCAGAAAGAGAAATCATGAACATATTTAACTTTCAAAAAAATGAAGTATACATCTAGATTCTCGACTTGGGTACATTCTGAATGGAAAAAGGATTTCCCAGAAAAAGACCAGAAACATGCTTAGTTGGATGAATGTGAGTACTTGTGAGATAGACTTATTCCTAGATTCCTTGGGAGGAAAGGAATTTGGAACTCTTGTAAGGATCGAGAATCTAAAAGATAATGGAAATTTAGACTTATCTGAATTGAGTCGAGAAAAGTTGTCTTTAACTAAGCCAAGTAATGGCCGAGACTTAGAAAGTCCTGTCAGTATAAAAAGTAGGGTAACTATACTTTTAATCTGGTTGATGTGTGGAAAGATGTAGAGTGATGTGGATTGATGTGTGAATTGATGTGGGATGATGTGAATGGATGTAAATTGATGTGGGATGATGTGAATGGATGTGGGATGATGTGAATGGATGTGAATTGATGTGGGATGATGTGAATGGATGTGAATTGATGTGGATGATGTGGAAATGATGTGGGATGATGTGAATGGATGTGAATTGATGTGGATGATGTGGAAATGATGTGGGATGATGTGAATGGATGTGAGTTGATATGGAAATGATATGGGATGATGCGAATTGATGTGGGATGTGAATGGATGTGAGTTGATGTGGGATGATGTGAGTGGATGTGAATGGATGTGGGATGATGTGAGTGGATGTGAATTGATGTGATGTGAATTGATGTAGAAAAATGTGACATAATGAGAAATAACGTGGAATGATATGGGATGATGAGAAATGATGTGGAATGATGAGGAATAATGTAAAAGGATGTGGAATGATGAGGAAATATGGGAATTTTGTTTGGAACTATATTTGTAAGTGAAACTTGTAAGTGAAACTTGTTTTTTAAAGATTTTTTTATGTCAAGTATGCTGGGGGAAGCATTTTGACTATTTTGTGGAATGAGGTCATGGTGGGGACCTAAGTGGAAATGTTGTAGCAGCTGACGGAGAGTCAAAGAAAGATGTCTCGCGTGGCAAGATCGGCCAAGGTCTTGACCAGCCCGGTTCGGTTAAAATGGTGAGCGTCCGGTACGATGGATGAGGGACCAAGGAAGCGGCCTATGAGTGAAGCGCTAGGTGACCTACGCAGGAACCTAGAGGGTGCTGACCATACGGTGCTCAGGCTCTAGGTCGCCCAGGATACCCACACATGCGTCGGGGAAGAAAATGAGTTGGAGTTTGTTTTCTGAACACGGGCATGGATCTGGTTGATTGGCCTTGTTGGTCTTCAACGGATGAGTTCATGGCTCTTTTACATGGATCTTGTTGGTTGATCTAGCTAATCTTCAACGAAGAGTCCATATGGTTTTATGTGATTATATTCCTAGGTATTATGGGCTAGGAACTATCGAAAAGGCCATATGGTTTTATGTGATTATATTCCTAGGTATTATGGCTTAGGAACTATCAAAAAGGCCCCTAAGTGAGCAAGTGGTGAGCGTTCTGGTTGCCAATGATGCCATAGGTACACTGAGAAAGGAATGAATGGAATACTTGATTATATTCCTGGGTACTATGGGCTAGGAACTATTGAAAAGGCCCCTGAGTGAGTAGGTGGTGAGCCTTCTGGTTGCCAATGATGCCATAGGTACGTCGAGGAAGGAATGATTGGAATTTGGACTTGGAACTAGAATAATGAGGATTATGATGGAAACATTGTGGTTTTATTGCAATGCTGTTTTGGAAATAGTTAAGTCTAAGAAAAGGCAATTTCATATTGGGTGCGTAAGTGGTGTGTCTATTTAATTTTTGCATGAGAGCCGGCTAGGAGGCCTGGGAACTCTTTTCCCTGGTACTAGGGACAAAACATAACCAAATTTTTATAATGGATCCTATCAATTCAGTGGTTGGGCGGTTGGCTAACCCATGGGATTGGATGGGTTTAGTTTGGACTGATGGATCCCTATAATTAAATTCAATTCTATTCAAGTTATGATAATTGAAGTAAGTCACTGGATAATCCTTGTTCTATGGAAAAGAATCAACGGTTGTGCCTCTTTTGATGGGGAAAAAAGCATTGGTCTCTATGAACCAAGTGCAAGTTCCTGCTTTGATTTGGCCATGTGACCCACGGGTTCGGTCGGAATACAAAGGATAGATAAGGCCCTTGACTCCTCGTATCTCTACACGGTCGAGGTGTCGATGACTAGGAAATTCATTCAAAGGCTTACTAGACTATCTAAGGATTCCCCCCTAGATCTTACAATTGGTATCAGAGTAGAGTTTTAGTTCCTATGAATTGTTATTTAGGGTTGTTTTGAAGTATATGTTTTACCTCAATTAGATGTTGCTTGATAAAATACCTTAGTACAACTTGATTTGGTGAGAATGAATGATTGTAGGAGGAGAAAAATGCTTACTCTAGATTCCTAGTCTTCCAATGCATCTTCCAGGTAGACAGCTTGTTGTTCCTCAAATTTTGAATTCCAAGATACGATGATGCAAATACTCGAGAAGTTGTCCCTCCCTGATCCCTTTGTATCCAAAGAGGGTGGGGTAGAGACCAATTTTGGAATCATGGGCCGAGATACTTTATCATCCGAGCAGACCGAATTGGGAATCTCACTATCGATTTGAAGCGGGTTCGTTGGATCGAGAAACTGAAGATGGTTTGCTTATTCTGGTTCATGGGTACTCCTAGACCAGACAGTTATGTGACCATAGAATGGAACCATATACCACATAACAGTTGGGTGTATGGCCAAGTAATGCAAGTCTTACCCGCCGACCGAGTAGCTATTATGGAACGTAATACAATCCATAGTCTACCTCCCCTACCATTAGTTTTTCATATCTTAGAAACCACGATGAAACCTCCATATTTCACCTATGTGAACCGCTTGAGACTTATGCCCTAGCCTAGAAGTGTCTTTTATGATAAATAAGACTAAATACATTAGTCCCAAATCCTTGTAATCAATCTTGTCCTTGTAAATATTTAAATTGAGAAATAAAATGATTTCAAGGTTTTACTTTTATATCATGAGTGTATTGTATAGTATGAGCGTATTGTATAGTATGAGTCTCACGATCCTATATTTAATCTTACAATGATGGCCAGGATGATCAGCTTCCTCCCCTCAATGCGCTATACACAGACACACAGGATAAGAAGCTCCTACTCAAACAGATGTAACCTCCCTCCTTTAAAGGGGAAGGTTCAAAAATTGAGAAGGATGCCGAGGTATGGATTGAAGCAATGGACGATTACTTCTCAGCGTCAGTTTTAGAGCTGTGAACCAATCCATGCTTGCACAGTTTTGCCTCACTGAGGATGCTAATCTTTGGTGGAAGAAATGGCGATCGACCTTGCTACGCGAGACGTCCTCCGTTGACTCTCCGTCAGCTGTTGCAACTTTATCGGTTAGGTCTCCACGACCTCATTCTCAAGATGGTCAAAATGCTTCCCCAGCATTAGTGACATAAAACAGTCATTTAAAAATAGGTCATCATAAATACAATTTCTATAATGAACTCTCGTCTTTCACATTGTTCCACATCTGTCCACATTACTTAATCCATATCCAATTCATATGTATTCCTATTCTCATCCAATCACATCATTTTTCATCTCATCACATCTTTCCTCATTTATTCCCATCACATCTCATCCACTCGCATCAACCCATATTCACATCCCATCACATCTCATCCACTCGCATCAACCCATATTCACATCCCATCACACCTCATTCATTTCACATCTATCTCAATTTACATCACATCTCATCTCATTCATTTCACATATCTCATTCATTCGAAGCACTCCAAGTAGGAGATAACTTTGCTGTCAATGTTGGAGGAGGGAAATGAAGAAGGCATGGAATTCTACTTGATCAAGTGCACAAGTACAAAGGAGCAACTCAGAGTAGATGAGGAGGACAGTTGGGGTAATGAAATTGAAGCAGGGTCTTACATTTTGAAGGGACTCTTTTATAAGAAGCTAGATGAATCCTGTTACAAGCTATTGAGTAGAAAGCCTGTGGTCTACATATACTCCCCTCTTGTTAGATGTATTAAAATTCCTATGACACCTGTTCAAGGTGCCAGGGTATTGTATATGATCTCGCTTGAGGTCTTTGAATCTGTATACAACAGCATGCCATGGGAGCTATAAACTCATCTTTGGTTATTAAATATATTTTACATTTTGGCTTCAGTCTGTCATTCAAAAGTGCCAATCAATTAGTGAACAAATATTGTCAATGAAAAGTACTTATCAACCCACCTATACACAACTATTAACAGCTATTAGTAGTTATTAACAATTTTGAGCAGGTCATAACACAGCCAATACAGCTATTAACACAAAAGAAGCTTTGCATTATATATCTTTACACATGTCCATTATAGTACACTCTCTACATGTCCATTACAGAGGAAATGAGAGTATGTTACATTACATCAAAATGTTACACCACAGTACAATTGCCAGCAAAACATAGCCCCATAGAAGCCCTAATTTCTTCACAAGATCCTTGGCCGTTTGTAGAAAGGTGTATCCCAGACCACCTTGGTTGCCTTTTTCTCTTCTTGAGAATCCCCATAGGTGTCATCGTGTGCCATCCGCATGTCATTACCACAACACCCCCACAACAGTTCAGCTTTCTCTTGGCATGTTGTTCAATAAGTGTGATAACCTGCAAATCTTCTACATTGCCACATTCACCAAAGACATCACCTCTCCCAAAAGATTTTCTATCCAGTGCTTTTAGGTACTTCCACAACCATGCGGTTAGCTTATAAGTAAGAAATGGTGCACACCATGAATCACTCATGGAGCCAAACTTTGGTACAATACAAAAGAAGCTAGGCACATTATACACGCACTTGTAAATGCTATCATCGATAAGCAACGTGTTGTCTTCATCAAATTAATTGTTTCTCTCCCAAAAATCATCAAGATGCTTGAAAAACATAGGTTTCTTGCCCTGCAAATGACAGCCTTGTAAGACATCACAAGAACCTTGCCTAATGAAGCCTATAATAACACCACATAGACCTGGAAGGCAACTATGGAATCGCTCCACCAAGTTCTTTTATGAGCATGAGCTCCATTTGAAGACTCTGAAGTGTTTGCTAACCCACAACAAAAACTGGCTTGCATAAGGGCACACAAGGAAGTAAATTCTCCTTGGCTTTAGCACCAGAATTTGTTGATATCCAATATGCCAAGATGGGAAGAACAACTCTTCTTGTAGATCCACTTTATGAATGAGAAGACCATTGAGGTCAAGAATTAGAGCACGAGGATTCTCCTCCGAGACTGGCTAGGGTGGACAAATTTTCCTCATCAGGTGCTTCAAGCATCCATGTTAAATCATTGTAATTTGGAAAAGCCCATGCACAATAGCTAGACTGGAATACATGTCCCAACTTTTTATAGTACATGTCCTTGAGCTCCTTCCGCCGCTTCAGCCTATCACGATATGGGTGACAGGGGGATACGTAGCTTGGGCCTCATCTTGTGCTTTTTGGGTTGAAAGCATACTAAATCCATACTCATTTCTCTATGGGATGACTACACACACAACATTGCATATAAGGCAAGGAACTCGACACTAAGCACAAAATATTACATAGGCACATACAGATTGAAGCACAAAATGTGATGTATGCACAAATTGAAAAACTTGATGGTTGCACTCAGAATCATCAAATGTCAAAAGACCAATACATTATTCAATGTTTCCTTGGCTCTTGGCCAAAACATAGTTACATAGGTGTATTTTGGGACAATAAATCACCATCATCAGTATGGCTTTTAGGAGCATCATGCTCAGAAGCAGTGTTAGCACAACAATGGTCTCTGTCGCTTCAGCAATAGTATTCTTCATACTTTCCACTCACACAGGTGTTTCCTTAGGAGCTTTCTTGAGCCTCCTGGATGACGCTTTCTCATGACTTGGTTTCTTTCACTTTGCTTGTGTCAAGCTTTTCTGCAAGGTGTCCTCACATGCTTCATTGTTGATAAAAATACATGCACATAGATAGCATGGCATTTTAGGCAAGAAACTTGACACCAAGCACAATATTTTACATTACACAAATTGAACCTGGGCAACAAACAAATGCATCATTCAATGTTTTCATAAGCATACTTTGAAACGATGAATCACCATCCGCATGGCCAATATGCTTAGGATCACGTGCACCTTGAGATGCACGCATGATCCTCCTTGGCACTTGCTTTCCTTCACCGCCTTTCTGTCGCTTTGTCTTCTTCAAGAAGTCATGCAAGGTGTCTCTACATGATTTATCCACATTACTTGGTATCTGTCGGTCTGTACCAATATTAAGTGACCTCTTAGGTGAAGATGCTGCCAAAACAGTAGGAAACAATTAACAACTATAAAAAAATCTAAAACTATTAACAACTAACACATCCATTAGCATGTAGGCATCACACAACTATTGGCTGCTGAAAAGATGCAGGGGAGAAGAGAGCTTGAGCTCTTGCAAGCACATACACACTCACACAAACCCTAGAAGAGAGCACACAAGGTGAGAGGCTGAAAATTCTTCTCCTTCTTCTTCACACAACAAAAAACGTCTATAAAGAAGATAAAGTGACTAACACACATAATAGAGTATATACAAGTGGTCCATAATGTGAACACGCTAAGAAGAGTAGGTAGATATGGACTAGTTGATGTAGTCTAGCTGTAAAATCTTTGGCAAAGATATGTCGGTGTGCTAGCTACCAGTGATATAAATGTCAAACGGTCATACAGGCGCCTCATGAGTGTCAACTCATGTTGAGCTTAACATCTCAACACTCCCCCTCAAGCTTAACTACATCTCATGAACTCCAAGCATATCTCAAAATTTGCGGAGATTCTTAGCTTCCAAGGCATTCGTGAAGATGTCAGCAACATGATCCTATGTGCTAACGTAGGCCAAGTTGATGTCAACTGCCAATAGTCTCTCTCTGATAAAGTGGTAATGTACCTTAATGTGTTTCATCGGTGCATGGAAAAATGGGTTCCTGGCCAACTGTATACTGCTAAGATTGTCACAATATATGACAACTTTTCTCTCCACATGCAACCCCGAATCAGCAAAGTAGCTTGCGTAACCAAGCTACCTCACATGCTGCCATCACAGCTCCTCTGTACTCGACAAGGAAATTGTGGGCTGTTCCATGTCATAGCAGCACTCCCCAATGAAAACATAAATACACTGGTAGATCTCTTATCTGAGATGCTACCTGCCCAATCTGCATCTATGTACCCATATAGCTCCAATGGTACACGTGCTGCATAAAACAATGTATAATCAACAGTGGCCCTCAAGTACCAAAGTATGTGTCGCACACTGTCAACAAGAAGTGGTTTGCACGGAACCTGCATAAACTAGCTCTCTAAGCCAACAGTGTAGCTCAAATCTGGCCTACTGATCATGACATAGATCAAACTCCCCACAATCTTCATGTACATAGTGGGATTCTCCAACACATAACTTGCATCCGCACTAAGCTTGCCATTTTGATCTAATGGCACTAAGATTGGCTTACAATCAGCCATTCCATACTTGGACAACATGTCCAATGCATATTGTCTCTGTGACAGCCAAATACCCTTAGGTGTGCAAATGACCTCAATTCCCAAAAAGTAGCGCACATCTCCCAAATCCTTCATCTCAAACTTCCTCTTGAGAAGACTTTTCACATGCTCAATCTCTTCCAAGTTGTCACCCCCAACAATAAGATCATCTTCATAAATGGTAATGATCACAATACCCTTATCACTCTTGCACACATATAAAGAGTGATCTGCATCTACCATATGAAAACCAATAGTGACAAGATACTCAACAATCTTGTCATGCCATGCTCGTGGAGCTTGCTTTAGCCCAACAAGGCCTTACGAAGCTTACACACATACTCTGGGTGACTTGTATCTTCAAAACCTGGTAGCTGATCCATATACACCTCTTCTTGCCAGTCACCATGTCAAAAATGCATTTTTTGACATCCATCTGATGTAAAAACCAGCCTTTAGTTGCAGCCACCGCAATCACAACTCTCACAGTTGCCATATGTGCAACTTGGAAAAATGTCTCCTCATAATAAATCCCATGTATCTGCGCATATCCTTTGGCTACCAATCTAGCCTTGTACCTGCTTATGCTACCATCACTCTTATGTTTCACCTTATACACCCACTTACAGCCAATAGCTTTCTTGCCTTTAGGTAATGGCACCAAATCCCAAGTCTCATTTCCATACAATGCATCCATCTCCTCATCCATAGCTTCCCAACACACATTTCCAATAGCCTCATTAAAACATGTGGGTTCTACAACTTGCACAACTTTTGCCATATATGCATAGTGATGTGTCACATAACCATCATAAGTCAACCTCTGCACATGATTTTTGACTCTTCTAGATCTTCGTAACTTTACATTCATGGCTTCCATAGCCTTCTTCACACCAGGTGTCCTCATTTTGCTAGAATCCCAAGCTTCTCATCAAGGCTCATGTCCAAGCCACTAGAATCTCCATCAACAAAAGAATGCCTTGCAGAAATGTCACGCATACCAAGGGGCTCAACCACTTTCTCTTTGCCTTTATGTGATGTACCAACTACATTTTCAGGACTGGTATTATGACGCAGCCTGCCACTCCATGGTCTATCAACAGAACTGCTCGATGAGAACTCTCCTGCTACACTCAATGACTGTGTGATTGCTAACTTGCATTCTGTGCAACCACATTTCCACTTACATCAGCCCCAACAGCTGTCCCACGGGACCCTTTTATACTTCTTGAAGAAATATTTAAAAAAACTCATATAATACATCAAGAATTAAAATAAAGACTTGAATTAAATTGATATCAAATAACATAGCTCATAACACAAGGCAAAGGAAATAGAATAACATCACCATCAAGACAAGATTGGGTGCAATCTCCCCCCCCCCATGCCGTGTAGCTCCACTTCCATGACATGAGTATTTAGAGATTTTTTATTCATAAAAATAGCCCAAGGAGCTAAGAATAGATGTGCGTACAAATTGGGCTTGCCTTTCCCACTTTTGGGGTATTGCTTTATAAAGAGAATGTGGGGGAGAGGGAGAGCTTCAAACCCTAGCAAGTAAACACACACACACAAGAGAGAGCAAGACACAAGAGAGAGATGGATAGCTGAATTTTCTTCTATCTTCTTCTTCTCTACTCAACCAACATAACATAAAGATAAGAGTACCTGTGGGAGTTTTTTGTGGGTAAGACAAATGGCTTACCCATTATTATAAGCGGCTATGGATGATGTAGGTGTTGTATCGATGTTTCTATTTATGGGAGTTTCTTTTGGCATAGATGGTTCTTGTGTCTCTCATGTTGTTATTGTTTTTCTCCTTATGAGAATCTACTTTGTGAGGTTCTTTTGTCTACACCTCTTTTTATGTTTCAATATGCAACATATGATGCACTTACTCCCAAAGCGGGTTTATGAACATTTTGAGTCGTGTGATTATACACTCAAATGACTGTGTTGTGAGATGTTGAGCTTTGAATGGCAACACATGAGGTTACCTATTTCTTACCCTTGTTGTTTGGAGTGCAAGCAAGTTCTTGTGGATTCTTTGTTTTTAGGAGGGGAGTCTTATTGTGTGCCTATTGCTGGTTGGCCTCCACACTATTTGAGATGTGGAATTCCTATAACTTGAAGTCGATGGTGATTCTTTTCTTTCTTTTATATATTTAGGAACTTGAATTGCCACGGAATACCCTTAAGTGCACTAAGTAGGCATGTGGACACCCATATTTTTTGAGCTTTACAAATTGGGGGTTGGTGCCTTTTCTATTGATATTTCTTCATTTCTGTAGGTTTAGGGGGTCTTGTGGATTTCTTTAGAATAATCCACACTTTAGCATTGCCTTCATAGTAGTATCCCTAAGCTTGTGATTTGTGTGAGGTCCCCGCCCGCCCGCTCCGGGGCTCCTGCCCCGGCGGCGGAAGCGACGTCGGCCTCCCGCGCGGGGCAGGGGTCCTGCACACTCGGGGCCTCGCCCGCAGATGTCCGGGATGAGAGGCTAGCCCGGGGGGCAATCCCTCCGAGACCAGTGGGTTAGCCAACCACCCGACCACTGAATTGGTGGGATTCCTTAATAAAGATTTGATTGGGTTTTTTTTTGCCCGGCTACCGAGGAAAAGAGTTTCCAGTCCCCCTAGTCGGCGATGCATACAAATATCAAATAGGCACACCACATACACACCCAATATGAAATTGCCATTTATAATAGATTCGACTGGCTTTAAGACAACCCTTGAATAAAATCATAATATTTTCGATCATCATTTTCCAAAATTCCAAGTCCATAGTATTACAAAAATGCATCATCTGAACTCTCCGTTGAAGACCAGCTGGCCAACCAACGAGATCCAGTATCAAATTTTTGTTCCCAAAACCTTTTCTTTTTGTCCATCAGATATCTTCCTCGACGTACGCCTGGGTGTCCTAGCAACCGTGAGCCCGTGCATCGCCTGGTCAGAACCCTCTAAGATCCTCCTTAGGTGTCCTAGCACTTCACTCACGGACCGCTTCGTTGGCCCTCGCCCATCGTACCGGAAGCGCACCATTTTAACCGTACCGAGGCTGGTCAAGACCCCGGCAACATCCCTTGACGACTCCCCGCCAGCTGTTCCAAAACAAACCTCCTTTAGAAAAACATAAGCCAAATGCTTCCTCCAGCATTCTGGCGTAAAACAGTCCTTTGAATGAAAAACAGAGTTTCCAATGCAAGTGAGATTCCAGTTTGAGATTGGTTCCAAAGACCCTTTTTCCAATAATTCCCAGTTTGAGATTGGTTCCAAAGACCCTTTTTCCAATAATTCCCAGTTTCATAATGAGGATCCTTGATCTCTCATGAGGGTAATCTACCCGTCATTTTATCCATTTATCCAACTAGATTCTTGGTGAGATTGGTCAGGGAAAAACTAGATTAGTTCAGGTAGTCTATTCTTTGGATTTAGTAACTGGAATTGGTCACGAAGTTTTTGTCTGATTTAGTGCGAGAGAAGGACAATTAGGTTTACTATTCGACCTTACGTAGTGTAACTAAATTTATTCAGTTCAGTTCTACAAGGATTACTTTCAACTAAACATCTAGTTTTTGGGTAAATATCTATTTAGTGATTTTTCCAATTCAATTATCGAAGATTTTCTTTTTTCCACATAAATTCTCAACCTTAATTCATTAGGTAGAATTATGATGGAAATTCATCTTTTGACATTAGAATTTAATTCAAATCCATCTTTTCTTAATTATCATGGAAACTCATCTTTTAACTAAAATATCAATACCTATTTTTTTGAATAAAATTGAAATCCTTCTTTTTCTCATTTCAATGAGTGCAATCCAATTATCATGGGAATTTCTCTTTTCCCTAAATTAAATCTATTAAAATTCTTCTTAAAAATTACATAAAAATAACCATTAATTCCTTTAAGTTAAAAATTCCACTTTTCTCATCTAAACATTTGAATTCCAATATAGTAGGAATTCCTCTTTTATCATTTAAACTTATCTATACAAAAAGATAAATTTAATTAAATTTTTCTCTTAAAATTTAAATAAAAATCTCCATTAATTACTTTGCACTAAGAATTACACTTTCTTCATTTAATTAATTGGATTCCAATATGGTGGGAATTCCCCTTTCATCATAAAAATTTATCTATACAAAAAGATAAATTTAACTAAAATCTTTCATAAATTATACATTATTTCAGCATTCCAATTTTATTCTCTAAATCATTGGAATACATGGATTTCCAATGTCTTGGGGATTACTCTTTTAACATAAAAATAAATTACCAAAAATTTCTCTTTTTTCTAATTTACTAATTATGCATAATCATAAAAATAAATTTCTTCATGATGAGAATCATTCAATTTATCTAGGATGATAATTCCTAGAATATGGTAGGAAGTCCTCTTTTCATATTATGAATGAAAATGTTTTATGTGTTTATTTTACAAAAATTTTGCCATAGCTCCGCTGCTATTACTGATAATTCTCAATTTAATTGAGAGAATGAAGTTTAATATGATTAGTATGATTAGAATGACCACTAATTGGATCATTATCCAATTATGGATTGATTCATAATTTCTCTATGAAATAAATATCATAAAAGCATTAAAAAGCCATTATTTTGGCCTCCAATTAAACAAGCATAAAACTTACTTTTGGATTAGAGAAATGCTTCATGAGAAGCTTCATTTGGATTGAGAATAGGTCATAGAAATGACCTTTCTTTGGGGGGGAGAGAGAGAAATGCTTAAAAAACCATTAAAATTAAGCATAAATAAAAATTTATGTGTTTCTTTATTACAATACATTAAAACGTTTCAATAATATTCAAAAGCCATTCAAATTAAAGCTTCTCAAGCTTGAGAGGGGTTGAGAAGAAAGAAACATTTAGAAATTATAGAAAAAAAAGACCGTAATCCACTCTTTACCTCCTAAAATGCTTGATTCTTTAGTCACTGTAGAGGCCCCCAACCAATCAATTGGTTTGGTATGTCGTAGGAGTCACCAAGGAAGATTGAAGAGAGAGAGAAGCTCCAATCTCTTCAATTTTGTAGAGGTTTTTTAGAGAATAATAGAAATTAAGCTTAGTTTAGAGTAATATCGGCATAGTTTGGCTCACAGATAATAATACAAAGGAATGAGGGTTTATTTATAGGAGAGGGAGGCCACTAACTGAGTCCAACTGAGTTCTAGAATTTTCCAGCTTCAGTTTGGCTGAATTTGGACAAGTTTTAGACCAGTTTGGCTCCCTTTTTGATTTGGTTTGATTTAGGAGAGAGGAGAGATAAAAATATCTTATTATTTTTGAGTTGTAAACTCATCTAAGCATGTGAAATAGGCACCTCCTTAAAAGTCTCCCTTTTCCTTACACATGTGTAAAAAATGCATGATTACTCCAAAATATCTCATTTTTTTATTAATACACCATAATTTTTAGCTAATAAACCTAGTACTTGGTCAACTCTTCATCTTATGTGGGCATTTACTCATTTTTGGGTATTTTCTTTTGTTCTTTGGATTTATCTTGTCCCAACACTTGGATTAATCTTATTGGTCCATAGGAACCTTAATTGGACCATAATAAAAAAAAATTCAAAAATCTGGACCCTTAGGCTGTCTTTTGAATCAATTTTAATTAATTCCAATTGCACCTTGGAAAATCTATTTTGATTTTCTGTTTCAAGAAAATATTTTTTTGATATTTGAAGAATTTATTTATCCAAAAATATCCCAATTTTGATTTACCACTCTCTAGATCATATTTATATTTCTAGGATAATTAATTATATTATTGTTTACACTTAAATATATATTTATACTTATATTTACAATTGTGCTTACTTATACTTATCTTTATTTTCTTACATATTAATGGATTCGAAACACAATAGACTTAAAAAAAACCAGTATAATTTTTTTAAAATGAAATAAAATTAAATTTACAACACTTTTAGAGAAACAGTTTTTAATATTCACTTAGAAGAATAAGAATTACATGGACTCTACAATTTCAAGGATGTGTGGAGCAACACACTGCTTGCATGTTTTGCAATGTTCACTTCGACTCCCAACCTTCCTACCATCCAACTTGAAATAAAAATTACAAGGGGGATCCTTGGACATGAGTTGGTTCATGACCCTCCCAAAGAATATTTCTTGCATGTCTTGGTCCAAACTGAGCCACTCCCCTTGTAGAAGTTGCCACCTCCTATACTTGAAGCGAATGCACAAAGTTTGTCTTGCAATGAAGTACCTGTCCTCATAAAAAAACAAACAACCAATATAAAAACAACAATCAACAAACAACAAACAAACATAAAAACAATAACAACAATCAACGATCGGTGTCAACACCATATTGGGGAATATGGGAATTTTCCACAAGTTTAGGACACGTGGTCAAAAGTTTGGATTAACCATAACTTGAACACCACTAATCCAAAATGAGCGCTTTATAGCTCTTTAGATTCCATTTTTCAAGCGCTTTCCAACGATAGGTCATATGATAGGGTTTTGAGAAACTTACAAACATGTTATCCATGTCCGCTTTTTTAAGTATTCAAAAATGGGAATTGGGAAATTCCCAAATTCACTAATACGGTGTTTGTCTTGCAATGAAGTACTTATGAATAAAAACTATAAACAATCAACAGCAGTGTAATCTTACCTAAAGGTAACATCTGACATAGTGATTTGACACTCAATGATATCATCATGGTGAGTTCTCTTGAGATGCCATGACTCGCTAGTAACTGAGCCATCCAATCCTCAGATGGGCACTTACATTGATACGTAATCTTAGTTTTCTTTACCACTACATAGGATCCAAACAAATGTACAAACAAACCAAATGGTACAAACCAACTTAGATGCACATCTCTAGAGCCTGTGGAGGGTTTCATGGAAGCATGAACATTAGTTTTTATCTTTACCCTACATGCTTCTGACATGTCTAAGCTAGGATTATACAATTCCTGGTGGCTAGACAATGGTGGTAGTGGATTGTACTCCAAACTATGTCTCTCCACAACATATGTGGAATCATAAAAGTAAACATTCTGAGATGCCAATTCGCTTGCACTCTTGTTGTCATAGATCAAGGCACCTATCTCTGCATGTAAAACATTTAGCTTTCCACTTAAGCACTCTACATTTTGCCATTCATGCAGAGTTGATAGATATAAAGCTGCAAGCAACAAACATGCTTGTATTAAAATGCTATCTAATAACCATGGACTCAAAGCACAAGAACACAAAGCATAGAGATATAAACTTATTATTAGGCTAATGTCTCATACTGAAGTTGTCATGATGCACTCGAATCTCTTTGTGCATATAAACATGCTGAATGAAAGCCTTTGTTATTGTACCATTGGTGCGTCTCTTGAACTCTATGATTCTACCTTTCCATTGTTTGTTGGGGTCTGTTACATCTTTGAGCTTGACCCTGAAACTCCCACGAGTACTTGGTCTCATTAAAATCCAATTTAACTTATTGTATTGATTAGGGATCCAATTACCTTCATCATCTCTCCTATGAAACACCTCCACTGTGTTAATATTACTGATATTCCTCCTCCTTGAAGACATCTACAATAAAAAACAAAGTTAGACTGCATGATTAATAAATATCTATGTTAAGATTGTAAGTAACAAATAAACATTATAACAACAAGAAATAAACAGCAACCTATTGCTTACAACCTATGAAAATGAACATAAACACATCAAGACAAAACATAAACAAACCCTAAACCTATGATCATTCAATTCCGCTAAAAAAAGGGGGGGAAATGAAAAGGTAGTGAAATGAAAAAGAAGGGAAAGTAAAAGTTAAACATAAAAAATGGAAAAAATAAAATTGGGTTTTCAAACTTCCATGTGCTGACCACAAGGTACATTTGACATGAAAGATATGGAATCTG
This sequence comes from Cibotium barometz, assembly GCF_041138505.1. Lineage (NCBI taxonomy): Eukaryota > Viridiplantae > Streptophyta > Polypodiopsida > Cyatheales > Cibotiaceae > Cibotium > Cibotium barometz. The sequence continues at coordinate 24,040,849 of NC_141105.1, forward strand.
ACATGAAATCTGACATTTCTCTATTTTTTTAAGATATGGGCTCTATTATTTTATTGTCTTAAGAGATTTGGGCAAAGATATGACAAAAAGATCCATGTTACAGGGATCTAGAATCCCAGCTCTCTCATTGGTCAGGATAATCTTTTTTTATTTACTCCTTAAGGGGCAAAATGGAGAGTCCATGTTTCTCCTAATGCACCCAGGCGGGTCATCAATGTTCGCCGTAGCACTAGTTGAGCTCAATATCTCAACATAGTAGATTGTGACAAAAAATTATGAGCAATTGGGACGTGGTAAGGTGGCACAACATGGCAAGATTGGACATTGGGGTGTGTAGACATGTTTTGTGGTGACATGAATGGTTGTGGATGTAGTTGTTGAGGTGATGCTTGTGGCATGCGTGGTGGTGGGCAAAATGCTCATGCAATTAAAGAATAGGTGTAGAGGGTACATATTCCTCATCATCCACCACCATAGAGGCATGCATGGAGTGAGTGAAACCCACTCCATGTTGACTAGTATATTGCGACAAGAAATTATGAACAATTGGCACGTGGTAAGGTGGCAACAACAACATGGCAAGGTTGGACATTGGGGTGTGCATACATGTTTTGTGGTAAGATGGATGCAGTTGTTGAGGCGATGACGAAATGTTGATGTGGGATTAAAGAAAGGAAGAAAGGCATTGGAACCATCCATCCTACATTGGTTATGCATCAACATATTAGTGCTCTAAAGCATAGTTGTAGGATGATGGTGGCGACGCTGGGCTTGGGCTTGGGCTTGGCACTCATCAACAGCGTGTACACTGTAGAATGTGTTGCACAAACTGCAGTACCTATACTGAAGCGGCCAGCAACCTGGAAAAGTTAGTGGCGATTGCTGCTGGGCTTGGTGATCATCAACGTGAGCACTAATGTTGCGCCCTGCTGCACGAACTACAGTGCCTGTAGTACGATCAAACTGCAGTGCCCAGCAACCTGGAAAAGTTGGTGGCCACTACTGGCCCCAAAATTACAACCATTTCTTTTCTTTTTTTTCTCATTTTGAGTCGTGAAAATTACATTAAAAGATGGTTTTTTGGATGTGGGTTACATACTCCCATGAGGATGGGAAACCATATGACACTATCCATTGCTATAAACATCAACCTCAGAGGTAGCAGCCCGCTAGTTGCACCAACTCCACTTGCGCAACACCAGGCCTTGCTGACTTTACTGGCAAGACCCATGGTGCTTGCCAACGCACCTAACCTGGGGCAGTGAAGAGCAGTTCCAAGAGTTCTAGAACTACCTCTATTTCCTCCAGTATTACCATAATAACCATCCGTTCTTAGAGTGACCCCCATGAAGCAATTTACCTTGATTGAAATCCCTGAGGGGGAGGAAGGAGTAGGAGGGAACACTAACTACCTAGAACCATTAGAGGCTCAGAGTCCCTAGCTGCTTAAATCCTAAGCCACTACATTCAAGATGGTGATAGTGTCTACGTTATATATATATTTGCAGTGTAATCGAATAGGGGGAGCGACATCAATGCCTTAGGATCCTGTATGCCACTACAATGCTATCTCAGTGCAAGAGACCTCATTGGGTGGTGGAGTGTCCCATCAAGAAGGCTATGGCACAACCGCACACCGACCAATCCACAACCTTTAGTACCACTCTGTATAGGATGTGGTATTGACCACATGTACAAGAATTTCCCATTAAGAGCATCCACACAAAAACAAAGTATGAGCCTTAATTTGCTAAGCATCAGGGATGGGCTGTTACAAACAATTCCTCTCAATGTTGTGACTAGAATTCAGAATAGGAGGAGAGTCGTTGCTCACACGAACCCTTAATTTGCTAAGCGTCAAAGGATGGGATGTTTTAGAAAGGGTTCCTCTCAATGTTGTGACTACATTGTAGAATAGGAGGAGAGCCACCCTGCTCGCAAAGTCGGTCAGGCTTCAGATTCTTGTACTCAAGGGCGCGTAAGCCGGCCCGCATTCTACTAGTCGACAAAGTTTCATAACATGCTAGAGTTGCCCCTAAAACTAGAATGAAGAATCAAGAAGATAGGACAAGGCAAAGACTGCGTGACAGTTCAAAATGCTTTAGGTGAGGGCACAATTTCCAACATGAGAAGGATAACTCGATGGCTTTTGATCCTTCTCGAGTTTGATTTCATGGTGGACCGTGTGGAAAGGCTCACAATATGTGCATGCTGACGTTCCCAATGGAGTTGGAGTGGAGGATGAATGACTTGATGCTCCGCTCTTCAAACTCTATGTTGTTCTGGAATGGGCCGAAGAGGTAGCCCATTATTTGGCTAATGTTTTTCTCCAAGAAAGACCCCTCAATTGTTGTGAAACAGAGCATGACACCTTATCAAAAGGTAGCCCCTTACCCAACTTATTGTTTGCAGGCGAATTGTACAAGTTAGGCCAAGATGGGATCATCAGGCGTTGTCCTCAAGAATTCAAATACGTCGATATCCTTGAGCAATCCCACTCCGGCATAGCTAGAGGACATTTCTTAGACACCACTACCAAAAAAGTTCTACTAGTAAGCTTGTGGTGGCCCACTTTATTTGGAGATGTAGTTTAATTTGTAAAATGTTGCAATGAATGTCATCGATTCACTAGTGTTCACAACCGTGATAAAATGCCCCTACACTATATAGTGGCTCTTCGACCATTTGAGAAGTGGGGCATTGACTTTGTTGGATTGATTAGTCTAGTAGTTCAAGGGACTCAAGCATGATTTATCATCACTGCCATGGACTATTGTACCAAATGGGTTCAGGCCCATGTGACTAGAAAGGGTGATGTAAGGGTAGCAACCAAATTCCTTTATGAAAATATAATCACTAGATTTGGGAGTCCGCTTGAACTAGTAAGCAATCGAGAAAACCACTTTATCAATGATATAATCATATATTAAGTGAATTCATGGTCCCATTGTAAATCCTCACCCTACTGTCCCCAGGCCAATGGTCAGGCAAAAATCACCAATAAGATTATCTATGCTATCTTGACCAAGAAAGACAATGGAAGCCTCACGCAATGTGACTGGGAATAGAATTTAGGAACGACCTACAAAGTATCCATCTACATGACACCTTTTAACTTGACATATGGAACAGACGTTGTCATGGCCATGGAATTCTTAGTACCAAGCTTAAGAATTGTCATCAAAGAAAGGTTAATAGAGAACGTACTAAACTGTTTGTTTGAACTTGAATGCTTGGATGAAGCCAAACTATGTGTTGTTTACAGAATGATAGTTGAAAAGCTAAGGTGTAAGGAATGGTTTGATGAAAAGATCAAGGAAAAAGATATCAAAGTTGGGGACATGGTTCTCATGTATAGCATAAAAAAATGCAAGCTAAAGTATAAAGGATAGGACTGTTCCTTGTGTGCAAACTCACCCTACAAGGATCAGCACACATTGAAACACTTAGTGGTGTCGAAATACAAAGATTCTTCACGCTTAGTGATGTCAAAATGCAAAGATTCTTCAATGCATAGACGTTGATATGGCCCTTTAACTGTGAATGCCTTGAACGTCATTCATCACAAAATAGAAGATAAAATAAAAGAAGCCGCACTAAAACGAGAGGCCCATTGAGAAGCTAAGGCTAGATAGGAAAAGTTGTGCAACCACCACACTTCACTTATTAACATGGCCCAAGTTGTTGACCTAGAAGAAGAGGATTGGGAGGTGATGCCTGCTAGAATCTAGTTGTTCATGACCACAAAGAATGGCCTAGAGCATAAGCTTGCACTTGTTGACATAGGTACTAGCCATAACCTAATGGTCCATGCAACTTGGTGTGCACTGCAAAACAACAATTGTTGACACCCACAAATGCATGAGTTAAAGGAGTAAACACATTCCAAACCTCATGCATAGGATCATTCATTGCTATGTTTTTACATTGGAAATAACCCCTTGGAAGGGAAGTTTTATGTTATGCTTGTAGGTACCATGCGTGAAGAAGCGCTCCCCTTAGACGACGATGAATGTGACACAATCAATGCCAAATAGACTGGGACTCGTGAACTAATACCTTCTTGCAGCTAACTACCAGATAGGTAATTATCCTAATGAAAAACAAGGAGCCCATTTCTTGTTGAACTTCAACACCACAAAATCATTCTCCCATCAAAGAAGTTCTCGTACCCACCGAACATGCAAAGGTACCCCACACCCCAATCAAGCCACTTAAAAAGAAGCATATCCTATATTTTGTCCATAGGGGTGAGTGAAAAAGCTCCATTAAAAACCTCGCCTAAGTAAGATCAACCTTCGCCATCGAGTACCCCCCCGATACAAGTGGCCTCTACAAAAACTAACCCAACTAACATCATTACTGCTAACATATCTAACCTTGCAAACTCCGAACCACCCATGAGTCCCCGACAACACCAATATTTCCTTGAGAAGGGCGACAGGTGGTGGGTACCAAAAGTAATGTTCTGAGCACAAGGTCACTATGAAGGGCAATAGAAAATATGGGTACCCAAGAGAAAGGTCTAACGTACACACCAGTCAAAGCCATGCCATCAGCTAAACCATGTAGCACAACATTGAACCCAAGCCCCATACCAAAGAGATGGCTCATCAACAATGAGTTGTTGGAGGCCTAGGGATACTACGTCGGGCAGATTTGTCCTAAATTAGCACAGTCCACCCTACCTCGTTGAGCAACACAACCTCCACAAAAATGTGCTACCCAAAGATGGTGGGTGTCTGACATGCTTCTAGTGGCACAAGGGTATTATGTCTGACATGCTTCTAGTGGCGCAAGGTATTATGAAGGTAATATAAATATTTGGGTCGCTAAGGGCACACCATCATTTCCCCCACCCTCTTCAATCACAACAAAAAGCACCAATGGCAATGGCAACCCAAGGTTCCAAGTAACATGACAATCCTCACACCATAAACCTCGCCAAGGGCATGGAAAAAATTGGCCAATTCATGAAGCCCAAGGACCATCTCCAAACATACTTGGGACATGATATTCCTTCCACCTTGAACTCAGCTACCTATGATGTAGTTGAGGGCCCTACACCACCCAATTCCCTACTAGCATTGGCCTCCCTCTCAAGCCTCACTAAGTGGGCCAAAAATAGGTACCTCACCCTTGCCAGATATGAAGAGGGGTACCCATAAAAAAACTCATGAAAAATGTCAAAGAAAGCAGAAAAAAGAGTTGAGAAAAGCAGTGAGAAGGAGCAAAAGAAAAAAAAAAGAACTAGAAGAAAGCAAAGGGTTGGAGACTTGTGATGATGGAGAATGTGCCAGGATGCCAACGCTTGGTTCTCTAAATCACTGGCCTTCCAGGTGCATCTCAGGATGGGGCGGTCATGGCGAGTGAAAGCCTAGCCCATGGTACATCTCATCACCTTGATTGCTAGTGATCGGAATACCACTACTTAAGGCACTCCAAACAAAAAACCCATGTTCAAGATGCACATGCACGTTCACATCTGTGCACGTATATTCACATCTTAGCACGTACACATTCTCATCTCAGCATGTACATTTGGAGTTCTAAATGCACGTATGCCGTTCTATGTGCGCACGTTTCCATGAATGGTTTGCAAATGTATGTATCCACTGCGTACGTATGTTTCCAAGTAAAATACTATAAAAACAGGAGGCCCCCTATCGTTTTCCAATGTTCCCTCTCTAGCTAGCGAAACTCTTGCTAGTTTTTTCTAGCATTCTCCTTGCCTTCTCGCCCTCTGCACTATCCGCCACCATCCTCATGGCGCACGACTGCTCTGATAGGAGCTCTGAACTCTACTCCTTACTCCCACCAAGAAAGGAAGGCCACCAAAGTTGCCAAGCTCTTGGAATACTATGTAGCGTGGCCACCAACTTCTCCCCACTTGGAGTGGAGCTACTTCATAAAGTCGATGGGGCCACATGATCCACAGCCGCATCCAGTCAAATAGGAAGGTTGACCACAAGCTCACTTACCACACCTTGGAGTGCTACCAGATTTCCAGGAACCCCGAGGTTGTGGAGCACCTCCACAAACTTGAACTCGATGGTGGGCTGCTCCTCTTCCCACTTGGGGCCTGAACAGATTTTCAAGATTGTTCCATACATGTTTGGCAATCTTGTCAAAGTTGACATGATGAATGAGGTTGTCGGCAAGCCCCGATGTGTGGTAGTGCTTGGTCATTTTTCTCTATCCAAGCTCTCACTGTAAGTGTTGTAGTTGCACCATCAAGCGTCTCATGAGCAGTAGTCTTACTTTTGTCTACCATGCTAGAAAATTATTGCCAGAGAACTTCTTGAATGTGGTTGCTTATCTAGTAAGCTCCATGGCTATGGATGGTGAGAGGAGTCAGAGAGATAAACTGTATTGAGGAGTGACTCAGCCAAGGACTACTCGGAGAGGCTCAGAGCTGCATAGCTACACAGGTTGCGGTGTAGTACCAACATCAACATCACTAACATAGTGGGTTGATAGGGACATCAAGAAGAATGCACTACTCTAATCCCATTTGTGGTAACTTTAGGGTTAGCAAACCAAAAGCTATGGAGAATGCAGGTGGAGGATAGCCATAGCTAAAATCAGAGAGAGAGAGAGAGAGAGAGAGAGAGAGAGAGAGAAGTATAAGCTACTATTACAATAAAATGATTAGATGTACCAAGAAGCTTTTATTAATGTTGTGTTTAATCAACACTCTAGTACATGCTTTTATAGGTTGTGAGCTAAGCTTATCTTTCTCATCACACCAACCATGGGGCAAGAACACATGGCTAACTAATGATAGCACTGCTTACACACCAACACACTAAGTGGCTACAAGCCCCTGCTCACACCTACACCTTTTAAGAGGTGTTCACACACATAAAGCTCTGAAATCCCTAACATAGACATTGGATAACTTTTTATTGAATGGACCATGAGTGTTTCATCTCAAGTTGAAAAGTAAAGCTGTAAGACAAAGGAGGTGTTAGGGTGTGAACTCATGACCTCTTCGGTTGCTGGCTTTTTTTTTTTCTGGCAAATGTAGACATTGTGATAACTTTTTGGTTCCCTTTTGGGCTTATGTTCTAAGATTTGTCCATTTCTACACCAATCCTTTTGTTTAAGTTGCCTTTACTATTGAATCAACTGTGAGTTTTGCATCTCAAGTTGAAAAGTAAAGCTATAAGATAAATAAATAATTTTTTTATATTGAAATAGCCAAGCCTTTTCTGTAGCTTAAATCTATCGTAAAAATTGAATGGGCCAAAATTTTATGATTCCCAATGTTAAGTGGTGATGTTGTCGCTTTTCACCACATTCCATGTTTTCAATGGAGTGATAGTAATCAAGCTTAAAATTTGTTTTTGCATGATGGTGATGTTATCTCTTGTCACCATAGTCAATGTTTTTGATGGACTAATAATAATTAAGCTTTTTTTTTTGTTGTCTTTTTTTTTTGGGGAGTATTGAGAGGGTTAGGAATGAAATTACATGCCATCACTGCCCTATAGGGAGTGAGTAGATTTGAAAGTAACACCTCCTCGTTGTCTTCTTTAGTGTCTATGGTTATGCTTGAAAAAAAGTGTTTCAAGAAGTTGTGGGTTCAAGGCCTGGCATTGTAAGGTTGTGTGTGAGCCCTAACACTGTAGGGTTGTGTGTGAGCCCTAACACTATAGGGTTGTGTGTGTGAGACCTTCTCGTTGTCTTCTTTAGTGTCTATGGTTATGCTTGAAAAAAGTGTTTCAAGAGGTCGTGGGCTCAAGGCCTGGCATTGTAGGGTTGTGTGTGAGCCCTGACACGGTAGGGTTGTGTGTGTGAGACCTTCTCGTTGTCTTCTTTAGTGTCTATGGTTATGCTTGAAAAAAGTGTTTCAAGAGGTCGTGGGTTCAAGGCCTGGCATTGTAGGGTTGTGTGTGAGCCCTGACACTGTAGGGTTGTGTGTGTGAGACCTTCTCGTTGTCTTCAGTGTCTATGGTTATGCTTGAAAAAAGTGTTTCAAGAGGTCGTGGGTTCAAGGCCTGGCATTGTAGGGTTGTGTGTGAGCCCTTGACACTCTAGGGTGTGTGAGTGGTGTAGCTTCTAGCTCTGCGACATCCTTTCGTATAGGGGCTTTGGGAAAAAAAAAAAAGGTAAAGACATGTTTCAAGGGACACCTAGGAATCATTTTGAGAGAGAGAGAGAGAGAGAGAGTGTGTGTGTGTTTTTTACAAACTAGATTCATTCAGCGATTTACAAACTAGATTTTTGCTGAGCTAAAATAATTTGATAGGCTACTGCGAATTGGGCAGATATATTGCTCACTTGCTCTGCAGAGCTTGGCTATGGCTAGAAAACCCTAATTCCTGGCAATCATGTGAGATTCATTGATTTTGTTTTGAGCTAGGTAGCCATGAGGCAATGGTTATCTCGTACAAATTTACCATATGGCTTGATTAAAAGCATATCTAAACCATCAAAAAAGGAATTACTATGATGAATACTTGGATCCAAGTACTTTCTGAGGCTTGAAAATTTGAAGGTAGTAATAAGAAGTGAATACTTTTTTGAAAATTTTCCCTCTTTGCATTCAATGGGAACAAGCCCCTGCATGCAGTATGGTAAGGACAAGTGCATGGACTATGGCAAGGACATGAGGCCGAGGAACTCGCGATGTGGCCGCGATCGATCATAGGCTGGCAACCATGTCACCTAGAGTTCCTACAGAAAAACATACCTCTTGTCCTTTAGTAGATTTTTCTTTTTTGGGTTGCTCAAGTGTCAAGTTTTATGTGGCCCTCTATTCTTTGTTCTGATATGTCCTTAATTCATTTGCTTTTATTTGAGTCATGAGCTTCTTAGTGTTGATGTATCAACATCTTGTGTTAGTATGAGGTGTATCCTTCCAAAATAAAGCTTGCTAATTCAATGGCTAGGATTTACATTCCCAACGACCCCGAAGCCTTGACGGGTGAAAGATAGGCTTTTGGGCAGGGGTCATAATGGGTGACAGATATGCTTTTTCTCAAACCTGCCCAAAAACCCCTAAGATTAGTTTCATTCGAAGGAAGAGAGTTGATTGAGCTAGTATATTAAGACTACTTTCCTTCAAATGAGGATCTACAAATTCAAAACCAAAGCAAGAGCCATGACCAGTGTGAATTGGTCGTTTTCGTTAACTCCTCAAGCTAGCCCTACTGCCCTTTTACCAAAGGAGCATGTATTTTGCAAAAGAGAAAAAACTACCTGTTGAGAAAAACTCTCCAATAGAACCACACACACACACACACACACACACACACACACAATGTTCAAGTATATCTTATATGGCAGGAAACTATACACACACACACACACACACAATGTTCAAGTATATCTTATATGGCAGTAAGAGTTTCCTAGATCCAAATATATATCAGTGTAGAAGTCTATTTGAAGGACAAGAATTGAACAAGGCCTCGAAACATGCACCTTTTATTGCACTCTTGTAAGCTGAAGCCCCTAAAAATGAGGCTTCTCTTACACAGGAGTCCCTAACAAATCAATGATAATGCAGCTTTTATTGGCCACTTAGTCAGCAATAGATTTGGAGCACAAAGATGGTGCCTAAAAAATGAAGCAAAACTAGACACCATGTCTCACTGATCTTCACGTTTGAAGAGTTGAATTGGTATTGAAGACCAAAGCTCCTGCATCCAAAAGAAGACATCAGAAAAGTGAACTGAATGGATCAAAACACACCAAAAAATGCTCTCACAAGAAAGCAAGCTAGAAGAAGGGAATAATGGGCAGGGGAGCAGACCAAGAGTGGGCATAAGAATGGAGAGCAAAGCGATTGCCACAATCTTGAGAATAAAGCCAGGTGCTGCCATGTCTTTCACCCTCAAAGACTCTATGGCATAGGCTATGGCATTAGGGCCTGTGGCAATGGGCAACATGAAGGCAAACTGGGAGCCCAAGGCTGCAGGAACCATGAGAAAAAGAGGGTGCCTGTTGATGGACAGCGCGATCTCAGCCATGAGCGGGATGAATATGGAGGCTGTTGCTGAGTTGGACGTGAACTCGGTCACAATGCCTGTTACTATGCCAATGATTGGAGTGATTCCCCAGTAAGGTGTGGACTCAAGAAAGCTCATTTCTTGTGAAATGACATCCGAGAGCCCACTGGCCTTAATCCCATCAGCTAGAGCAAAACCTGCACAGTAATCTGAGCTAAATTAGACAGAAAGGATACCATGTTGATTAGAGACCACCACCCATCAAACATCTCTATCCATGTTCTCACTAACTAGGAGTAGAGAAGGATTTTCTTGCAAACAACTTTTGAATGAGTCTTTGGTCTCATCCTTCTGGTTATGCCTGCATACACTAATGAACCCTCCAGCCCTCTTCTGATTTAATATGTTAAGAAGTAGGTTCAATTTACAACAATTGGTTAATTTCCATCTAAGTATTGTAATTATTGTGATCGAAAAAATCCTATATGCTGATGCTAACCTCCTCCCACAAGCAGAATGATGTTCCATGGGATGTCTTTGCACTGGGACCAATTCATAAGCCTCTGTTTGCGATCCATGGGGTTAGGAATCACAAACAGCAGCACTGCCATGAGAATCTGCACAAGACCCATGTTTTATCACAATGTGAACAACAATAAAATCTATCATCTTACATAAACTCAGATCTTGCCATGTCTCTCTATGAAATCAAGCTTACAGTAACTGAGCCGTTAGCCGGATAGTCATCAAACAACGATGCCCATCCTGAAGCATTACCAGTCAGGGACTTGGTCATCCACAGTACAATTAGGATCTGTGGACAATTTCTGTGTTAACAGATTACTACAAAAAAAATCCGGATAGGTTGGTGGTGGAATGTGTGTGTGTGTGTGTGTGTGTGTGTGTGTGTGTTTTAAGGGGGGAGAGAGACAGGGCGGGGCGAGGTGTGTGGGGGGTCTGACTTACAAAGAAAACAACCAGAATAGCAACTTGATCAGATGTAACAGGACCTGAGAACAATATCAAGAAATACACAATCAGCTGCATCAACATCTTGTATGATTCACATAAGTACAGAAAAAAACGAAGAGGTGATTTGAGCTCTCTTTGAACTTGAAAAGCAAGGAAATAAATATTTACCCAGCTTGGCAAGCTCATCTTCAATGTGAAGAGAATGAAGTGATGCAGAGACCGGTTTCACAGAAGATGGAGGGCAAAAGAAGATGCAGACCAGCACCCACAACACCAGGGTGAGTATGAATGCTAAAGGGAAAGCAAACAGCATCCATTGCAGGAAGTAGATATCCTTTTCCTTGGGAAAGTCGGTCTCCCAGATACCGGTAAGGATCAAATTTACAGCATTTCCTGTGAGGGTGGACATCCCGCCAATCGTCACAGCGACCGCAACGGAGATGGCAACGCCTCGGCAGAAATCCATCTCCACTTTGAGGGCCTGTTCAGCATCCATGGTACTCAGCACATTGGACAGATGCTTCTCAAGGTGCAAGGATGTCTGGGTCTCGAGGCTGGACATGCTGTGGCTGTCAGACAGAACTTCCTCTTGTTGCTTGAGCTCATGCTCATCGTCATGTTGAAGATGATGAGCATAATCTCCTTGATTCTCTTCTTGTGGGTGGAATCCTGCATGGACTTTCTGCTGGACTGCAACTGCCATGGGCATGAGCATGGCAGCGGCTGCGGCATTGTCGATCCACATGCTGACAAATGCGGAGCCAACGCAGAACCCGAAGAGGAGGAAACGGGGGTCGCTACCGAAGAGAAGCACTATCTGAAGAGCCAGGCGCTTGTGAAGGTTATGGAACCTTACGGCATTGGCCAGTATGAAGGAGCCCAAGATGAGAAAAACAGTGTCATTGGTGTATGATTTGGAGACAGTGCTGGCTGTTTCCACTTGCAAGAGCGGGAAAAGGAAGAGGGGTACAAGGGCAGTGATGGCAAGGGGGACTGCTTCTGTGATCCACCATATGAACATCCATGCCATGGCTGCCACCATGGAACCACTCTTGCCTGTATCATCTTCTATGTCAACAAAAATGAAGAGTATCAGAAAAGCAAAAGGGCCTGCAACAATAGAGATGTTCTGTGTGTGGGAAACTAGGCATGAAGCGACCCTTCTTATTATCAATGAAGAAGATGGGGGCATGCTGTTTGCTGAAGAGCGCAAAAGGGGCTGCGATGCAGATGGCAAAGACTGCTCTCCTGCCATAGCTTTGATTTGTTCAATATGGTGCTTTTTGGCTATGGAGCATCAGCAGTTGCTGTGTTTTTCCGCCATAGCTAAGCTTGTTTTTAGCTTTTTACCAGTGACAACTATCATAGAAGGTCAATTGATTTCTGAGTGCCCCCTGCTCTGGCGAAGTTAAAATAATATCACATTAGAGTTTCCTAGGCATGGCCAAGCTCTGCAGCAGATCAGAAGGAACTGCCCAAATCGCCATACCAAGTCAAATTGTCATCAGATGAGCTCACTTAGAACCCAATGCGCAATAGCTTCAGTAAATGCCAATCAGAGGAAAGAGCGTGCATCGCCATAGCCGCTGATCTCTCTCTCTCTCTCTCTCTCTATGATTGCGCTATAGGGAATCTCATGGCTATGCGCTTCTGCGGACTCACGGAGCAATTATTTATACAGTTTTCTCTCCCTTTCCGAGCTTTTTCTCCTATCACTTTCCCCTTCCCATTTATATAAAGCACTGCGACGTCTGCGTCGCAACGGGTTTCTCGATGACATCAGACGACGAAAAAACAAAGCCTTAACGTGTTATAATGCCGCAGCGAAAAGAAAGAGAGGAGAGGGAGAGAGGGGGGAAAAAAATAGGGAAGACAAGCACGCGAAGGAGAGGAGACAAAAATAGGGGGCCGCAAAGTTGGGAGAGACAACAACAGTAAAGTTGGAAGAGCGACTTTGCGTGCGTGTGTGTGTGTGTGTGTGTGTGTGTGTGTGTATGAGAGAGAGAGACAGAGAGAGAGAGAGGTTTGAATGTGTGTATGTGAGGGTCTTTACACATCGACCCTCCCCTACCTACAGGAATGCGCTGGGCCAATCGCAGTGGGTGCTATGTTGCTTCCCTTTACACACCACCTGTTTGCATGCTCATCCGATTGCCACGTTGGCCTCCACTTCCTGCCCCTGTTTCGCCTCTACGTGGGCAGTCGAGCTTGGCTACCCAATCTTGGGCGCACTGATCTCCAGCCAATGGAGCGTGGTTAGTGGACTAGGCTGCCATTCCTTCCCTCCAAAACGCAGAGAAAAGATGGATCTTGTTGCTTGGCATTTGTAGACCGATTTCCAGTGCCTTCCTCTTCCCTCGGCACTGGGAGGCATTCTTCCTTGAGTTTCTCCAGGTAACCTAAATTTTTTTAGCATTTTTTTTTCCTATCTTACTCCTCTCTCTCCTCTCACGACATGCAACATATTTTCTGCATCTTCTAAGATAAATCTAGTTCATCCCCTCCCCTCCCCTCCTCTCGAAGAGAGCAGGGTGTAGCCACAATAATTGTGGTGATGGGGTTCAAGTCCCCAACTCTCTATTTGTGTGGATGGAAATTTCTTTTGCAGGGTATGGATGAAGCTTGGGAGCATCTTGTAAGTTACAGGGTGAAGCATGTAAGTATGTCGGTGAATTCAAATGGGGGGTCAAGCATGGTTTCGGATATTATCATTTCCGGTAAGTGATCATTGATTATCAATTCATTCTTCCATAGAATAGTAAGACACTAGGAGCACTTGCACTTGCACTTATATTTACAATCATTTATCATGCAAGGACTCTTATCGTATGTGTTAAGCACCAGATTGGGACTAGGCATGCACTGACTCAGTATGGATACATGTTGCATGTATACGCACGTTAACAGGCTGGTGGAGATGCATGCATACATAGGTTAACAGGCCGCTAGGGCTGGCGGAGATCCATGTATACGTAGGTCAACATGCTGCTGGGGTTGTTGGGTACATGGACACACAAGTTGTCTAAAGGGTGGTGCGTAAAGGGGGCGCCCATGCATGGGCAGTCACTTTTTTAATAAACGCAAGCATGTGCAATTGGTGTGTAATGGGGTATGCCCATTTAAGAGTGCACAAGGCACTTTTTGGTTGCCCACATGTTGGGCAATATTGTGACAGGCGGTGTGTAAAGACCCTGAGTGAGAGAGAGAGAGATAAATTAATTATGTCGCCTCTATGGAGGCCACACATGGCCTATGAGACCCAAACAACGATATGTCATCTCTATCTCTATGTTATCTTAAAGAAGAGTTTCACAAAGCTGCCACGTGGCAAGAATTTGCAGGTTCGGGAAGGGGAAGAGGAGGTTTGGGTAGAATTTGAATTTGGAGTCTCAAAGACGTGTGAAGCACGACTTGCCCACTAGTTGATCTAGAAATTAGGAGAAAGGCTATAACAAGTAGAGTGAATTGCGCTCATGTAAAGAGACAAGGGAGTCAGCTCCTCTTGGTGTTGGAATACATGTGCAAGCTTTGAATGTGTGTGTGTGTGTGTGTGTGTGTGTGTGTGTGTGTGTGTGTGTGTGTGTGAGAGAGAGAGAGAGAGAGAGAGAGAGAGAGAGAGGGAGAGAGGAAGAAGAAGAAGAAAGCCTTGGTAAGGCTTTCCTTTTGACAAAGGCTAGCCAATACAAAGACAGATCAATAATTGTTGAACATCAATAGTGGTGCTAGTGGTAACAATGATAGGAGAAATAAGGTGGACAAAGCACGAGTGTGCGACACTATTTTTCCATGAACCTTTCAAAACCTTCTCACTATGGGTTGGAGATGGTAATTTTAAGGAGGCCATCAATGTGAGACAAATTTTCTTCTAAATTAAAGCTACCTTTTCTCCTAACTACATGGTTATTTCAACACTATAAAAACTTGTGAAATTGCCTTTTTCCCACCATGAATTACATGTAAAAAAGTGAAGTTTTCAAACCCTTAAGATTGATGAAGGGCAAGGTTGATCATATGTCTATTAAACAGAAGAAATACTTATCTTACATAATGGTAAGATAAATATTTTAACACCCCTAAATTGTAAGTCAAAGACATTAAAAGGTGATTAAACAATGAACCACCCTATATTAATATAAAGGTTTTTTGTAATTATTGGATCTAATAAAAAAACAATCTCAGTGATATCATATGTTGATGACAGCTCAAGGTTCCCCTAAGGATCTAATTGTTGGATCTAATTTAAAAAGCAATCTCCTATGCACTCAAGTGATATCATATGTTGATGACAGCTCAAGGTTCCCCTAAGGATCTAATTGTTGGATCTAATTTAAAAAGTAATCTCCTATGCACTCAAGTGATATCATATGTTGATGATGATAGCTCAAGGTTCCCCCAAGGATTTATTGTTTGGGGTAGCACTCTTAACCTAGTTTGAGCCAACAAGGCGTAGCTTTGAAAATTGTTCACCTCAAAATTGTATTAATATACAATGTACTTCTTGCAAAAAAGGGGAATGGCTAGCAAAAAGGTGCTAGACTTTAAACCATTGTGTCTAATGATATGAAGAGTGGCATTTATATAAGTGAATCACACAAAAAAAACATTTTGCCAATGTTATAAGTGGAAGTTGTAATGTTGAATCTTGTAATTCTTGAATCTCAATTTGTGGTAAAGGGATTATTACAAGGTTGTCCTTTGATTCATTCTCTTGGCAAGAAACCATCATCTCATTAAAAATAATAGGGCTACAAGCAAGCTATGAGAAAGCACACATTGAGCTATGAATACTCAAAGGAGTGTAAGCACTCATCAACGCTCACTATCTTACAACCTTAAATAGCTAGTGCATTTGAACTATATAGGGTTTAAGATTTAAACCATATTCTCATTAAAGACAATAGGGCTACAAGAAAGCTATAAGAAAAGACACATTGAGCTATGAATGCGCTCAAAGGAATGTAAGGAGTATTCAAGACTCACCATAAATAGCTAGTGCATTTAAACTAAAGACAATAGGGCTACAAGAAAGCTATAAGAAAAGACACATTGAGCTATGAATGCGCTCAAAGGAATGTAAGGAGTATTCAAGACTCACCATAAATAGCTAGTGCATTTAAACTAAATGCACTAGTATTCAAGACTCACCATAAATAGCTAGTGCATTTAAACTAAATGCATCAAAATAATCTTTATCTCATTATTATGGGATCTTATTGTAATATATCACATAAATTTGTGGATCCATTGAATGAGAACACAAGAATGAATGGATCCATCTTGTCATGAAAATAAGTATAAAGTGTCACTATTGTTGTAATATTAGCAAAAACTATGTGGTTGTATGTCTTTATCATGATTGAGTAGCGACAACTTTGTGGTTCTAGGAATAGAGCAAAGCCAAGAAGGCTCTTTTCTCAAGACCCTTATCATATCTTGGAATGCTCCACTTAACCCAAGTTAGAAATAAATGAAGGAATAATCCCACCTTAGAATTGATGTAAACCATTTTACTTAGCATTGTAATCATTGATAGCATTGTGATGGTACCTTTGGAGATGACATTATGAAGATGGGGAGTGTCGTGAGTCAAGTTACCAATATTAATTACAACAATGTGATTCAAAGAAAACAAAGGTACTTCCAAGAACATGCCAAAGAAATTCGACCCCCATATTGACCCCACCATAAACTATCATTGAGGTTACTAGGATTCAACCTTTCTATGGTTCTCATGGATGAAATTTTTAAAGTCCATTGGAATCTTTCTCAAATTAAACCTTGTATTTTTTGAATCATCAATGAATGCTTGTACTAACCCAACAATCAATTTCTTAATGCACTCTCATTTTGTGTCTTTTCCATTTTCTTTTAAAGTGATGAATTTGCAAAAAATAATAACTTTTCTATGAATAAAGAAAATGGCACATTCCAAATAGAAATAAAATTGCATAAAGACAAGTTTGTCATGCATAGTCTCAAATTCATTGCTTATGGTGTCAATAAAGATTGAATTTGACATGCTACATTAATTATGACCATACACAAGTTATGGAATCATCATGGAGATCATCTCAACATCCATAGGCAAAACACATGTACACTTACAAGACAAAAGGGAGGACACATGTTTGATTATAGACAAAACACAAGTTCACTTACAAGAAAAAATGGAGGACACATGTTTGCTTGTCAGCAAAACGCATTTTATGATGTACATTTTCTTCCTGGTCAAATGGCAAAACCTATGGAAAAATGTATTTTCCGCTCATTCATTTGAAACAACACTTGAATTCACACATGTAAGAGTGTGATGGTTCATCTCTTTTTCATTAGTAATATAAATAAATACTTCCTTGCCAAAAAGAAAAAGAAAAAGAGAATGTCACTCATTGATTGTTCATTTCCTTGTCAAAAATAATTTCACCAATACATCAAGTACTTAGTGTAATGGTCTATGTTGTTCAAATTTACATTCAAGCCACATTCACAAAGTACTAATTGTAAGGACCTATAAAGTCCTATAAGCTCCTTTGAGCTCACCCAAGTACTAATTGTTTGGACTTAAAGTGTTCAAGCCACTTATTTACCTATTGCCTAAATAATTATTAGTTTCTTAATTATTTTTAAAACATTCATAATATGAAAATTTATATCTTATGAATTTTAATCATAGAGAAATATCTTCCCATTAACGCAAAAAACTTTATTGTAAAACATATAGCATTG
This sequence comes from Cibotium barometz, assembly GCF_041138505.1. NCBI lineage: Eukaryota > Viridiplantae > Streptophyta > Polypodiopsida > Cyatheales > Cibotiaceae > Cibotium > Cibotium barometz. The sequence continues at coordinate 24,058,506 of NC_141105.1, forward strand.
AGATGCAACAAAATTCTCACTTAAAACATATCCATTCCATTGCATATAACAATTTTTTAAATTTATCTAGAAATGGTGTATGCCTTTATATTGAGTGATGCATGTCAAGTATAGACAAGGTAACAATTTATTACAAATACCTAAAGATTGGTTTCTAAGAATGATATATTTAACTAGCTATGATGGTTACACCATTTAATAATTAGTAGTTGTTGAAAAGTATCTATGATTAATTAGTTTTTAAGAAGAATTTACTTAACCAACTATCATGCTTATACCAGTAGATAATTAATAAAATTTGAATAAAATCTATGATTAATTTGTATATTTATAAATTTAAAGTTTATTTACACAATTAAAACATAATGAATGTTTGAAATGATAACACACAACACATCACGTAGTAATGGATGGGCACACACGTCAATGGGTCAATGTTATATCCATGGTAGTAAGTATCTAATATATATACCTAACTATACATTCATTAATCTAATACACTTTTAGAGAATATTGAAGTGATTAAAATAATAACACAACACAAAGATATCACCAAGTAATGGGCAAGCTTACCCTTAATGTGTTAACATGATCCCCATCACTAGATTATCACAAGTACAAGTGTGAATGATATTATTATCACTACCACAAAAAAAGATAAGGATATAATTTTCCACTTGGAAAAAAAAAATATTATCACTACCTTACAAAAAGATGTGTTATAAGTTTCCACCACTTGGCAAAATTCTATAAGCTTCTAGTACAAAAGTTTTGTATATTATTGAAATAAAAATTTAGTTTGCACATATACGCCTCAATTTGTCCTTATACAAGATTTTGTACACAAATTTGGGTCATATACACAAATTTTGGTTATTTGTTTTTACATATATAAGTGTTTGTCTTTGTACCTGAAGAAAGGCCTATGTTTGAGTACTCTCCCCACCCACCCCCACCCCCCAATGCCCCGCATGAGATTTTTCATGTAAATTTAATTCATATATGCACTATTTAGCTTAATATTATAAATGTATGCCTACAATTAGATTTTACATGTTTAGGATTAGCACTTTGCCCTTGCATGATATTTTATATTCAAACTAAGGTCTATTCACATATTTTCATTAATATATTTGTATTAATAATCTTGTATGTGTTTTAGCACTCTAGAGTTTTTCTTCCACATTCAACTTCTACTCACATGTTTGGAGTTGCTTTTATGAATGTATTATTTGCATCTATTTTTTGAACTTAATAACTATATACTTTATATTTGCATATTGTGCATGCGTTTTTATTTGATCTTTTATCTTTGATATTTTATGTTGTGCATTTAAAAATCACTTTGTCTCTATGCAAGCTTTTGTATTAAAATTTATGTTGTGCATTTAAAAAGCACTTTGTCTATGCAAGCTTTTTATTGATCTTTAATATTTTATGTTGTGAATTTAAAAATCACTTTGTCTCTATACAAGATTTTGTATTCAAATTCAAGGTGAAAACATATGTTCTACTTTGTATTCATGTTATATGTACTTAGCTCACATGTTTTACCTTATTATGGGAAAGTGTGCATGAGTTAAGCATCCAATCTAAGGACAGTGGACTATCTCTAGTGATGAGATGGTTTGTTGGTGATTCTAAGTAATATGATCTTGGCTCAAAGATTTTATCCACTTGAAGCAAGCTCTTGTATAAAAAGTCTTGGCTCTGAGATATTATCCTACAATGCAATAGTGTATTTTGGGGAAGCTTGTGGGGTGATGGATCCATCATGTTTTCTTGTGAGTATGCTCAAGAGCAAGGAATGAGAATCCATTCAAGGCTACATCGCCAAATCCAAAAGCCAATAACAACCTTGTAGATATATATAGCATGGAAGTTGAGATGTGGTGTGCATTGTTGTGGAGTGATGAGATCTTCACTCACATCTTATACTTGGTAATTGTATTTTGATGGTGGCTAGAGGTGTCCAAGCATGTGTTCATTTATATGCTTCATTGGTTCGAAGTTTATTTATAATTATACATGTGCACAAGAGGAATGAGTAAAAGTTATGGTTGTTGTGCACACACGTTTTGGGCCACTTGTTTGTTTGGCATGATTTGGGCACTCATTTATGTGGTGTAAGCTATAAAATAATGTATTTTATTCTTAGTTGATAGATGATTTGATGGCTTGAGATATAGTTATCCTATCTCATTGTGTCTAGCTCAATTTCTCATTATTTTCCCTAATCATGCTTTCTCCTTAAGCTAATGTAGCTTGATTACTATGTCAAGGTGGAGCTTAGTCTAATAAGTGTGAAGTACTCTTATAGTCTATTTTTGTACATTCTAATGTACTCTTTTTGTTGCTTAAGATATCTTCTCAATCTATTTTCTTTCTTTATTGAGGCATTCTCTTATTTATTTGCAAGTACTATGGAGTTTGGGAGTCTTCAAGCTCTCTAGTTAGCCATTTCTTGTTGACTTTATAAGAGAAAACCCTCTATGGTTGTATGATTGAAGATTATGGAATGTCAACAAATTTGTGTAGTCCTCCTTGAATTAAATGGAGAAAATATTAGGATGGGGAGCTATTTATGCTAGTGCTACCTATAGCATAGAGGGGAGTAAATGGCATGTTAGTATACTAACCAAAAAGTGAAAGGGAATTATGGATGGGCTAGAGTTGAGTTTCAAAAAGGGAAAATTTTCTTATTTTAAAACACTATAACATAATGGAGCTATAGCATCTCTATTTTGACTCTATTTAAAGCCCATATATGATGGTAGTAGTGTTACACATTGTGATATATCACTAAGTAACACAAATTACTTTGTGTTGCCTAACTACACAAAAAAATGTAAAATAATTATGTCAATGAAGGAAATTAACAACCATTTTTATTATAAAAAGAAGAACCCCACCAACAATCCTCTTGATATTCAAGTTCATCACATCCATTTTACTTCATCACCTCAATTCCACTTCATCACCTCTCTTCTATTTCCTCACTTAGCAAGTCTAGGATAAAAACCATGTATATATATGTGTGTGTAACGTACACACGAAAAGAAAATGTACATATTAAATGGGATAACATCCCTCCACTATATACTAGTAGAAGATATTGAGGTCCTAAGCTAGGGCCAAAATCACATACATGGAGATGAGTGAACAAAATGGGTCTTCATCCTTACCTATCCTTTGGTTCATCTTGACCTTCTTGCTTATCCTAGTTCCAAACTAAAAAACCTTGGCCGTTAATTTCAAGGACAAATTAACTTTTTTTCTCAATTTCAACATTTTAAAAAAACACTCAAGGATAATTTTTTTCTAACACTAGTGCAACATTCACAAAAAAAAATTGTGAAAAAATCTAAAATTTTTGAATTTTGATCTTGCCAACTTTTTACCAAAAAAATATGGAAAAACATATGATATCATAAGTTCCACCAACAAAATCCTATGAAGAAGTATTTGACTAGAATAATGTATATAATGGTAAATTAGTGTGTGTGCATGCACGTGCACGCCTGCACATGCGCATGTGGGTGTGGGTGTGTGTGCACACGTGCATGTATATGTAAATATAGATATATATGTACACACACACACACACACACACACATATGTATGTATGTGATTGTGAGCTATAGAGAGCGAGCCTCAGCAACATTGGGGCCAAGATATATGTATATGTGTGCATGTATAACTATGTGTACACACACACACACACACACACACACACACATACATAGATACATATATATATATATACAGGCATATAGACACACACACACACACACACACTCACACACACACACACACACACACATACACACACATACACATATATAGATACAGAAGCTTGCTACTCTGTTTTATACTGGGGAAGCTTACTACTACAGTATCAAAGAAGCTTGCTACTCTGTTTTATACTGGGGAAGTTTTATACAGAAGCTTGCTACTCTGTTTTATACTGGGGAAGCTTACTACTACAGTATCAGAGAAGCATTATTTAGAAACCTTTCCTCTTTGTTGCAAAGCTTTATCCTTCTTGCCTTGATTTGTAACTAGTAGTTGTTCTACGCTACTCTGTGTGTGTGTGTGTGTGTGTGTGTGTGTGTGTGTGTGTGTGTGTGTGTGTGTGTGTGTGTGTGTGTGTGTGTGTGTGTGTGTGTGTGAGAGAGAGAGAGAGAGAGAGAGAGAGAGAGAGAGAGAATTAGGCTGTGATTGATGGTATGTGGATTTATGAGGGAGGTTGGCTGGTATTGTGCATGACTAATAACAATGGGTAAGGGCAGCTCAGATAGAAGTGGGGGTAAGGGTAGTTGTGCATTGGTAGAGGGCACATACACAATAGAGGCTCACTAGTCAAGGCCCACCTACTGGATTGGGTAGTATACAGTGGATGGGATGGGGTTGGCATGTTAGTGGCCACAAGTGTAAAGGGGTATAGGTGAATTCTATAAGTGGGGCGCATGTGAGCTTAGGGGATTCTTAGCCTTTTGGTAAATAATAGCCTTGCAAGGTGGCTCTACTGGCAGCAATCATAGGGCATTAAGGCAATGAGAACATGGTTGGCCCTGATTGCGACAAGTTGGAGACAAGGGCATTCAACTAAGTTGAGGGCTACCAGCCGGTACATCGACACAGTGGTGTACGCACTTTGGTAGTGTGGCTGAGCAAAAGCATCTTGTGGTAGGTGTTGTTAAAGAGCAATTGACCAGTGCACATTTGCAATGATTATAGGTGCGCATGCACATTAGAAGAAATTTAGACTCAACTTTGGGCTCTCTAAGAAGTGCCAACTCAGCTTAGAGAGAGAATCCAAAAAGTCTAAAAAATAAGATGAAATTGATTTTGGCGTATTTTCTCTCCTATTATTAAATGTAGATAAAGATATAAAAAATATAAAAGATTGATTCCTATTCTTAAATGTAGATAAAGAAAGATAGAATACTGTTAGTTTTCAATCACGTTTTCTTGTTCATGTAGTACAAACTATGTGAAAAGAGTACATTTACGGTACGGCCAGTAATGGCTCATATCTCAAAAAATCTACTTGGACACCGAAATAGCATATTTCTCAAATTTTGAACTAAGCTCATCCAAAATTAGTTTGAGTTAAGTTCCTATTTTTGGCACCTTTTTATTTCCATTCTAATTATGGTATCAAGAGGGGGATTCCTTTATAGATGTATAGAAAAAATCCCTAGCATGTAAGACCATGGCATTGCCTTAGACCCTAGACATCGAGGAACGGATCAAGAGGATGGCAGAGGGATCGAGCAAGGAGGAATATAGAGAGAAGCGACATTTACAACTTGCACATGTAACTATGAGCCTCTCAGTAAGAGAAATAAACCCAATACTTTGTCTATTACTTTTAAAGAAATGTTCAGGTTGGAAGTCATTATTACATATATTCGTGTATATTAATTTTTTCATTTCAATTTGACATCAGATCATTGTGGCACCCTAATATAAAGAATCAATAAAACAGAATCTTCTAGCACACATTTTAGTCTTCTTTTAGATCGCCAATATGTAGAAGCAATTGATGAAGGAAAAGAAATACAAGAAAGTTGCAGAAAAGCAGATCAAAATATTTATTAAAAATAATCAACTCAATCCATAGGACATCTAGGCAATACTTGATGAGGCAATTATATCACATAGAGGGTACTCTACCATATATAAGACTTTGCAGGAAAAGATGAAGGGTTTTAGTATGAAAGGGTCATTATTGCCAAATTCTTCTTCAATAAAAAAACATGCGTCGACAAGTAAATGAAGAGGTACTACAAGCATTGGGAACCCTATTTCACATTGAAGACACATGTGCTGCGCTAAAAGAAGATGTGGTATACAATAGATACAATAATATTTTTTATGACTTGGAGGCCTTGCAACAATCATATGATGTCCAAATTTTTGAAGTTACTCCTGAAGAATGTAATGGTGTCCTCAAATTTGTGCTAAAGATTGATGAGTGTCAAATTATGAAGGAAAGAAAGTTAGAAAGGGTTACAATTACATTGATGAACAGGGCACTTGATCTATCTATTAAAAAGGATGATCCTAGATGGTTTAGTGTTCAATCCGAAAATAATATATTCTCCTTGGGATCCTTTGAGGTAAATTTTATTAGAGATCAGTTTGTGCAAAGCTATAACAAGAAATGAGTGTTGCATTCTTATGTTTTTTGTGTGTTGCAGAGGTAGACTTAGAGAATTTTGATATTCTGCATTGGGTTTTTCATAAGACATCTATACCCATGATCATCAGTGATGATGACAGAGAAATGGCAAAATTTTAGATGTGCAAGACATGGGAAAATATAAGGTGGAGTGGCATATGGCAAGTGATCTTAAAACTCTGAAATCTATGTACAATGTGTCAAAGGCGGCCAATTCAAAAAGTCCCTGCATATATTGCATGAGGTGTTTGATAAGATGTATTGGAAGAAGGCACCAGATAGGCACTTGAAAGATCCAGATTATTACAAGCCAGTTCTTGATATTCCATTGTCGAGAGTCCACATTAGTACAATGTATGCTCTTTGCAGAATCATTGAAAAACTCTTGTTTTTATATATATGTTTCGCATGGACTCTATAGCCTAATACAAGAAAGATCAAATCCATCAAGGCACTAGAGAAAGTTCTATCAGACATCGGCCTGCATGGTGGACATGTAAAGATTGAACAAGACAAGAAAAGGTCTAAGGATGGGAAGGATGCACCTAAGAAACCTTCCTTGGGGGTGTTATAGAAAGAAGGTTTCTATCTCCATTAACACCACAGGATAATCCTCGTCGTAGAAGAAGAAGATCACTGCAGACCATGAAATACACTCGATGAAAGGGCATTCACAATGCAGTATAGACCATGCAGATGATGGCATAAAGCAAGAACACATAAAGCCAATGTGTAGAAATCTCTAAACAATATGTTTAAATTATGTGATAAGAAAGAGTGGAAGAAGACAGACCATGATATCTTTTAAACAGTGCTAGACGAGTTCAAGAGATCAATGATTAATGCATGGATAGATCAACACATCACCCACTATACGGTATCCAATTGATTATACATCAAAATTTTAAATTGTATGTTGAACAATATACTATTTAATGTATTGTTTTATTCTTTTATAGCACATTATCTACAATCATACTCATTGGTTTGCAAAGAAGTATGGTAGTTTATCAATATGGTCAACCTAAGGAATGGAGAAAACACATTATCAAGCACGCTTCGGGTATTTCAACCATACAAGACATGGTGGAGGATAAGAAAAAGCGAACACATTATAAGAATTACATCAATGGACATATAGGAAGCTTCTTCACAGAGCCAAAAAAGAAGGAACAATTCAAGGCATCATAAATTAATCAAGTAGTGAAAATTATGAACAGAGAAAGAAAGCAAGATATATGGAGGAGATCTAATGCAAGTAGTAAGCATGTAGAATGGCAACGTACAAAATAAAGACATGGAAAGTTTTAGATACCGATAGATCAATGATTAATATTTAAACTTTTGTAGAAGTGGTTATTATGAGATAAGAACCTACTACTACTCCTCATCCTCAATCTGCAACATCTTGTAATTCTTCATGCCCTTCTCGGATTGTAGTGATTTTTCATATGGGGACATCAGACACGGCTATCATTCAACCTTGCGTTCTAATTATTTGTTAAAATGGTCCAAAATTATGCATCAGTAAGTATCCAGAGACGTATAACTGAATGGAGCCATCTAAAAGATAGAATGGTAGTGACGAGAAACTTTAAAGAACAAGAAAATAGACAAATGAATATAATGTGATATGAGGTCTTTGAGATCCTTGAGAGGTATCATATTTCGTTGTAGTGATTTGAATAGAGAAGCATCCCAATAGCACAATAATGCATTAATTATAGCAACAAATGACATTGAAACTACAGTAAAAAAGAACGATCATAACAACGCGATATGAGGCCATCAGGCAAAATCATCATGCCCTTCTCGCGTTGTAGTGATTTGATAGAGCCATCATTCAACCTTGTGTTCTAATTATTTAAAAAATGGGACCGACAACGATATGAAGAGAAATTTGAAATATTTAAAACATTTTCCGAATCAAATGTTGAAGACTTTGAAAATGAACCTTGAAAATGATCTGAAGAACGCATGACAAGGATTTAAAGAACTCATGACAACGATTTGAAGAACTCACGAGCGATAACGATCCAAAGAACGCACGAAAAAAAATTCATACAATCGGTAATGAATGTGAATAGGTACGCTCTATGTAACAATCTTTACACGTGGCCTCACGTAATCTTCCACACATGTCTGAGTCACGTGTCACACATGCATTGGTTGCAATCATTTTGTGCCATTACTATTTAATGTGTGCATGTCTCATTCTTCTTCTCGCTTTTGTTACTTCAATCGTTCTATCACGTATACTTCGACTGTTCTACACTCTACGCTTCGCAGGCTCCACTTTTGCAACCTTAGCACTTACTTTGATCAAGGTAACTACAGACAATGCGAGATAATACTTTCAATGTTTTTTGAATTTCCTTTTCGCGTTAGTGTGTCCAATCATTTTATGCATTCTAATAAATTTATCTCTGACACATTTTTGTCTACCTGTCATACATTTAATACATTTGTGCCGATCACTATAGCACAAAGTGAGTGGCATGATTATTCCACTTGACTTGTGCCCTCACATTGTTTTTATCTTATATTATCAATTGCCACAGAGCGGTAGATATTATATTCTTGTATTTGTGCGTTCATTTATTTGAACTCTGCGTGAGAAATGGATACGTTGTTAGGATTGCATGGTGGTTTTTTCCGACGTGCCCATGTCAAAAATCAGTACTACGTGACAAATCACTACAACGCGAGACAAGGCCTTATAATTTTTTTGAATATGGTCTTCGCGTTGTAGAGTGAGTCGTATAATTTTGAAATTTGTCATAAAAGAAAACTCCTCTCTTTGCCAAATACCTGCTTGAGCTTTCTTTGTACCGCTACTCATCACACCAATAGAAGCATGAAAAGCATCGAAGATGCCCACCATACTGTATGTAGGCTACCAGCCTACCACTTTTGAAGGATATATATCTGTGCAGAGAAATACAAGTTACGTGTGAGTATCAAAAAGAAACACCTTACATATTATGTAAAACCCTTCCAAAAAAAACGTTCACTTACAGTTTGGTCTATGGAGTGGCATGCCATTAGGCAAATGTTGCAAACGTAGTTTTGAGTACATATAGGCATGTTGCATAAGGACTTTCTTAATGCTCCTACCTATGTCACATAGCTTGAAATCTTGAACTTTGCCTTTGTAAGTATCGATGAACTCATTCGTTGCATTTTTCCTCTGCCTTGTTTGTAACATAACCCAACTGCCAATAGAGATGGTGACAGGAATCCACCTTTGATTATACATATCAAATTTGTTGTATTCTGTAATAGCTCTAATAGAGAAGCAGGGGCACCTAGGATGTAAGGTTGCCATTGAAGCAAACATAAGCGCAAATGCAAACGAAAGAAGAGATAACCTTCAAAATGCAAGAAGATGGAAGAAGAGAGAACTTCGAAAATGTACAAAATTATTAGAGGGAAATCCATCCATTAAATGGGCTAAGAAATTTGAAGAATTTTTAGACGAAAAAACTACCTTTATTAAATGAGCTGACAACACTCTAGTTTCATGTGCATTAATGAACTATCAATATAAAGCTTGGTCTAAGTATTTTGCAAATGTAATTTGTTTTTCTCTATTAATAATATATTTATATAAATAATCTAGAGAAAAAAGGCCCACAATTGAGTCCAATTCTCCCCTAATGACTCACCCATAGCCCATGAGAGAGAGAGAGAGAGAGAGAGAGAGAGAGTGTGTGTGTGTGTGTGTGTGCATGCATATGCTATGTGGATGTGTATTATGCGTGCACGCATGTGTTCTACGTGCGTGTGCATGTGCATTTATCATAGATGTAAGCATGCACGTGTGCATGTGCATTTATCATAGATGTAAGCATGCACGTGTGTAGAGTTCTTTAGACTGGTCAGTAATGGACCTACCGAAAGCGGCGGGTCTAGGCCACTCATCATAATAATAGGCAACCGCTCCTCATAGAGGTAGCAAAACAGACAATGTTTCTAGCGTGTGTAAGGCAACAAGATCTTTTGTGAAGGTTCATACCTTATCTTATGAATCTCTTTCCACATCTACTAAAAGGGCCTCCTCACATGGCACATGATAATTTGCCCTACTTATGAACAAAAATGTGTTTGCCAAAATCGTGCTTCGTGATATTATCATCCACTCACTCAATGTCAACTTTTGGATTGTTTGTGGCATTTAGAAATTTATCACATTGGTCTCTCATGTGGTGTCCCTACATCAATTTGTTTGTACTCGAGTTAGGACTCTGTTAGTGATCGACATTGATGGTAGCATCTTCGATGGGATCGGCATGTGATTGGATAGTAGTGAGTTCTTCATTGAATTTTTTCTTTGTGATTGTTGTAACCTTTGTAATTTGGGACCGCGATTTGGATTGTATGTACAAGTATGAAAGTAAAGTCAAAATGCACATGCATGGACATGCGGATCAGGCTCTCTGAGGAAAGAGTGTGTGACCCTAGCTTTGGTGTAACTTGGTCTTCATTTGGTGTAACACGAGCCCTGTGATGTTGCATGACATTGAGCAAGAGTCTACGACCTCGTCCATGTCAATGACACCCAAGGAGGTGGTGATGTACTAATTGGGAGACACCATGGCAAAAATGATGCATCCCCATTGGGTCTACATCTGTAGAAGTGGTAGGAATTCACTCATGTATATTTGTAAACTGCAGGAAGGTGTGTGAGTTCTTCTAGTTTGATGTAAGGGGAGGCAAAGGTTTTCCCACCTAATTTGTATGGTGCATTGGTACAAACTTCAAAGGCTAATATGTGTGGATAAATATAAGGTGAGAGGCAAAGGTTTTCCCACATGATTTGTAGGCTAATATGTGTGGATAAATATAAAATGTTGCACTAAATAAGTTGGATAGACATATATGCATTTATTTCAAGTAAAATTACTGAATGAATTTGTGATATAAATGGAGATTTTGGGCCACAAGAGTTGCAAATGACATGGTATCCATGAGTTGTGCATGTAAGCTTAATGGAGCTATATCATGGTGAGTTTTTAAGTTTATTTGCATTAGAATTTGGTTAATCCATTGCAATGAGTACTATCTTCATTAGTCTGCTATAGTTCAAGGTTATCCTAATTCAAATTTAATTATCTTAATCCGCCAATCGTGAAGTTCATCACTTGCCACCCCAGCCATGAAATTTAACACAGTGCCTAGCTGCTTTGATAACACATTGTTTATACCCAATGACACAAACAAGTAAACTTGATAAAAACAAAGTCACAAACAATTTACATTAACTCTACGTATATACATACATACATACATGTGTGTGTGTGTGTGTGTGTGTGTGTGTGTGTGTGTGAGAGAGAGAGAGAGAGAGAGAGAGAGCGAGAGAGAGACTAAAACATAAGGAAAAGGAGGTGACGTACATGAAATAAGGGGGGGGATGGGCAATGCTTGAGAGGAGAATAGTAGGTCAAAGAAGTTGAGGCAAAGGAATTGAAGCACCTAAGAGAAACCCACCTAAGAGAAGTGAAAATGGTGGGAGAAGTTGAGGGAGAGTTTTTTTTATTCTTATCTTCAACTTCCTTCCTCTATATTCTCTTTCCAAGTTTGATTTGTTGTCTTCTCCCTATTGTTGCCTTGATTGTCTCTGCAAGCTTATTAGCAATATTATTTTTGGCTTTGAGTAGTGGTTCTTTTACTTTGAGAATTATTAGCTTCTTTTAGGATGATCAATTCGCGTCTCAATTGTATTGCTTCCTTGGATTGCTGAAGTGATTTAAACATTTTGTATTTTTAAATTAAAAAATCAACTTTTCTCTATATATGCCTCTTTGTTCTGCATCATCTTCTTCTCACAGTGTTTTCTTCACTTCTTTTTTCCTGCTCCTTTTCCTCTACATTTTATCTTCTCTCTCTCTCTCTCTCTCTCTCTCTCTCTCCTTGTGCAACAATGAGGGGAGGGAAGAGGAGGGAGGATGCCACTGGGGAAGGGGAGAGAGAGAAAGCTAGATAATTTCTGGTTATGGAGATCAAAAAACCTTGTTTTGATTGTAAATAATACGTATTGGGAGTGAGGGAGGGGAAGGGGGGTGGGGTGGGGTGGAGACATTGGAATAGATTTTTAGGTGAGGCTTGTGTGTGTGTGTGTGTGTGTGGGAAATACCCTTGCATCAACATACTAGAAGAGAGAGATGAGAGAAGCTTTTATCATCACCCACCAAGAGAGAGAGAGAGAGAGAGAGAGAGAGAGAGAGAGAGAGAGAGAGAGAGAGAGAGAGAGAAGCAGGAAAGAGGGGGAAATTTTTGAAAACCGAGGGAGATCCCGGAAGGAAATATATGTGAAAGGCTTAGTAGAGGAAGTGAAAAGCTAGAAAAGACGAAGGAGGGAGGGGGGAGAGGAGAGGAAAACCTTAAATATTGGTTCAATAAGCTTTGTGGCTGTTTTCACCTCATGTTGGTTCACGTTAAATCCCTAATGGATTAAGAAATAAGAAAATTTCACTTTAAAGTTTCAGCAAAGAAAATAAACTAAGGTCAGCATGCAAGTCCTAGACAATGTCCTTATTGGCATGGATAGTCCTTGCAATTTAAACTAACTCAAGTGTAGTACATTGGATTACCCCATTGATTGACCCTATGTAATGACATTGATTGTGTGAACCTATGTAGGAAGTACCTCTAATCAATCTCTCTCTCTCTCTCTCTCTCTCTCTCTCTCACACACACACACACACGCACGCGCATGAGTGCGTGCATGTGTGTGTGTGTGTGCACGTGCGCGCACAAGAGGGAATTATATTTTATTAACATCTTCTAGAGGTCTATGAGACCAAAACTTGTGTACATGTGTTCCATGTGCAAACTCAATCATAAACATGGGAACAAAAGTATTCCAAAACCAAAAGGCATACTACTTGGGCCCTACATGTACATTGAAAGGAGAGGCAAGTGAAACCAGTGGTACTATGTCATCTAGTACAAGTGAAACTAGTTGGCATTATATGTCATCCTCCTCTAATACTCTATCACCATTAGTGGTGTTGCTCTATGGCAATGGAGTATATCCCAAACTTGGGACTAGAGGCAAATAGATGGGTTGGATAGGGTGTATGCTCTCTGAAGGGAATTTTCTCATTTCGTGTTGACTCCATGTGCGTGAGCCACTAGTAGATCCCAAGCCCCAAGTGTCCTCTCATGGCAAGCTCGAGTGTTTCATCTATGATATGTACACCTGGGTAAGCTGCATATCATAACAACCTAATGGTGCCTAAAGAAATATGTGGTCTAGTTCTAGGTGAGATCTTGTTGATCATGTCTATCTGTAGTCTCAATGAAGCCTCTCTATTGTACCAAGAAATCTCTAGGTCATCCTAGTAATGCATCATGAGGTCATGATGAAAGTGAATACAAGTGGAGAGAGAGAGAGAGAGAGAGAGAGGCTGTGTGTGTGTGTGAGAGAGAGAGAGAGAGAGAGAGAGAAGGAGAGGGGAGGGGGTGGGGGTGGGGGTGGGGGTGGGGGGTGGGGGAGAGGTACAAATATGAAGGCCCCTGTATTTGCCCCTTACAAGGGGTCCACTCCATTGGATATAAGATGTATTGATACAAGCACGTTGAAAAGTAGCAGGTTCTGAATTTATTAAAACTTAAACCTGAGAATGACATACGAAGAAAGCCTGTGATAACTCAATAATCTTTTATTCATATACACTTCAACCAAGATGCTTGAAGATCATGCAGGCAGTTTAGGGTGTGCTATCATATTAGCTTTTACACAATTCAAGAAACCAAGAGAGTTAGGCGCAAAGTTGCAGAGGATCACGTGATAGTTTACTAGTTAACAGTAGTAGCATATTAAATTAGAAATGCTAACATCAAAGAAGTAGGTAAAACATGGTTGGACAACACATGAGAGCGATACTAGCAGTAGATGTGTGCTAGCATGAAGCACCCCTGTAGTAGAATGCTTGTAAAAAGCCACATGGAAGTTGTTTCAATCAAGACCATTAATAGGGATGAAGATGCTGAAGCATAAGCAGGCCACCAAGTAATCATAACATAGTGTCGTTTCCTTTTTAAACACATATAACAGTGAAATAAGAGAGAGAAAAGTAGTAGATTGCTGACAGCAAATAATGCAGGCAAGCAGTGGTTAAATAACATGGTTGGGCTACGCATGATGGTGATCCAGGAAGCCCGACTGAAAGCTAGCAGCTAGATCGAAGCGCTGATATAGGAAGCTTTCAATGACCCACATGTGAGCTATGTCCAGCAAGGAATATCAATCAAGACCATTGATATGGCCTTAGCCACTGAAAGTAAGAAAGCCTAAGCAGGCCACAAAGTTACGCTAGTACGGTACAGCCAGGAAAAACATAATACAACAGTTACAAGAAAAACAAGATTCCAACAAGAACATTCATTTGGCAGACAAATATAAATAAAAACACCATATGTAGCAATGAGGCACTGGATAATAAAAGCTATGTTTTAAAAAGCGAAAGAGAAATGGGGAGAGACGAGTTATCCTAGCCTTCACCCGAATGGTAACACCTTGGCCTCGGCAGGCAGGGTTCAAACCCTGGCATCTAAACATGCTGCTTACTCTGAACAAAATGTCATTGCAGGCAAGTAAGAAGACAGCTGGACACAAACAAAATTGATGTTTTAGCACGAGTGCACACGCTTTGGGGTGGGTTTGTGGGGAGAGAGAGAGAGAGAGAGAGAGAGAGCTGTATGCTATCTCAACCTTTCATTCAGGAGCAGTAAAAAAATCTAGCCACTCAATAGTTTCAAAAATCCAGAAGTGTGCTAGTCCCGTTTCACAAGACTCATCTCTTACTATGGTGTATCCTTGGAATAATACCACACAAAGTGGAATGTGAAAGACAAACCTATACAAAGGAAAAAAATCTACATAAGTAACTGACTCCAAACTCCACACCGACATAATTACACCTTGCAGGGGTGTCAGGTGAGGTCATAAAGGCATTGATACATAATAATTGTACAATTTTCACAGGTAAAGGTCATCTGCAAGTCAAAGAGAGCTACAAAACGACGGCAACCTTTAGGACAAGCACCGCTTTCCATTGTGCAACCTGCTCTTGCACACCAAACAGGTTCAACTAGCATTGCGTCAAAATGTAAAAAATGACCTGAAATATACCTCTGACCCTGCCTTGCCAGCTTCCCAAGCAGGCAACAGAATAAATGAGAGATTGTGGAAATGCTTACATTGAATACACTAACAATAGTTCCCCATGAGTAAATAAGATCAGTATTGTGCATCCCACAAGGATTGTCAAACTCTTCTGTATACTGGGCTTCGGACCCATCGACACCCTGTTATACCACGAGGGCTTTGAGGAAAGAATGGAGGAAACCTACCACTCAGGGTAGGTTCATGGAAACTGGGCCTGACACCAGCAAAGACTCATCAGTGGGATGCCAAGAGTTTTCCAGGGCTTGCTTCATGGTCATTGAAGCATCTGATGTAGTCAAAACATGAGCATCTGATGTAGACTAAACATGAAAATTCATGACCCTTCTAGCATCTCAACAAATCCTACTGGAACTTGCAGTGTGGGTATCAGTCATGAGGATGTGGGATTCGAGGCAATGGCTGCATTGGAAGGTGAAGAAGAGGGAAGATGCCGAATGCTATTCATCTCTTCCCGATTTATACCATCTGTGACAAGTCAACAAAATGATAGGAGCAATTGTGTAAGATGATCCTACATGGATCAGACCATGACCTTAAGACAAATCCTGGTAACCAATGCATTCATGCAATACTCCACACAACAAAATTAATGCACTCATGTCACACACACACTTTGTAACATGAAAGTGCATCCAAAACGATGCATAAACGAAGAGCTGCTTACCAGGTGAAGACTTCTCCACCGACTTTACAGGAGCTAGCTGCAAATAATGCGAGGAGCCACTACAAGGGCTATTAGCTTGCCCTGATACAGCAGGATGTGCTGTTGTGATCATTTCGGGCATCCCACCACTAGGCAATGGATTTCCAGAACTATAAGACACTTTGGGTTGGTTGGCTATTGGACCGGATCCTTTAAACTGGTCAGCTGCATCGGAGCTTGCACTGCTGCCTATATTCCCTGAAATGGCTGTTCCCAAAGTCAAATTTGGAGAACTTCGAGACAAACCATTGTTTGCTGCCAAAGTTGGTGGAGATGAAACAGGTTGAAATTGTTGCTGAAGATGTGAGAGTTGCAGATCATGACGCAAGTGCTGCTGTGCCTGGCCATGTTGAGGGTTTTGCTGATAATGGAGTGGTACAGGGGACTGTGTATGCTGAGGCACAGCTTGCTGTTGCTGAGATGGAGACTGCTGCAAATACTGATGATGATGCTGAAGAAAAAGCTGTGGTCTATACGGCGACTGCTGCTGAAACGACTGCTTGTATTGACCTTGCTGTGGTTGCAGTTGAGGGTATACCTGGTTCTTGGTTCCCATCCTTTGATGCTGAGCAGGAATGGACGACTGTTGCTGTGGAAACTGTGGCACATGTAGTGCAGCCTGACTTTTCTGTTGTGTTGGAGCTTTGACTGACATATTTTGCCCAGGGCTCACGCCAGAGGATATGGCAGGCCCACTGACAGGTGGCTTCTTAGCAGGAGCACCTGACTTAGTTAGGGACACAGTTCCTTTCCCATTAGATGGGCTTTTTGATGCAGAGCCTACAGCAGCTTTTGAAACAGATGGTGTATGTGAAGTGGAAATGGAAACAGTTCCAGATGACAGTATAGGAGCCGAAACCAAAGGCTGCATGCGAGGAGGTGTAGAAGGAACTCCTTGCTGATTACTGCGGGCCTGCTGCCCTTGACTTTTAGCCATTGCTGAAGTTGGCACTTGTTGAGCTGGTCCTGGGGCCATCCTCTGACCGACTTTGGCCATGCCTGCGTGACTCTGTTTTGAACCTTGGTTTGAAGGAGCCATTTGTCCAGAAAATGGAAGCACCGTTCCTGAGAACTTGCCAAGGTTCCCAGACAGAACCCTCTCTGTATAAGCAGAGACTGTGTGAGCAGTCGTTGTTGGAGCTACATTTGTTCCTGAGACAGCTTTTGTGCGGCCCACAGCTTGCTTTGGTGGCTGATTCTGTAAGAGGGGGATTTGTCCAGCTCCTACAGAGGATGCTGATCTAGAGCTTCGAGTTTCTGTGGGAGTTGCTGAATTTAAGGCCCGTCCCACATTACTGGTCAGACGAGCAGTTGATGCACCGCTACCACTGGTTGGAGACCCCTGTATAGAGGGTGAAGAAGCTTCCATATCTACTCTTGAAAGGTGCAAGGGAGCTCCCACTTGCTTCATGGACGCTTTCTTGTCTTCACTGTAGTCTCGTCCTTTAGCTGAATAGGCATCCTCGCTGACAGTGGCAGCTTTGCTGATGGTCCTTTGGTATTGCTGATTATGACCCCCATAACCCTGCGGTTGCTGTACATGAACTCTGGTATTTTCACAAGACCCTGGTAGCACTCCAAGACCCTGTGTAGCCATCATAGAGGCTACAGATACAAGTCCTAGAGGACCCGGACCAACCGGTCCCCTACTTGCACCAGACATTGCAATGCCAGAATAACCCTGAGACAATGGTTGGTCAAGAACTTTCATCTGAAGCCCAGGGCCACAACCAGTGTTTTGTGGGATGAACTGCGGCTGCTGCATTGAAGATGACAAAGATGCCGGATTTTGATCTTGAAATTGAACATGCTGCTGGGACTTGCCGGTCTGCTTTCCTCCTGAAGTGGCCATCAAAGACACATCCTGGTCATGAGAGGGCATGGCAGGTATACTGGTTGCAAGCATCAACGATGAAGGACTTATGTTAAGATTTGGCAGGTTAGAAGGGCCCTGACCACACATACTTCTCTGCATGGCGCATAACCTGCTCTCTGCTGTTGAAAGACTTTCTCCGACGATGCTGCTCTCTTTCTCTGAGTGAGCTCCAAAATGTTGAGCTGCAGTTCCCATGTGATTGTGCTGCTGCTGTTGAGAGTGGGAAGGTGACTGAGGAGCCAGCTGTAGCTGCAGCTGCTGCTGCTGCAGAAGTGGTGCTCCAAGTTGAGCTGAGCTCGAGTGCGCTAAGGTGCCCATTCCCTGCTGTTGCTTCTGTACAGGCAGCACATTAGCACCTTGCTGGGCCAATGGCTGAATGTGAGGAAGTGGGGGCATCAAATGTGGTGGAAAAAAAGGACTGTTGAAGAATTGAGCTGCCTGTAAAGTTAAAAGGCCCATGCAGTTAGCTAAGAATTATTAGACCATGTCACCTATGGGACACCCTTTTACAACCATAGGTTGTCCCAGATTATAATCAAAAAATCTGATACAAAGTACAGATCATAAAAGACATTTACCTGGCCAGGTGGTCCATTGAACGGAAATGAAAAGGAGGCAAAGCCATTCTGCTGCATCATAGCCTGCAAATACTGGGCATGGGCAGCCATAGCATTCCCAGACGCTGTGCCAGTCCCCGTGTCAATGGCAACCACACCGCCAGTGGGATGATTGGGTGCAGAAATGCTGCCTGTTGCACCACTACCAAGTGTGCTACTGCTACCTGTCATTCCTGGCCCACTAGATTGGGAAATAGTATAACCATATGAAGATCCAGACTGCAAAATATGAAGATGTTAAGAGCCAAAAACATATCAAATCAACACTGCAGACTTTCATCTACCAAAGAACTACACACCTGCTGCTTTCGTGTGACATCAACGTAAGCTCCACCTATTTTTTCATTGTCAAGCATATTTACAGGTGGGATATTGAGGTTATAAGGGGTTGCTCTGCAGAAGGCTGCTGACCACAGAGAATGCTGGGATACGTGTTGTTCACGATATATAAAATGGGCCACGTAAACATGAGTAGCACAGCGCTTCATCCTGGGAACTGGTGATAAAATTGCAGGGTGTGGCAGCTACAAGACCCCAAAAAAAGGTAGCTTGAGCACTCACCCCTCTAAAAATGGAAGGTTAGAGACACAAAAACTGCAATGCCACAATCATAAAAAGGGGTTTTCTACTGCCAACATGAGAAACCAAAACCCTAATGGGATATTAAGTGACTTGAGGATTGTATATACATCATCAAGCTTGTCCTTGAACCCTAAGTAATAACAAGCATTTAATGTGGCTGTAGTTAGAAGTGGTCCCAACTTTGCAAGCTGAGATATCACACCGAGACAAGAAGCTAAGTCAAGCCTTTCTGTTGAGTGCACCAAGAAAATGCACACTAGAAACTACGGATGGCATGACCTCACCTGCATGGCTGGATGTGCTGTCTTCACATCTAAGTTCGGACTTGGAAGTGAGGCACCTGCAGCCCAGGGGGTGGCCCCTGACCCGTAATACCTGCAAATATTAGCCAGCAAAACTGAGAAGGCAATATAGCTTAGAAAGACCTTAATTTCCTAGGATAAAGAACTGCATAGCTTCACAAGACCTAAAATAGCCTATGCAAGATCAGGACAACAACAAATAAGACAAATAGAAAGAAGGTTAGAGAGCACACCCCAATTGAGGTAAACCACCCATCCAGCCAGCCAGTGCTACAGGGGCACTTGAGCTGGCAGCCGTTGACGGTGTTGACGAAACAAAAGAAGAGGCTACAGCATTGTCTGCACCATACATGGACGTCCCCCTTTCAAGACATTGACTTGTACCATGCAATTTTTTGAAACTTATACAAGCTATCATATTCACAAGGTAGTAACACCATAGTCATAACAATGAGCTTGCCTGTGTCATCCTTCTGAGACTTGGAAAAAATTTTGGCAGACTCCTTTTCTTTTTCCCTGTCCCCTTCCTTAGGTCCTCTTACAATCTGAGAAGCTGTTTGCTCTTTTTTCTGGTCATTAATATGCTCTTCAAACTCCTGTTTCGGTTGTAGCTTCCCTCCATCAGCCCTTTCGTTGGGCTTCAACAACCCCTTGTCTGCATCCAACCCCTTAACAGCATCCTCCATAACCAAGCTTGGTTTAGAGGGCTCTTCCATAATGCCATTGAGAGCCTCCATATTGTAACCTGTCAAGTTAATCTGCATTGCATGCATACAGGAGCCAAGGAAATTATTTCTGCTACAAAATCTAAGCAAAAAAGGAGCAAACACGAAACATTAAAGCCTGTCATAATTACTATTGGACACGTTTAATGATTAATCTGTAGCCAGCTCTATAGTTTCAACTTACGGAACTATCATTGTCCAAAGACTGTTTTTCAGTTCGTACTCGAGGTGCATCTTCTTCTGTTGAGAAAAGTTTCATGGGAGAGGCCTGGCAATAACAACATACCAGCTTATCATCACCCCTTAAACATACACTATCCAGGAGCATATCTTTCATGCCTTACAACAAGAATGTCACACTCACCATTAAATCAATCTTCAACTTTGAGCTGCCTCCATCGTTATCATCATGGACATCAACAGGCCTGAATCCACAAACAGCTGCGGTTCAAAAAAAATGGTACAAACCTGGTCGTAAGACCTTGAGTACCTTTTACTAGGAAGATTGATAAGAGGTTACGGCACTAAGTACCTTGTTGGAAGCTCTCGCTTTGAAAGACCACCATTTTCTGCAAGAATATCTGCAGTGTCCACATGTTTCACATTTGAAGGGCTTTTGACAATATCCAAATGGCCAGATTGTTGCTCTCCTGCATCTGCATTACTTTGTGACTCCTGTTTTGGTACTTTGGCTTCACCTTGCTCTGGGCCCTCGCGCTCAATACATCTCGTTTTTATATTGTCACAGTTATGCAGCTGAGGGGGCACAGAATGAAGAACATCTGTGACTACCTTGCCTTTAGGCGACTCAGATGGCAAACTGAAAGCATCAGCAGCTGCAAAATGTGCTTTCTCTAATAAAGGGTCTGGCTCCGTCTCTCCCACGGAGGAATGGATTAACCCAGATGGGCTAGCAGCAGATGACACTGCACAAGAAGCCAATCGGACAGGAGTAGGAGCTCTTCCCTCCTCTTGCTTAGGAACAACACGAGGTCGCTTCCTTTTTGGAGCTGCAGGCAACAACAGGCCACCAGTTCACCACACTAGCAGCTTAAATTAATGAGAGATCTAATTGCTGTTTTGCTAGTTAAACAATCCATACCCTCTGCAACAGGTCCGGTTGCATCTTTAGCGTAAGAGGAAACATAACCATTGGTGGTACTGCCTGAATTGTGAAGATTTATGGAACTAGGCCCTGAAATGCTGGGTACAGCCATAGATGAGGGGGGACCACCAGGAGGAGAGGCAGTTTTAGCTTCTGTCTCCAACTTAGCCTCAAACTCCAACAAGCCTGCATGTGAAGGCATGCTTCTAGCAAGTACAAAAAGCGCCTCTGCCACTTCAACTTCTTGGTCTGATATTGTTGAAGGCTCAGGCACCTGCAAATTGGCAGGCCAAGTGATAAGGACCTGAAAACCTTCAAGATCAGAGTTTCAGACTTTGCATTCACATCTATGTGATGCAAAGCTTTCCTGTAAAGTATCCCTTTGTTCTGAAAATCACTCACTAACTGACCATCAGCTATACACCTTACCTTGGGAACTTTCATGGCACGAGACTTTGTCCCCACTGGCTTCTGCAAGTAGCAAAAATAACATGAGATTCCAAAGCAGAAGCACACAACAACTGGCACTTGGCATCAAATACACAAATGCAAAGGCTGATTACACAATAAAAAGTGCTCATGAGTGGGGCCCAGTCATGGTTTCCCGTTAGCCATGGACATATTGCCCGTCCAAGTTCCCACCACATCACATGGACTAGGAGATATTTAAAAAGGGCTTAACACTTCAACTCACAAGCTTGAAGTTACAAAATTCCTAGTGCATAGCTTCTAGCAAGAATCATAAGCTGAAATTCGCCCACTTTGATGCTTAAGGTCATAATCCCCTGTAATTTAACCAAGCACTAAGAAGTAAACATGTTATTAAAAAAAAACTCTGCACTCTCGCCTTACCAGTCTTCTTCCTGGTTTCTGAAGGAAGTTGGGGGAGGAACTCCCATTCAGAGATATCTGCATTGTCACTGAGGACTTCTGTCGGGGAATATCTGCAGAAAGAGATTCCTGCTGTCTTCTCGAGATTGCTGTCAAAGCAAATCTCACAAATGTCAAGTAACCTGTTGCCACTTAGTTGAAAATCAACAACCAAATTGTTATTCAGCTAATTGCCAGTAAGGGTGCATGCATCTGTTACATGAGAATCTTGAACTGGATGAGATCGATGATCGTGCCTTCCGTGGCACAGCCGGAATTTCCATAACAATCTCATCTTCCTGCTCCAAGCAAACAATGGAAAAAACACAAGATCAGGCATTGGTACATTCAAACCAGATCTGTTAGAAAAGCCTTCAACATTCTGCACATTATACCTTTGCATGAACCCTGGACTTTCCTGGCCTTCGAAGAAGTGGCGGAGGCGGTGGTTCGTCATCATCCTCAGAAGCTGCAATTTCTGTCTCTTCAGCAGATTCATCTGCATCTTCTGCCGTGACTCCAGTGCGCCCAGAAGCCTGGGATTCCTGTAGTAAACCCTGGCGTTTCCTCTTGTTTCGAGGATTAGAAGAAGCAGAAACATGAAACGTGGTGAGTCTCTCTTTTTTTGGTCTCTCCCATGCCCTCGATTCTGTGGCGTCCTCCATTTTGTCCTCATCGTCTGCCAAAAAAAGCAATGAAAGTCATGAATAAGAGAAGAATTCCTAGCCAAAAGGACAAGCCATCAAGGGAAGCGATATTCAGACGAGCTCGCATGCTTAGACTGCACTGGACTTTTGCTTTCCACTTTGGAAAATGCTGAGAAGAGGGGGCAATTTCTGCGCCAATCGAACCGATTGGACGTGAATTGAAATAAGCAAATCAAGGGATTTCCAGAATTGCCTATGAACGCGCGAAGCTTCCAGCGCCCGAACTTGATCTGTCCAAGAGGGAAAAGGAAGAGGAGAGGGGTTTTTTTATTTCGGCCGGGGGGCGGGGGAACACACACACACGAGAGAGAGAGAGAGAGAGAGAGAGGAATGAGGAGTGCAGGTCTTCGAGACAGAATTCAGGCAAATCTGGAAAACATAGCGGCCATGTCTGTTCCGGATCCGCAGGAAGAACGGGAAAGGGCAGCGGAGAAGGGAACCCTACCTGATACATCCTTGACGCGCGGCCGACGGGTTGCAGATGGAGCCCCACTTCCTGCTACTGCTACTGCTGCTGCTCCTGCTCGCCTGCCTTCCCTGTTGCGCTCCATCACCAGGAGAAGCCAAAAACCTAAGCCTAACTTGCAGTGAAAACGCCCACACAGAAAGGGCTAAATACAAGTAGAATTGAGAGCTCTATAGGGAAACGAACGATGACTATGGTGCAGGTTCTGGGGAGCCTCATGGAGACAGAGAGAGAGAGAGAGAGAGAGAGAGAGAGGAACTATGTCGCAAAGAGAAACTCTCTGTCTCCCTCTCGGACTAGAAAGCAGAGACGGAGCTTTCTGGCTATGGCGGAAAGGGAGATTACACAGAAGAATCCAAGATGAAGATGATGAACATGACTCCACTCGAAAAAACAAACAGAGGGCTTGGAGGGGACATCATGAAGCAAGCTTCGATGGGGGGGGGTCGGATATCCTAAGCAGCCTACGGTAGAGATCGTCCCACAGTTCCATTTCCAGATCCAGGCCGTCCATATCTTTCCTTACCAGCGGCTGCCACGTCACCCAGATTTTGGAATTGACATTTATGATAAAATATAAATATAAATATATAAACATAAATAAAAGTCCTCTGATATGCCACGTCGGAAATTCACCGTCGTAAGTACTTGCTGGTCAAGCAAAAGCGTGGGCTCCACATTTATCGAGGCCCTAAGTTTAGCCAGCCACATCAGTTGGCCTATTTATGCCACGTTGGAAGCACATGATCCATGCAATGCCATGCTGGCGGCTCTCTTAGTGTGCGTGCTACGTTGGCACTATTTTCCACGTCAGCTGAGCCTTTACAGCGTCCGTTATCCTAACCGTTCGATCTCATCGACGGCGCATATTCCACCTGTCCAGACCGCATCTTTACCGTCGCGTTCGCTCAGCCCTAAGTTGCCTGAACGGCTAGCGTGGTCGCAAGCAGAGAACCGTCCGATTAAATAATCTCGCGGCTCAGCCGTCCAATACGCCAGGCGGGGAAGCTCAGGCTCGGCTCTCGAACCTGCTGCCCGAGCCTTTGCGTTATCCGCTCCTGCGCGCTTTTTCTCTGCCCGCCGGCCAGAGCGCTGCAGCCAGGCTCGGAATGTCGGGCCTGTGGTCCGGGAGGGGAGCCAACAGCCCCACCAAGGCTCCACGTGGCACACATCACACGTGTCGACTGTTGACACTTTCCATGTTAGATAATTTCACCCCATAATTTGTCGAAAATGCTTTTTTTTATTCGAAGAATGATTCTACCGGGCGGGCCTTTTTTAACCATGAAGCAGCTCCATTTTTAGAAAAACACGCTGCATGCATTTTCCAACACCTTCCACGTAGGTTGGCCATGTTGTAATTACTATATTAAAAACGACTCCTTATTAAATACCTCTCTTATTCCATGAATAAATAATTTTTTTTTAAAGTTTCACCCTAAAAATCAAACAGCATCTATTTAATGGATTGGCCCCTCTTTGATACTTTATTAATTGCAAGGGCTCGAGGCCCCTTTGCCCTAAGGTTAACAACTTAACTTCATTTATTGTACCTTTTCAATCCAAACACATTATAAATTTTTTTTAATACTCTTGCTTGTTTTGGTGCTTTTTTAATAGGGATATATATCATTAGTGCAACCAAACCAGTGTGGATGTTGGAGTGTTCAAACCCAAGTCCTTGCCCTCGAAGGTTGAACTCTCCACCCACCCACTATAACCCCTTTCTGCTTCTAATTCTAATATTTTAAATTATATCCCTTTGAATATTTGTGATTTATTACTATGTGGATGTAGCAGTAAGCCCCATAATTTGCTTCCCATTTTGTTGCTTACATTTGGATGTGCATGTGGGATAATCATGTGATAAATTTATGAGCTTGTAACTCACTAATGTTTGAAAATGTAGCTATGCTAAAAATATTATACTATAGAAAACTTATTACAAAAAATATGATTACCATAAAATCTAGGTTAAATACATATATGGACTATTATTGCATAGTTTGCAATGATAAATTGGTGGCTATGTTCTTGCAACAACAAGTAATTGGGCAAGGCACAATCTTTTTATAATACCAACTTGTGGATTTTTATACATGATATGCCATGTAGTGTTCTATTATGGTTGTTAAACATTGGGACACACATTTTGTGCTCATATTGGTCAATTGTTTTGATGTTTCTCTTTCTTTCATGTCACCAATTTATCACTAAACAAACACTTGTGGCTAATTTTATTTTGTCTAAAACCATAGGGCCAAGATGTGTTGTTAAAAATATATAAGAATAGGGACATCACAAGCTTACAATTTGTTATAGTATATTCAAAGTATGCGAGGATTTATGTGTATAATTAATAGACCTAGAATTAAGTTGAACCTTGTTATGTAAAACTTGAAGATGTCATAAAATCATGTTGTTGCATTCTTATGGGTTGGGCCTATAGTTTTTCTAGGTCTTCTTGCCTACACAAGTTTAATGGTATGGGCTTTTACCATCCCTCCAAGTCCTTCTATCTCGTTCCCCAAGGATACCATATAAAGCACAATTGAATGTACTCTTTTTATGTGGCTACAAAAACACACCATATAAATTGTAAAAGCACATGTGATCTTCATGTTTATTAGAGAGTTCATGATAAATGTTGCCATGCAAATCTAGCTAAACCCTTTAACTAAAATATTTGCTAAATTTGGATTTACGTAAGGTATCAAGATGATTAAAAAACTAATGAAAGGACCACCATTTTTTGTAACAACTTTCTAAAATGGAGCAAGATTAGTTCCAAAAAAGGAAACAAAAGAAAGTATGGCGCAAGATTAGTTCCAAAAAAGGAAACAAAAGAAAGTATGGAACAAGAAACTCGCAGTAGTGATACAATTCAACTTAGCTTAGAGATATTACCAACATATTAAAGAATAATTTTTAATCTTCATTTGATGTATCTCCATAATACATATATGATTTCTCTATTGTTACCAACACTCTTAAAACAAAACACTTAGCCATTACAAAAAAACACACACACACACACACAAATTTATAGTGCATCTACTTCATGAAAACCATGCATTTGATTACGTTGATGTTAGATGATTCTATGAGTTTTGTTTGTGTATTCCGTTCATTTGTCAAATAATATTATATTTAATAGGAGATGACATGAAAAAAAAATCATTGCAATGTGCTTCGTAGACCAAACATTGCAATGTGCTTCATAGAACAAATAAAGTCTTATGTGATTGAGATGTGATTTTGATACTAGAGTAGCATCCCTCGTTGTTTATGCTTAATTTAAATCAAAGGTCACTTTTTATACATGTCATCTTTGTATATCTCAACCTTATTTATTTCACTATAATAGATAACATTTAAAGAAAGCCTTGAATCAATACAACTTCAACCCAATAGTATTTAAAGGGTTTCCCACTCTATTAGACAAAGTTGGATTTACATTTGTTGTAGACTTCCAACATTAAAACGCCTTAAATCATATGTAACTTCATCCCCGAATAGTATTTAAAGGGTTACCCACTCTGTTAGACAAGGTTGGATCTACATTTGTAGTAGACTTCCAACATGAAAACGCCTTGATAGCAAATTTTTGCTTTAAATTATCAAAATATTTTTAAAATAAAATCTATCATAAAGAATTTTCAGATGACCCTCTCTTAGACATGAGATTAATTAGCTCTTTCATTTTATTTATATATTTTATTACATTTATTCCATTTTTTATGGCGTCCATATTCATTAACATTGGTCGGATATTTATTTAGACATATGAACATTCTCTTATGGACATTTAATTTTATTGCAAAGGTTGTAAATCTTTATTTGGTCAAAGGGATACTCCAATGTTGAGTAGATGGGGGAAATCTTGTGTATTGATTTTTCTTACTCTATACTTATAATTATCATTTTGTGATTTAATATTATTGGGTATGTTGCCTTTCAACAATGGTATCAAAGCTTGGGGTGACAAGGAGTACTTATACAAGTTAAAGAAATTGAAAGCGTTTTCAAAAGTTGAAGAATTGAAGAGTTTTTGTCTATTGGGCAAAGACCAAAGGTGGAAAACCACTAGTGGGCTGCAAATACCACCTTTTCCCACAAAACCAAATTTCTCTCCTCCTTCCCTCTTCAAAATCGGGCTCCACAAATGTGAAGGGCTATGTACGGAGCCTCTAAAACCATTCTTTGAGTGGAATTTATTTCTCCTCCATGCTCCAATAGTTCACCACAACGGCTGGAAAATATTCTCCCCTCACATACAATTTTTGTTTTTATAAAAAATCATGGTTTTAAGGCTTGAAAAATACAACCTTATAAGCTTTTAAGTTCGAAAACAAAAATCACTTTTTAGAGGTTACTAGAGTGAAGATCAAAGTAGCAACACACATAGATGTAGCAAGCAAGAAGAGATAAATGGAAGCACAAAAATCTAAGTAGATTGAAGAGGATGAGTGAAGTACAAGTAAAGTGACATGATAAGGTCACTTACACACACTCATAAGAGTGCATACATGCGCTCGGGGAAAAAAAAACTCCCAAAGAGGAAAAAAGTTACTTGACTCATTATTAGCCTATGTCCACACATTGCTACTATATAAATGGCCAAATCCCCCCTATAGTGATGATGTGAACATGTGCAAGGATCCTATGGCTATGATCAATCCCAAAGCTTTGTGAGAAGCTTCAACTTCTCTCGTGAGAGAGCCTTGTGTGAACATATTTGCCACATTATTGTGTGTAGAGATATAAGTTGGGTAAATCTCTCCTACAATAACATAATGATAATGCACCTCAATGTGCTTTGTGTGAGCATGAAACAATGGGTTCCTCAAAACGGTGGCTAATGCACTCTGGGTGTCAATAAAGATGGAGGTGGGGGACTACTGTCCAACACCAAGATCTACCAAAAGGTATTTGAGCCATACACACTTCATAGCGCTATAAAAGCTACCCTACTCAGCTTCACAGCTCAAAAGGGCCACTGTTACATGCTTCTTGTTGAGCCATGATATACATAAATCACCAAGGGTGAAAGAAAAAGCCACTGGACACTCATGTGTCATAACATCCAGCCCAATCAGAATCACTGAAAGTATGCATCACCACCCTTAGCATAGAATAAGCCAAGGGATTGAGTGCCCTTTAAGTATCTAAATACTTGCTTGGTAGCCTTTTATGCTGCCAATGATTACTTCCGAGACTATGCATAAACCAACACCCCAAACTAAATGTATGGCCTCATATTACATAGATAGATGAGGCATCCAACAACCTGTTGATGATAAAGTGAGGTATCAAATGGTTCACTTACATCCTGGAGACTAGCACCTATCTCTACTGGTGTAGCAACAGGCTTATAGTCTTTGTGTAAGCAACCTCTATATGTACTTTGACACTGCATAAATTATATGCCCAAATAATAATGCAATGAGCCAAAATCTATCATCTCAAATAATATGTGTAATTTAGCCTTGAAGAGTGAAATCTTCTCCTCATTAGGACTTGTGAACAGCATGTCATCAATGTATACAACGATGACCAAAAAACAATCTTTACTCCTCTTTACATAGAGGAGGGTCCTCTATGTCTCAGTTGGACGGTTGCACATAAACCATTTGCAACCAAGTATGCATTTATCTTAAGCCTGCTTAAGTCCATATAAATCTCTTCTTAACATGCATACTTTAGATTCCTACCCCTTCTTAATAAAACCATGAGGTTGAGATGTTAGATATTTGGTAGCACTACACTTTAAGGTCATGCACTTATGCCATGGGCACTTTTGTCCCACTGGGTTTTTCCACGTGGCCATCCAGGTGTGAACATACACCTTAGGATTAGCTAGTATATAAGCAACCTCATTTATATTTTAGGGGTGCTTTCTCATTCTTACTTTCTCTTTGTACTTGTAGAGAGCTTCATCTCTCTTTGTACTTGTAGAGAGCTTCATCTCTCTCCTTTGAGCTTGCCAATCTCTCACACACTCTTCACGCTTGTGTTCTTATCTTTGAGGATTGTGTGTGTGTGTGTGTGTGTGTGTGTGTGTGTGTGTGTGTGAGAGAGAGAGAGAGAGAGAGAGAGAGGGAGAGAGTCTAGCTCTCTATTCTATGTGTGTGTGTGTGTGTGTGTGTGTGTGAGAGAGAGAGAGAGAGAGAGAGAGAGAGAGAGAGAGAGAGTCTAGCTCTCTATTCTATGAGAGCTATCAATGGCATTAGAGCAAATCTTGTGAGAGAGAGAGAGAGAGAGAGAGTCTAGCTCTCTATTCTATGAGAGCTATCAATGGCATTAGAGCAAATCTTTTTTTATAGCGCTTGGTTTCTGGTTTTCATAGCTTAGCCTTTTAGCTTTTATCAGTGGTGGGTGTTGCTCAAGTTGAAGCTCTTCAGTGGTGGTTGCAGCTAAGGTTGAAGCTCTGCATGGTGGTGCAGCTTGAAGCTTTCTTTCTATATGAACAGTGAAGGAGGCTACCTCTTCTCTTGAATCAACTCTTATACTTCAAACAAGAGTGTGGCTGTAGTTGTTTCGTGCCATTGATTCAGCATTTCACAAGAGATTCAAATATAGCAACAATAGACTTTATTTTCACAATCGACGTTTTGCTCACATTCGGATCATTCAATAGCATAATTGCAATTTGATTCCACTTTTCCACCGCTTCATTTGTAGAGGTGACACGTGAATAAAATCACCCGATTCTCGACTCTGTGGTGATCATTTTTATGTGCAATCCCCATTTTTGGGATTATTTTCATGCTGCAACCAATCGGCTGATCCAATTGGTTGCATCGATTGATTTCACTTTTCGACTAATTCCACTTTTCGTCAATTCCACTTTTCAATGATTCTACTTTATTGATTGCGATTCCAAAAGTTGGATTATTCAACGATTCCACATTAATGATCCTACTTTGGCAATCCTACCTTGGTGATCCAACTTGTGTGATTCCACTTTTGTGATTGTCCAATTCTACTTTTTTGGATCGTTCGATTTTACTTTTTGTGATCGACCTATTCAACTTTCGAATCTACCAATTCCACCTCTCATCTGATTCTACCTTTCAGGATTGTCCAACAACTTTTTTGGATCAACCGATTCAACTTTCAATGATTTTTTTATTCCACTTTCTTGGATCATTTGATTCCACCTTCAAGGATTGTTCGATTCCACTTTCTCATATCCTCCAATCCCACCTTCAAAAATGTGCTAATTTTTAGTAGTTTTGTAGATTGTTCAATCAGCACCAGTAGTTGATTTCAGTGTTCAAGCTTACTTTTCGCATATTCCCTTCTCAAATTCACTAATAGTCTTGCATTGATATCTCAACAATCATGACAAGGGTGGAGCATTAATTTTCAATAGGAAGATTACCTCAACTATCTATATATCTTTGTTTGGTATTCTTTCCAAAGAAGATAAATTAGGTGGGTCAAATTACTCTCTAGGTCATAAATGCCCTTATTGCCAAGGGCTTATGGGGTCATGTCAGTGGTGACGATTACTCCTAGTACTCCTTAAAGGGGCGAGTGCCCAACAGATCCAACATTAAGTTCCTCTAATTACTGTTGACCAAAGAATATGGGATTTACATGATGCTCAAGCTTTGGCATTGTTAATTAAAAGGTCTATTGTTCCGCACATTCGCTCTTATAAAACATCTATGCTTTCTTTTAATACTTTAGAAATTATTTATTAGGATAAAAATGATACAAGGATTGCCTACGATAATGAAAATATGCAAGAAAAGGGGTCCATGAATGAATATTTAACATGAGGTTCTAGCCAGTGATCTAGTAGCTAAAGCTAAGGGCAAGAAATTTTAGTGGAAGACCAATTCCTTCTGAGGCTAAGGTTGATTAAACCAAAGAAGGTGATTTGCTGGTATTGCAAGAAGCCCGGCCATGTAATTGAAAATTGCTTCAAACTTCAAAATACGGAAAAGAAGAAAAAAGGGTTCTAACAATAGTTCTACCTTTGAAAATCATAGCTTAAAGAAAGAAAACTTTGCTAATGTCATTGTCCATCAAGGCTTCTCACTAATGAGAAGTCGGCTATTTACAGTTATAATCCTAAACATGATGCATGTCTCAGTGCAACTATCTCTAATAGAAACCATTATTTGTATCTATAATCCTAAACACGATGCATATCCTAGTGCAACTGTCTCTAATAATTGGTTTCTTGGTAGTGGTACTTCTAAGCACATTTTTCAAAGAAGTTTGGTCAAACATATGGAGATTGTACAAGGTGGTCACACTTTTATGTGTGCTAACAATGTCTCTTACCCCGTCAAAGGTATTAGTGAGATAATTCTCACTACTGTTAGTGGGGTGAGGATCTTTGTCTTCGAAATGTACGTCTTGTTCTAAGAATTAAATAGAATCTACATTCTATGCCCACTCTGGCAAGGGGGATACTTAATGTTGAATTTACACATGATAAATACATTTTTCGTGATAGAGAACAGAGGACAAACAGATTATACTTATTGGAACTTTAACCATAAGTGGTTTATACAAATTCGACATATGTATGATAAGTATGATGTTGCTTGTTTGGCAGATACTTCTAATACAATGAAATATGCCTAGTTGTGGCATGCTAGGTTAGGCCACACTTTCATTGGTGGTTTGATGATTTTGCATATGCATGTGATGTTAGAGGATCTTCCTCAACTTGATCCACCACGAAGATATGTTTGTGAAGGATGCATCCTTGGTAAAGTTTATCGCCAACCTTTTCCAAATAATGCAGCAAATAGAGTTGATCAAATTACAGCTCATACATAGTGATGTGTGGTCCAATGAGGACTACTTCTTTGGGAGATAAATACTTTATTACATTCATTGATGATCATAGGAAGCATGGCTGGCCTTACCCTCTAAAAGAAAAATTAGAGGTATTTTCTCATTTTCAACACTTTGTTACTATGGTGGTTGAAAATGAAACTGGCTTAAAATTTAAACTCTATGTATGTCTAATGCATTCAGAGATTTTTTAACATAAAAAGCATTAAGCAATGTACAACTCCTTATACATCATAAGGAATTTCATGGAGATGGTTAGATGCATGGTTAAGGATGTAAGATTCCTCCCTCCAGCTTTTTGAGGTGTAAAGGTGTAAGAACCTCCCCTTCTATTCTTGTAATTATTCCCCTCTCTGAAATAGAAGAAAGATCTTGTTTTACCCTGTTTTGGCCTAGAGAGAGAATTGGAGCTATACCATGCCAGTATTATATTAAAATAATCATATTTTCTATTATCCTTTAAATTTTTCTCTCTTGGGAGCTTGGAGCTCTCTCTAATGCGTGTACGATATCGACGGCAGCCAGAAAACTACGTCGGCCTGCTCAGACGACAATGCCACGGCAGAGAAGGGGTCACTCGTCTGATGAGTTGTACGAGCTCGAGCGCCTGGACGTCCTCTTCGAGATCTTAGTTGAAATCTCCACGAGTTCTTGCCTCCACGAGTTGCTGGAGCTGCTCCAGTGGAAGGAGGTTCAGCTCCACAAAGAAAAAAATAATAGAATTGACCTATTCTACACCACAAAAGTGACCTAAGCAACCAAAGCTCTAGATACCATGTTATAATTTCGTGGTACTCATGCTAGATCAAAGATGTGGAGGAGAGAGACTCACAAAATACAAGAAAATATCTTGCTTATTAAGTTGTTCAAAATACAACTAGGCTTCTTGCTCAATACAATGCCTTCTAGCTCCACCTTTAAATAGGTGAGCTAGTGGACCATAAGTCCATTCACACACACACCCTTCTACTTCCCTTTTACATAACCTTAGTCTCTTAATATCAACCAACTAGATTTTGCCCAATTTGGTTAAGAACAGAAATATGCAAGCTCAATAAAGCTTTATATGGTTTGAAACAAGCTCCTAGTTGATACTAGAAGATCAATGTCTAGTTTCAAGATTGGATAAGGATTTCAAAATAGTCCTATGGAAATCACTTTATATGTTTTAAAAAAAAGCATGATCTGCTTGTTGTCATTCTCTATGTAGATGATGTGCTAGTGTGGATAGGCAATAATGAGGATTTCATTATAGCTTTCAAAGCTGACCTTGCCTTAAATTTTAAGATGTTAAATCTTGATATTTTGCTGTAATGAAGTAGGATTGGGTGCACATGCACATGGGGAATGGGCCTAGGCACTTGGGCTTAAGGACATTTACATTATTTTGCTGTAATGAAGTAGGATTGGGTGCACATGGGGAATGGGCCTAGGCACTTGGGCTTAAGGACATTTACATTTGTACTTTTGGGGGCCTTGGGCTATATTAGGCATAGGGCTCATGGGATATTGTACCCTTTTTGATGATATTCACTCTATAAACATTCATGTCTTCTTGGTGCTCATGTCCAAGCTTTCATGGCCTTCTTGGATATTGTACCCTTTTTGATGATATTCACTCTATAAACATTCATGTCTTCTTGGTGCTCATGCCCAAGCTTTCATGGCCTTCTTGGATATTACCCTAGGATGGTGACCCACACCCATGTTGTCATTCCATGCTTTGAGTGGCCAACCCTAGTCTCTTGCATTGGTATTAGAGCTCTTGGCTTAGATCCCTAGGATCAGAGTCTTTGGCTTAGATCCTTGCTTAGGGAGTGATTAATGATAATCATTTTTAGATTATACTTAATCCAATTTTCAGAATACTTTTTCTTGATCTTGATTAATTAATCATTTTTGGATTACTGTTAATCTAGTTTTCTAAAATGCATTTTCTTAATCTTGATTAGTGTTAATCATTTTTAAATTGATTTTTACACAGTTTTCAGATTTGCTAATTTCTTGTTGGACAAGATTAGCAATAAAATTTTTGTTAATTATTTTTAAATTTATATCAAACACTATTTACAAAACCCTAATCCACCTTACTGTTTGATCCACACATCCATTTTCACTTCCACATTCATACATCCACATCCACATCCTCATTCATACATCCATTAATCTTCTTGATCTTGATTATCTTGATTTTCAAGATTAGGATTTACAGAGATTTTAGCAACCATTATTGAGGGATTTTCTTGCATTATCTTGCTTAGAGAGCGTACAATTCCAAATATTTATCCTTTGAGCTCTTATTTCTTTAAGAACAAACCCTAGATTCCCAGTTCTTGAGTTCTTGGAAGAAATATTGCAAGAAATAGGTTGGTGTGCAGAAAATCCAGGTTGTTGCATAGAGTTTTCAAAAAACTATGTAGATTAATATTGCAAATTTTCATATTACTGTGCAGAGTATTCAGATTGCAGAGTACAGTTTTCTATGCAGAAATCAAGATTGCTGTGTAGAAATTTGATATAGTTTCAAGAAAGTGTGCACAATCTTGGTGCAGATTTCAAGATTATGTGCAGTTGATACAGATTTTCAAGGATTGGTGTAGATCTACAGTGCAGAACAGAGCAATATACAAATTATGCAAGAAAATCCAAGTTACTGCATAGAGTTTTTAGAAAACTATGTAGATTAATATTACAGATTTTCATATTACTATACAGAGTATTCAGATTGCAGAGTTTATGCAGAGTACAATTTGCTATGTATAAATCAAGATTGTTGTGCAAAAATTTGATACAGTTTCAAGAAAGTGTGCACAATCTTGGTGCAGATTTCAAGATTATGTGTAGTTGATATAGATTTTCAAGGATTGGTGCAGATCTACAGTGCAGAACAGAGCAATATACAAATTATGCAAAGTTTATTATGTTGAAATCATATCTTGACACAGAAAAAGAACAGTAAGTGATTCTTGATCAAATCTTTCTAATCTTGATACTTTCTTACAAAGAAGATAGACAAATATTACAAATCTGTTGGAGTAGTACAAATCTACACAGATTAGTATAAATCTTGATGTATTAGATGTAAAGGAAGCAAGAAAAGTGTTGAGAAAACACTGTTTACAAGCACATACCCTGGCAAGGTTTACAGCATTTCAGCACATTGCCATTAAGAAGATATATAGCATGTTATTCTATTATAGATCTAAGCATCAGTATTATGCAAAGAGTATGTTGATAACTAGTTGATGCAAAAGTGTACAATCTTTACAATTTCAAGTGTAGAAATTCAAAAAGTTTGTTGATTAACACTATGTTTGCAAAGTATGGCCTTGCTGGGAATTGAACCCAATCCACTGGTGTGAGCTAGTGTGCCCCATACACCACAAGGTTCTCCTAACTTGCATACAAGGTTCCTTGAGCAATTTCTATAAAGAACCAGTTCTGTGAAAGGAAAGGCTGTCAAGAAATAGAGCATAGTGAAGAAATCCTATGCAGACGGATAAAGAAGTGTGTAGAGTTTAAATCTTTTACAAAAGTTCAAACTCAAGCAGTTCTTAGTGCAGTTTTGGAACAGCTTCATTGCCTTGGTGTTGGTTTAATGCTCAGCATTGTAGTACGTGTTTCAAATTCTCTTCCAGAGTTGAGAAACCCTAGCCCATGAGAATTGCATTTAAGTGAGTGCTTAAAGAGAAACTATGGTATAAGCATTTTGCCACATCGACACAAGAGTCCCTAGTTTTCTCGTCCAACTCAAAAGGGTAGCCAACACAAGTTCCTAATTACAAAACAGGAATTCAACTTTGAGAAGATTCACATGCAAGAAATCAAGTATACAAAGCAAATCAAAGCTCAGATCTAGCCCTTAAATCTAGCTGAGCGTCTATGCGACTTAACCGAGACAAACATTAGGAATTTTTTGGACCCAAAGAGGGCCTCTTGGATTAACTTTTGATTAGGAATGGACCGATAGGAAGAGGGCTGGGTGCACATTTTTGACTTTTTTGATCCTAGGGGGCCTAGGCTTTGGTTTGCTAATGGGCCTAATTACTACTCTTGTTCCCCTACCTCCTGGGCCCAAACTTAGAGGTCCCCCCACCTAGAATCGTGCAGACTAAAAACCCTAAAAATAAAAAAAATCAATTTTTTTTCGAAAGTGTGTTTTCCCTCTCAAACTTCCCCCCAACATACTCTAGGTTTGGAAAGCTCATTTTGAACCTCCTTCTTCCATTGCTACAAAAACTCCATACCTCTCAAGCTCTCCCTCCTTCTCAAGCTCCCTCTCCCTCTTTCTTCCTTTTTTCTAAGCTCTCCATTGCTGCAGAAACTCCATCCCTCTCAAGTTCTCCCTCCTTCTCAAGCTCCCTCGCTCTCAATCTCCCTCCCTCTCTCTCTCTCTCTCTCAAGATCCCTCCATCTCCATTGCTACAGAAACTCTATCCCTCTTTAGTCTACTCTAGGTTCAGGAAGCCTATTCTCAAACTCTAACCCTCTTTTAAGCTTTCCATTATTGCACTGAAAACCCTGAACTTTCTCTCCTCTCCACTCCTCTGTTGTAAAACAAGCTTTTCTTTGCCCTTCTTCTCTTTTCTTACCACCATGGCCTCTTTCAGTAATGTGAGAAGACCTAGGGAGAAGGTGGAAGAGCTTGTGCTGCATAACACAAGAGATGAGAATGGAGTTTGGGCTCCAACAAGATTTAGGGTTGCGGCTTGGGTCTACATGCAGCCAAGCTCTAAGGGACCACATCGAGATTGTGTCAACTGAGAAATATGCTACATCATTGGAAGGGGCGGCTACAAGGCTTCAAGCATACTAAGAAGGAAGAACTGGTTGCCATAGTGCAACATGTGTATACCCTTACATTCAAGGCCAACGACCAAGGTTTCCTTCTAATTGTCAGTGTAATATAAACACAGCTTTAACAACATGCTAATATTGGATTTTTTGTTTCAAATTTTATTACGATTCTCCATTTTCTTATGTCTCTCTGCAGATATTTTCCCCACTCCAAAGCCTCACTGGAGTTTTCTATACTATGCATGCATCCATTGGAGAGGCAATGTTTGTATCTCAAAGCCCAAGTGATCTTGTATAGAACAATATCTTTTTCTTTTCTCACTTATATTTTGTAGATAAAAAACCAGGTTTATTTGGCAAGCTAGAAGAGATCCCCAACCCCCCTCTTGACAATCCCAAATGGCCCAAACCTGATGCTTGGACCATCTTATGCTTAAAGTTTAAGATGGTAAGTGATATCAAGACATCACTCAAGTTTTCAAAGGCATCTAGGACAATAGGGCTAAATTGGTTTTGTCCTTTACATGTTTTTGTGCACATGTTCAATTCCATGCCAATGCACCAAACAAAAACAATGTATATTTGTAAGGAGGTACGGTCTGACCTCATTCAATTATTACTAGGAGAGGGTTGGGAGGTTAATAAGGGGTCACATCAAGGTGATGTGTACAAGTGCAATGTAGTAGTCTCTACAGTGTCTTTTAGGTTTTTGAAGGCATGCTCTATTTTGTACATGCGTCTACACTACCAAAGATGGATGCAAAAGCACGGGACATGGATCCCACTTCAAGCCTCAGAAGAAGAAATTGTGCCTATTGAGGTAGCTGTGATGATGCAAAATGGATGGATTGAGCGAGTGGCAGAGCAAGCAAGCATTGGAGCCTAGCAGATCTATGTCAACACTTTAGCATCACATGTCTCTCTAGAGTCCCCAAGTCTTCTTTGAATTCTCTATGTTTGCTGGCTTCTCCAAAAATCTCCTTGCCTTTGCTCCAATCATGGTGGAGACCTTTTGAGCAACCTCGTATGACATACCAGAGGCCTGCTTATTCACTTCAATTCATGTTTTTGTCATGGCAGCCCAGAGAATTCAAAAGATGCTCTAATTTATCAAGGGCTGCAACTTTCCTCTCTTGTGTAGGCATTGTGAATGCATAATTGATATGGCACTTAAGCAATCAATCGAAGATTCTCATGAATGCATGCAGTGTGCAAAAGTGAATATTCTTTAGTGGAAAATTAATGATGGGGCTCCAATTTGAATTCTTGTTTGGTTCTCCTAGCATATCAAGAGACATGACACTTTCTACCCAATTTGAATTCTTGTTTGGTTCTTCTAGCATATCAGGAGACATGACACCTTCCACCCATCTTGCATTTGGTTGTTCCTCATCTTCATCATTAGTTGACTCGGTTGGATCTCTTGCATCTTCCTGTTGCTTCTTGCCTTTCTTGGGACCTTTCGAGGCATCCTTCCCAACAGAACCAACCTTCTGCATACCTTTTTCATTTGTCTTTTTCTGCCTAGAAATATCAATCTGAGCATTGCAGTATGGACAAGGCCATCTTGATGTCGTGCCTTGAGCACAACCCATCATGCATTTAATTGTCTTCAAATCTCCCCAAGATGCCAATCCACCTTGAACTTTCCTATGTTTTCTACATCTAAAAGTTGACCAATCAATTTGCTTTTTGATTATATCTGTTATCCAGGGAGTCCTTTCAAACATTCATGTCAATTCCTTATGTGTGTCCTTCGGTACCTCGAATGCACCAAGCCAACAGACCTCTTTCTCAGATTGCACACTAAAACTTGGTTTGGTAGTCTTTTCCCATGCACATATCATGGCCTCATTCATGAGCGTAATGCTCATACGTTCCAGCTTCCGACCTTTCACAATTTGGCACTCATCTAGCTTGAGCACAAATGAAGTGCTCCCTAAAACTGCAAATAAACGGTAATTTACAATATTCAAAACAAAATAATTGTCTTCATTTTCTACTAAAAAAACACGAATAGTAGCAATTACAAGTTCTCACCTTCTGGTGAAAGACCATAGAACTTCACCATAAGCTTGTTGTAGTCTCTCAATATGAACAAAGATGTTATTGTAAACATCATAGTGAAATTCGGTACTTGTTATCTTGATTTTCTTTCTGCTCGACCCTGTGTCTAATGTTAGTGTGCCCTCAACGTGATAAAACTGTCCTATAGCTTGCTGCATCATTATTGATATGATTGACATTGTGAATCACCTTGAGTGTAGGAAATAAAGTGCCAGTGATTCCTTGTCTTAGAAATGCATCTTTTACAACTTGACGGATTGCTTGGTACCCTTTCATGCTGATTCCAGCCGCATCACAAGCATGTTGAATTAATGAAGAATTGATGGAGGTGGTAATCTCGCTCACCACATTGTTGACAACAGCTTGGCGTATTTTAGGACGATGAGAGTCAGTAATAATTGAGAGAATATCCTTGGTATTCAGAATTGCTTTGACCAAATTCCATCCCTCAAAAGGCTGAATTGTGATGCTTGCAATTGAGATTGGAGAATATGGGTTTGCCAAGCTCCACTTGTAGTCAATCTTCTGCAGTATCCTAACAAGCCAAGATCTCCTTCACCCAACAAATTGCATAAAACATGATAAATCACGGAAAGGAGGGTTTGCTCTTAATGGAGGGTGAATTAGATAGAGACACCCATCAACCCAAAGATCTACATTTTTCTCCTTAGCTATCCTATGAGCTTGGACAGATTGTGCATCAGTAGGATGGGTTTTTTTAGAGCTGCCATACTCTTCTCAGGAATACGAATGTGTAAATCAACCTTCTGTTTTCTAGCTTCACAAGGGGCTACACACACAGGTTGTAAAGGCTCCATAGCTAAGCAGAGGAAGAAGCTAAAGTAGAGAGATCCTCAGAGGGGGAGAGAGAGAGAGAGAGAGAGAGAGAGAGAGAGAGAGAGAGAGAGAGAGAGAGAGAGAGAGAGCATTAAAACTTTGCTGTTGAAGATTTGTTGTTGGAGGTTTAACACAAATCTGTTTTTCTAAGTAGAAAATGATATTTTTAATATACAAATATACTAACATGGAGTTTTTCATCAATAAATTACATTTATGAAAAAAATTAAAAAATAATAATTTTTGGGGTCTCCACAATTTTGGGATCTCTAGGATATAGTGGTTCCTGACAGTTAGTTATGTTTATGTGGTTGTGGGGGCCTGACAGTTAGTTACGGATGTACTGGCTCTTGAACAAGCTTCTGACGTGACCTTTGAATTACAAGCTTTTTGGAGGGAATTTTTTTTTTCCATCATACATATTGGTTGGGTGGTGTTTTTTCCACCTTAATGTAAAAAAATAAAAAATAAATTTTTTAACTTTTTGGGACCCACCTAAATACGAGAATGTTTTGCTGATGTGGAAGGGAGATATGGTGGGAGTTAATGAGAAAGGAGATTTCAAACTGACAAGAAAGATTCAATTTGTAGAGAGTGAAGATAAAAAATTCATACATATTGGTTGGGTGGTGTTTTCTCCACCTCAAAATGTTAAAAAAAATCACTTTTTGGGACCCACCTAAATACGAGAATATTTTGCTAATGTGGAAGGGAGATATGGTGGAAATTAATGAGAAAGGAGATTTCAAACTGACAAGAAAGATTCAATTTGTAGAGAGTGAAGATAAAAAATTCAAAAAGTAAGAGAGAAAGTATGAGAAAAGTCAAAAAGTAAGAGAGAGAGAGAGAGAATATTCTCTTTAAAAAGTGAAACTAGGGGGGTATGGCTGATGTGGCAAGGCAAAAATTAGGGGTCATCATAGCCTTTGTCTCCCTTAAGCCCAGCTTTTTAAGCTCTAATCCCTTAAAATTAGGAATCCTTAGGAGGCCCTTTTTGGGTCCAAAAAATTCCTAATGACATACTACATTGACTGCAGTCAGAGCACACAAATAAGCATTCCATGACAGCAATCTCAGACTGGCACATGCAAGGTCTGCAAGGCCACATCATAGGCATGAGAGCATTCAGGATCGGTGTTGATTGAGAGCCCTCAGCTACCCAGCATTGACCATGTATGAACAAGCATAGACCTAACTTGCAAGAGCTAACATGCCAGTTGCAGCAACAAGCAAAGAACTTAGAGTTGAACAAGCACTGAAGGGTGAAGGGCGAGAAGATATAGTAAATAGAGTGTTGGGCAAGACAATAAGATAAACACATTAGTGTCACAACTACTCTAAAACAGACATAAAGATCATCCTCAAACGACTTGGAGATCAAGCAGCAAATAGGCATGGACTAACAATTGAATAAATCAATGCAGATTTGGATAGAAGCACATATCAACAATAGTGTTGACATGTGTCAACATCAAGGCGGTGTGGAATAAGATCAGGATGCAAACTCGAAGCTAGACCACACCATACAATAGATGCCTAACAACCATCACAGACGTCTCAGTTTGCAACATGCCTAGTGGCACAAGGTGCAATAGTACCATCTTGAAGCATATTATGGCAGCCAAGCATAGCATTGTAGGTTCATGACAGCATTGCAGTTGGACATTATTATGATGACTGAGGACACAAATGTGTGTCATTGCCCGACACGTCAACAACAAAGGGACATATAAGTTGCATTACACTCATATTGCAGACCATATAAACACATTAGTGCCTATGTCCAGCAGATCAGCATAAGTATTGGGCGCCAATGACCTTGCACAGGATCAGCAAGCTGCAACAGTGCTCCATCAGAGTGCTGCTAGTCGAAGTGTCCTGTGAATACAAATATCCCTAGAAAACAGCTGTAGTAGCAACATAGCCATGTGAGATGCTAGCTAAGCCGACCTTGGAAGGAAACATCCTTTTGTAAAAATGGCTTTGAACAGTTGCACATCAGTTGATCAAATGTCTGCAACTTGTAGTTCGACTAGGCAAGGGGAACAAATTTTTAATGAGGCCGAGTAGAGAAGGAGGTCTGTGAGTGAGAGCTCAGCAGGCACCAGGGCTTCTACACTCTTCTTGCACAAATGGCAATAGAGACAACGTTTCAACCCCTAATCATCATTGAGCTTAGACAGCTCTAGGTATCATTGGGGGAGGGCAATAGAGCAAGTGAAAGTGCAGACTGGAGAATAAGAAGATGGCCTCCAACGTGAGTTGAAAGGGAGGCATTCTATATTTTTGTTAAGATGATCTTGATGGGAATTTGACTAGTCATGATCATTCAGATAGTCATTCCCTAGTTACACATGGGATTGAGACTTCACATGTCGTTGACCATATCATAGACCATGAGGACCGGTTCTAGTATTAGATGTGTTGGAGTACTCCTCTAGATTTGTTACATGTGGAGAGATTTTGGATATGACCACTACTCCTAGTTTTCATAACATTCCTAGTAGCATTTGGGTGGATCGAGTTGTTGTGATTGAGCAGTCATCAGGGATAGTGCATGAGAGTAGTGATGAGTTCATAGAGGTGTGACATCGTAGGAATATGCATATCGATCATATTTTTAGCATATCCTATGATGTTGACCTCGAGAGCTTTACAGTTGATCTAGGAATTTTCTTAGATCCAATGTTATTGGATATTGATCTATCATGGGATTTAGGTCATATAGGGACACCAATAATAGAGTTTGTCTATACCTTTGGGGATGACCTTAGTGGCCTTGGAGATTCCATTGATAGTGAGTTGATTGATACCACTTATCTCTCTTTGTAGACACTTTGTCAGTGCTTAGTGATGATGATCTTTAAGGTGATCTAGCTTTTATTTTAGAGGGACACACATATATAGAGTGTCTTGCACATGGAGATATTGTGCATGGGTTGGATCATACTCATACTTACATACATTGATATGGTGGATCATGCCTTTGATTTTTCGAGTGGTGCTACATGTGACGGTGGCATGAGTTCACATTTGACTCTATATGAGTTCACATCTAACTCTATATGAGTTCACATTTGACTCTATATGAGTTCACATCTGACTCTATATGAGTCCGACCTTGAGATAGGTTCTTTTGGCTCCTACGGATGTCGACACAAGCCTATGTTCTTGGGAGCCAAGACATTTTCTTTTGGATGCATTCTTTGCCATTTGAGGAGCATAGTTTTTGGATATGTGGCTGGACATTCAGATGCATCTATTATATATTCTAATCTTGGCTGCTACACGATGATTCTTTTGTGCCAGGACCATTTGACATTCTGGCCAGGAGTTTTGAGCTTCTTTGGCAAATACCTTTTGCGCCAGATTCACACTGTGGTCTTGTGAGGATGGGATTTTGAGTTTTCCTTTTGACCCTGGAGCTACTATCTCTTTGGAGTCGAGCTTTCCTTTTGATTCGGGAGCTACTACCATTTCAGCTTCGATGGTTTGGGGTGTATACCATACATATCCCTTTGATCCTGGAGGATACTCGACTAGCTTCGCCATCGACACAGTGGTTCCTTATCCTCTCCACTTGCACCAAATTATCCTCTCCACTTGCACCAAATTATCCTCTCCACTTCCTTATCCTCTCCACTTGCACCAAATTATCATGGGACCATTGCCTTGGATTTTGCCTGCCTCGGATTTCCTTTTGATCCAGGAGGTTGCATAGATAGCCTCATCAAAGGGATATGTATACCATACATATCCCTTTGATCCTGGAGGATACTCGACTAGCTTTGTCATCGACAGTGGTTCCTTATCCTCTCTACTTGCACCAAATTATCATGGGACCATTGCCTTGGATTTTGCATGCCTCGGATTTCCTTTTGATCCAGGAGGTTGCATAGATAGCCTCATCATAAAGACGGGAGCCCTCTATCCTTTCCATTTGACCTAGGGGATCATACGATTCATGTATAGGTCTTCCGCTACATCAACATTCAGTCATGGATGTTATTTTTGGCTTTTGCACATAGCCACTTGTATATGTCTTTTCTTTGCGCATGACCACCCTTTGATTTCGAGGATGAAATCATTGTAGGAGGGGATTGTTTGTAATGAAGTAGGTTTGGGTGCACATGCACATGGGGAATGGGCCTAGGCACTTGGGCTTAGGGACATTTACATGTGTACTTTTGGGGGCCTTGGGCTATATTAGGCATAGGGCTCATGGATATTGTACCCTTTTTTATGATATTCACTCTATAGAAATTCACGTCTTCTCGGTGCTCATGCCCAAACTTTCATGGCCTTCTTGGCTATTACCCTAGGATGGTGACCCACACCCATGTTGTCACTCCATGCTTTGAGTGGCCAACCCTAGTCTCTTGTATTTGAACTACTATTTGGGTATGCATTTTATACACTAAGATGATGGTATCATTAAGTACATCAAGGAACTACTCAAGAGGTTCAATATGGAAAGTTGCAAACTAATCTTTACACCAATGGAACTTGGTGTAAGGATGCAGTGAAACATTTGACATAACCACTTATGATCAAGTTGTTGGATGCCTAATCTATTTGTGCAACTCATGGCTAGAATGGTGTGTCACAACTTTCAAAGTTTATGCATTGCCCAGGCACTAAGCATTGGTAGACAGTTGAACATATCTTCTGGATACCCGAAAGAAACTCAAGATCTTGAATTATTATATGCCAAGAGAAGTGATTTAGAACTAGAGGCCTTCACTGATTTCGATTAGGTAGATAATTATGATATATGACAGTCCACATCTAGAAAGTGCTTCTTTCTTAGTAAGTCATGCATATCTTAGCTAAGTAAGAAACAACCAACCATGGTAATATCACCTTACATGAAGCTGAATACAAAAGCAACATTCACTATGATAGTTGAATGTGTATGGTTGAGATGATTGATGGAGGATCTTTGTATCCCTTCAGACAACCTTACTGTTGTTCTCATTGTCAATCAAAGTGTAATGGCAATTATAAAGAATCATGTCTTTCATGCCAGGACTAAGCACATAGAAATGCATTACTACTATGTTAGAGAGCAGCTCCATGTAGGAGAGATCAATATGATCTATTGTAAT
Organism: Cibotium barometz; assembly: GCF_041138505.1. NCBI lineage: Eukaryota > Viridiplantae > Streptophyta > Polypodiopsida > Cyatheales > Cibotiaceae > Cibotium > Cibotium barometz. The sequence goes on from NC_141105.1 coordinate 24,103,477, forward strand.
ACACATGATAATGTGGCATATCTTTTCACTAAATCCGTCATGTGAAAAGTTTGAGGCCTTTTGCAAAGCTTTGGGCCTCTTTCCTTTCAGAGATTGATCTACAATCTCTATAAACCTCACATTTATACTACAGGGGGTTTTGTTAGATATTTAGTAGTACTTCATCGTGAGGTCATGCACTTATGCCATGGGAACTTTTTTCCTACTAGGTTTTTTCGCATGGCCATCTAGGTGTGAACAAGCACCTTAGGGTTAGCTAGTATATAAGTAATCTCATTCACAGTTTAGGGGTACTTGCTCATTTATACCTTCTCTTTGTACTTGTAATAATGAGCTTGATCTCTCCTCCTTGCTCATTTATACCTTTTGTTTGTACTTGTAAAGAGCTTGATCTTTTTGGTCATGCACTTATGCCATGGGCACTTTTGTTCTACTGGGTTTTTTCCCATGGCCATCTAGGTGTGAACGAGCACCTTAGGATTAACTAGTATATAAGTAACCTCATTCACAGTTTAGGGGTAACCTCTCCTCCTTTGAGCTTGCCAATCTTGATGACTTTGGTATTTTGTAGTGGAAAAAGCTGATATTTTTTTTTGACAAAATTGAGATCAAAGTGGTGTTTTAGTGTAATTTTTGCGTTAAAATATTGATTTTAGCAAGTCATGTAGCTTTGGGGAAGCCCATTTGCAAGAAGGAGTAGTCTTTCGTGAGAATGGCATTGTTATAAGGTGGGAAAACATTAGGGAAGGGACCTTAGGCAATTATAAGCATTAAAAAAGTTAAAAAAAATGAAAAACTAGCATAACTGCAACTCGTGCGTGAAAGAAAGCGTGCAAAAGAAAATGATTTGAATTTTGTGTTCTCTCTGTTTCTTACAATCTAAAGCATATGACCTTCTTAGCAATGCTATGTAGTAGCATGAGCTCTTGCCATTCTTAGGTAGATTTGAGGCAGTTTTGAGTGAAATGGTGGAGATGAAGAAGAGGGAATTTCTCATAAATAAACTTCTCACAATCTCTCTAAGATGATAATCCAATCAACGTAAGAAGAAGTGGGAAAATTTCTAAAAAGAAGATATTGCCAAATTTAGATGATGATCCCTCCTTGAGCTTTGATGTTGATGAGACCACCAAGTTTGATGAAGAACTTGTGTTAACTTGTTGATGAAGACCTTACAAAATGAGCGTTGTGAAAGAGTCTCATATAATCTAATAGTCCCACTTAAACCATTGTGTCTCTTCTCTCCTATGAGACTACCTTGAGCAAGGGATTCAGAGATCTAGAGAGGAATATGCTTTGATTCCATAAAAGGAATTAATTGACTGTTTAGCTATATTACGTATCACTCTCACAACCAAAAACTTGCAAATTAAATGAAGAAGGTAATATACATTTCCCTTAAAACACAATCGATATGAGCAATTTCCTGGCAAAGCCCGCTTCAATGGTTCAGAACCATTAAAGTGTTGAGTCTTTGATTGAACAATGACAATGACTAGACTTGACAATTATGCTTGCCTTGTTGGAAAATAATTTTCTCAATATTCCACCCTTGTGTTGTTACTGGGACAATGAATGTGATCTATTTTGTAAGGCCCCCTTAATGACGAGTCGTTATGGTGAGCACCCGGGCACATGGTAGTTCCCAGACCTAGTTTAGACACTAGTGGATGGTGCCAAATGTGGTCATATGGCTTATGTAGACTTGGCACTCTGCCAAGTAGGATGTATGCTCATGCAAGCTATGTGACCACATTAGTGTAACAAACTGAGGACACATTATCCTCGGGTTGCGAGGCCTATTTGAGGGTCCAAAGGGTCTCAGAGGTGGCCATGGAAGTTGAGCTGAAGGGAATTTATTGTAATCTTATATGGTCTCAATTAGATGATATGGTCGGTTGGTCATTTTGGACCAAATCATGGGTTGGATGACCCATATCCATGTCGATGACCATGGATACTATATATAGACTAGTTTGGCAAACCTTAGTTCAACATCCATTTTATTGTGTTCCAAGCACTCTTGTGAGAAAGAAATCCTCCAGCTAGAGTCTATCTAGATCGCCATGAAATCTCCTTACCTAGAGCACACGGGTAGGTGAATGCCATTAATTTATATTTGAAGTTTGCAAGCAGCCATTAGGGAAAAAGGGAGCTCATTTTGGGGCCCTGTAAGAAATTCACTATTTTTCGATTTATTTCTCTTAAAAGACCTCAAAAATAATAAAATATGAAAACGTGGCTCAAAACTGTCAGTAAGGACTACCGAACTGTCAGTTCAGAAAGGAATAAGATAATCTTTTGTCTAACTAACACGATTTTGCATTAAATATCTCCTTAGTTTTTTTTAAAATTTTCGAAGATTTCGCATCTCTTTTGACGACGTGTGCAGGCCTCTCATAAAGAATCCATCACTGAACTTAATGATTGCATGGATACCGCCACACTTCCACGATTCATGTTACAAAAAGACTATGAGATTGACAAGCAAACTTTGCAACCTTAGAAGCATAAAAAATGGCTGATACTAGTGAGTCACAATCTCAGAAGAAGCGATTACACCATCTTCACATCGACTTAGAAGAACAATATGCTCCAGCACAAAAAAGACAAAAGGATATGGTGCCGAATGCTCAACAACGGGAAAATATGAGAAGAGAAGGGCTTCAACATATTGACTTATGGTGCGATGGAAGCATATATTCAAAATGTCTAGTAAAAAACTCTACACCTCCATTTGTCAATCCAACCACACTACTGAGGTTTGCGGGCGATGGACAAAATGGACTTCTTGGTTATATTTTAGCACAGTCTGCATTTGCAGAAACATATAAAACAATGTACGTACAAGAAAAGGGGGCCAGGATGCAAAAGATAGCCATTCATGCAAAATTGGAGCAGCAGTTACAGAATGAAATTGAGGAGCATTCAAAGAGTAAAAAAGAGTTGACAAGAGCAAGAAGGAAGAGAACCGTGCTTGGAGACAGACAACGAAGTAGGAAGATTAAAAACATTGCAAATTTGAAGGCTGAGACTGGTGGATGCAAGCGAAGAATTCAGAAAGCAAGGCTAGTTTGAAATTTTTCATTTTTTATACTCAAAAAGGCTCTCAAATGACTATATCTATTTTGTCTATTAACGCAAAACAAGATTGGAGGTGTTGAATAATATAGGCATATTGTGTTGTTACTATAGGAAACTATTGGAGCCTGCAAAAGAAAATGTGGATCCCAACCTTCTTCCTGTTAAACAAATGAAAGGATTGCTTTCTTGTTGTGTAGCAAAAGGTTTGATTGAAGAAAAAAAATACAAAACAATCAAATGCAATGTTGTAGAGGACTTTATATCCAATAATCAAGTTGATGGTACTACAATCCAAGAGGCTCTTGATGTTAGTGGAGTTAGTAGGAAGGGATATAGTTCGATTTTCCATGCGATATCCTCAACTTTGAGAGATCAAAGTATTAAACAAGTTTTACTGCCAAATCTAGCAACCGTGTGGAGGATAAGAGGTCATTTGAATGAAAGTATAGATGAGTTTATCGGACAATATATCCATATTGAAGAAATATTTCATGGTGGTAAAGGAACCACTATGTATGACCCTTGGAACAATATATTTGTAGATCTACAACAACTTCAAAGAAGAATGGTCGAGTTTTATGGAATAACATTTAAGGAGTGTAAAGGCATTTTGAAATTTGTTATCAAACTGGATGAGTGTGAGGTTGTAAAGGAAAAGAAAATGGAAAGGATTACTATTACATTGATGAATGGAGCACTTGATACATCATTGATTGAAGCGAGTTTGAAGTATTTTAGTGTGCAGTCGGAGAAACACATATGGTGGTTAGGCTCGTTCCAGGTATGATCATTTTTTGTTTCGTACTTGATTTTAGTCATTGTTTTCAAATCTTTTATAGTAAGACTTTTGTTTTCTATAATCACAGGTGAAGACAGAAGACCATGAAACACTAGATTGGGTGTTTCACAACACAGAAATACCAAGAATAATTAAAAGACAAGTGCAAGGAGAGAATCTCCATGTTGTAGGAAAAGGTGATTTTCAAGTAGAGTGGCACATGGCAGGGGATCTTAAAACACTTAAGTGCATGTATAACGTTAGTAAAGGAGGCAACTTAAAGTCTCCTTGTCTTTACTGCAAAGAATCAGCTCAAGTAATGGATTCCAAATGGTGGAAGAGAGCACCTAATAGAGATAAAGTTGACCCTGACTTCAAGGCCATTCTTGACATTCCACTATGTAATGTTCACATATGCACATTGCATGCTCTATGTTGAATCATTGAGAAATTGGTATTTTTGTATATTGGATTTGCTTGGAAACTCCGTCCCGAAAAAAATAGAAAGGATGCTCTTCAAGCATTGGAAAAAGTGTTATCCGATGTAGGTCTGCATGGAGGTGATGTTCATATCACAAAGGATTTTAAAAAGTCTACCAATGGCAAGGAGGTACCAATCAAGCCCTCTATTGGTGGTGTTGAGGCAAGAAGATTCTTGTCTCGACCCAAACACAGTAGTAAGCAAGTAAGGCAAGGTAGAACAGTTTCAAGGATTAATTATGGATTGTGGAAGCAAGTCCATAATGCCGTGAAAGATCATGAGGCAGATGGGGAAGCACGAAATGTGAAGGCAGAGGTGTGGAGGTCTCTTGATCAACTCTTCATGTTCTGTGACAATGTAACATGGACAAAGAGTGATTACAAGAACTTTAAAGAGGCAATTAAACATTTTGGGAAGTCAATGAAAGACGCATGGATAGCCTGCAATATAACTCACTACATGGTAAAGTTCTGTCTTCTTCTTTTACTTAAGTGTGATCCTCTTTTTTTTTATAACTTACTATGCATTCTTATGTCTCTGTGAAAACAGCATATCATCTACAACCACCTTCCCTATTTTGTCAAAAAGTATGGATGCCCAGCAATTTGGTCTACCCAAGGCATGGAGAAGTCTCACTACATGGCACGTAATGCATTTTTCAGAAACACACAACACTACGGAGAGAGTCAAAAGGTAAATAGTCTAAAGGAAGTCTTCCAATGGTTTTACCGAGGCATTCTACAGAGGCTGCATGCTAAAAGAAAAGTTGCTAGTTCCAAAGTCAAGCTTGCTTTTATTCTAGCCCAAAAGCAAAGACAAAGACAAACTTTGGACAATTCAATGGTAGCAGAGAGACATAGACAATGGAGGGATTTGAAGATATTTAGAAACCATAAATGGACAAGTAAACATGAATAGTAGTTTGTAACTTATTGGTGTTATGTCCACATGTTTTCAAACTCAATCAATAGATTTTTATTCTATGGAACAAGTGACTCTTGGTGTTATGCCTATATGTTTTGAGACTCCATCAAAAGTATTTCTTTTGTAAAACATGTGATCTATATTAACAAGCATCAATACATCCATGAGCTACACACAAAAAATTCAATCAATACTACTTAATTATGCTAGACACACTATTGATCCTTACCAATAAGAAGGTAGTGAGTGTCAAACGCTTTTAGAAGCTACTGAGTGTGGGAAGAGTACTGAAGTGTCGTACGGTGATGGGACAAATGCAAAAGGGTACTGATCGTCTGTACGGACAAGGAACTGATGAGGATCAAAGACTTTGTACAAATCAGTTCAACTTCAACATAATGTTTGTGCTATATTTGATGACTAAATCCTATTACTCCCAGGGCCTGCCAGTCGGAACTCTCTTTTTAAACTTGATTGGACTCTTTTTCTTCCTTGTTGGCTTGATGTCGACTGTCTGTTTATCAATGCTTGCCTCTGTTGCTTGTCTGGGAGGGGTATCCTTGTCTGGGAGGGGTATCCTTGTCTTCAGCTATCTCCACGTGTTCTTCTTCTTGGATTGTGTGGCCTGATGCAATCATGGGTGGCTCTCGAAACCTTATGAGCTTGTGTTTTCCATAGCCCTCCAGACATTTGGGCTCCTTAACACCACATGCTAATGCATAAGAAGTGTAAGACAAAAAGTAAGAGGCCCTAGAGGCCTGCTTATTCACATAATCCCCAAATATATCAATGGCAGACAACCTCTCTATTAAAACGATCTTTTCCTTTTGCCATGGAAGATCATGTCCACCTAAAACCCTAGACAAACATTTAAAGAAGTAAACAATGGCTTCTCCATTGTTGCTCAACTGCCTATGGTAAATCAAGATCTTAGCACTGCCTAGATCATGAATATAATGAGCTAGGCTTGACATTTTGCCAAACCCAGCCGGCCTGCTTCCACTTATTCTCTGGAGGAATGTGTCATCCTCAACTTGTAGCTGCCACATATCAAAAGATTGGAGTGAGACAATAATACACAACTACAAAACATTTAAACACAAGATAAAGTATTTGATTTGAAGTAACAAGATCATACCTTCTCATTTTCATCAGCAACAACAAGAAGTTCATCTTTCCAAAGATTTATTCCTCTCCCCTCCAGTCCAGCCTCTTCTTTAAGCTTTCCCTTGTATAGTGCTGAGAGATTCATAGCTTCCTGTGTGAGCTGGAAGGCAGCTTCATCTGGCTCTTGGAACTTTTCAGCCTCTTTGAAACAAATAGTAAGGGCCTCTATAGGATCAAAAGTTGTTTCCAAAGCCAGTAGTGAATGGTCATCCTCTATGCCAACCTCCTTGTCAAGCCTTGAAGCCTGGGCGCTGCTCTGAACATCAAAATATTCAACTGGCTGTGCTGCCCTAAGAGTTTCAGTCCTCAGTTGAACAAGGTCAAGAGTAGCCACTTGCAGCCCCTCATCCTGGAGGTTGATATCTTCTTCCTGCTCTGCCATTTCTATTGCCACAGGAACATCCTCTTTTTCCTCTGCTACAGATGTGTCTTCTTCTTCAGCCTCTTGCCCTTGCTCTTCTAGAGAGTGCTGATGGAAGACAATGTACATAAGGAATGCCATGGTTTCCTCAAGCACTCTACACGTTCTGGTGTGCAAGTTAAAGCTAAATTTATATTCCTCAGGCAGGCTGTCAAATCTTCTATTCACATGGCACCTCAGCCTGTCAATGGAGATAATATGATTTATATGCACAAAAACCTTTCCACCTTCCACAATTCTTCCTGCCTCTGTCAGTTGTTTGAAGGTATCCCAATGGTCTGAAAGAAAATCTCTGTGATGCTCCAGCAGTACAGAGCTCATAGTGAACTCCCTGTTGAAAATACTGTGGTATATGTGGAAGTTCCTCTGAGCCTTGCACTTGTGAAGAAAGTCAAATAGGAGCAAATCTGGAGATTTGTCCTCTTCTGGTTCCTTTTGTTTTGAAAGGGAAGACTCACCTTTCTGCTCTAGTCTCTTGCTTTTGCCTGAACAAAAATTTATATATCATGAATTCTATATGCTGACATATGCAATCACGGAATGTATAGGATATCACCAAACAACTCTCTTCATGAGCACACATGAATCACCTGGTGATTACTGTGGTCTAAGTATAGCAGCAGAAAAGTCCAGCTTCCTCTTGAAAGGAGAGGCTTGAGAATCAACTGTTCCAAAGTAAAAAACTTTTCTCATCATCAAGGAAGAAATCCCCAGGGCCAAAGAAAGCAAAACAATGAGGAAGAAGTGAAAACCAAAAGGGACACAGGAATTTGTCAAGTGCTCTCCTCGCATTTTGTTGCAAATTCTCCATTTCTATTGACATCCATCTCCAATCAAATGCTAGGATCATCTTACAGTGTCCTGGACAGTAGATGATACTAGGAAGAATTCCCCAGGGCCAAAGAGAGCAAAACAATGAGGAAGAAATGAAAACAAAAACTAATACAAGAATTTGTAGGAAAACGCGATATAGGGCCATTTGGAAAATGTTAAGCACTCTCCTCGCATTTTGTTGCAAACTTGTAGGTCCTATTGATATCCATCTCCAATCAAATCCTAGGGTGATGTACCAGATTCCTGGGCAGTAAGATTCAAGAATTCTATGGATGGAAGAAATATATATCAAAAAACATTGAAAAGAATATAGATCTCTGACCTTTCTTTTCCTTTTCCATGCTGTTGGAGTTGCACTAATGATTCTTCTGCTCTCTTCCAGAGTTGAGCTGCAGCCTAGGTAACCTGGAGATCTAGCAGTGGTAGTAGTTTTTTTCAGGCAAGTTGCAGTGTGAATGGAGTGTGTTGGGTAGGAAGTGATCAGAGGGGGAAGGAAAAGGATGATGGGAGGGTGCTGGCAGGGATGAAAGACGGGGAGGAAAGAGTGTTAATGGATCTCATTATGAAATCATGATTGGCACAAGTTCCAAGGCAAAAAAGTGCCATTCACACCTGCCAAGTTTCAAACTCCAAAGATCTGGGTCCCATCCACACATGTGAAAAAACGACTACATTCCACACGTGTGGTATTTATTAGCTACTTTGTTTGTTTTTTGCACTAATCTTTTCCCTCTTGTTTAATCTCTCCTATCTAGGCCCTCCCCTCTCAGCTCTCTTGCCTCTCTACCTCCCTACTCTGCACCATCAGCATCCTGACCAGCAGCACAGGTTCATCCCTAGCACAGGGTACTCATCACCAGCACAGCACACCTACAGATAGCTTCCAGGTCAGTAAGACACTCTATATCCTTTTCTTCTTATTTAATAGTATATTAGGATAAGGTACTGAGTGATGTGATGTAGCTTAGATATTATGATAAATATTATATGCATTTCTTATCTTTTTCCACTGCAACCACAAGCAGGAAGACTTTTGAATTGGGCTTGTTGAGTGAGAGATTGATCACTTTTTGCCTTCTATAGACTCAATCCATCTTGCACCAAGTTGCAAACACAGTGGAATGACTGAAGGCATGTTCCAGTATGCTGCCTCATGAATTTGCAGGAAAACGTGAGGAGAAGGCTTTAGGAATTTCAAATAGCCCAAATCGCATTTTGTTGCAAATATAAAACTGTTGCGTTATCCATCCCTATTATTGTGATTTTGTGTCTTTCTAGGCTATTCAAGGCTGTACACTCCTTGCATAAACTCAATCCATATTGTTTTTAGTTGTAAAGACAGAGAATTCACTACTATAGGAATTTAATAGCATGATACTTCAGGTATTTGCAGGAAAACGCGAGGGGGAGCTGTTAAGAATTTCAAATTGTCAAAATCGCGGTTTGTTGCAAATTCATAAATGTTGCTTCATCCACCCCTTGTTATTGCCTTCTTGTATTATTCCATGTTCTCCATGGCTGTAATCTCTTTCCATTGCTTTGTATGCAGCTTTTCAGAGTGATGGCAAGAACCAAGTCAACTGCAAGGAGGGCTGGCAAGGGGCCAGGGCTTGTAGCAGCAGCAGCTGGGGCAGCTAGTGTGCCTCCAAAGGGAAGAGTTGCACATGGCAGGAAGGGGAAGCCAATGAGCCTGCTCCAGCAAAAGTCCAAGAGATTAAAACATGGTGCAGGTGTGCTAAAGGAGATCGGGAAGCAACAAAAAGTTATAGGCTTTGCAATCCCCAAGGCAGCTTTTCAGAGACTAGTGAGAGACATATGTGATAGTTGGCACCTTGGTTTCAGGTGGAACAGGACTGCCATTCTTTCCTTACAGCAGGAAATGGCAGCGGATTACTTAGAGAAATATTTTGAAGATGCAATGCTAGTAGCAGCCCATGCTCACAGGGTAACTTTGATGGCCAAAGACTTCAACACTTTGTCCAGAGTGAGATGGAGGTATGACAAGTTGGTCCATCCTGTGGAATGGCAGGACATAAAAATGAGAGACATATTATTAATTCCACCTACAAGAAAGTTGAAGGTAGATGAGGTTAAGGTTGTTGAAGTAACCCACTCAAAGAGCACCAGAGGGAAAGCTGCTTATGAGGAGTCACTCAAGCAGCAAATAAAAGAATCCAAATCTGCTATAGATGTGGAGACTGTACAGATGGAGCTGCAGATACAGAGAAGGTTGCAGGAGCTGGGCCCTAACATAGTTGTCCATATTGAGGATGAAACTTCAGAGAATAATTTTGACTTGACAAAACCATGCTTGGCAGCATATTGGCTCATAAGAATGAGTATTGCTCAGATACTATCATTCTTGCAATGCTTTAGTAAGTGTCTTTTATTTTACATTTGTTTGCAAAACAATCCTTATTGTACCTCCTTCTTTACACCCTCCCCTAATTATTGTTTGGTCCAATGTAGCATGATGAGAAGCTGGCTTAACCACACTGTACAGCATACAGTTCATATTATTGATCCTACCATTTCCTTCAAGTTAAGAGATCCAAAGGAAACTCCCATGGATATTTCTAATTGGTTCAAACACTGCGATTTTGATGTGGTCGATATTTTGCTACTTCCATACCATAACAAGTATGTGGGTGACTGCTTCTTTTGGGATTTTTCTTCAAGATTGAGAACTCTTGTAGCCTTTGATTTCTTAATGCTTTTTTCCTTATGCAGTGATCACTGGAGCATTGCTTCTATTGACATCCAGCAGAAGCAATGCTTTTTATTCAACTCTCTTAGAAACACACACAGAGAGCTGAAATTGTAAGTGGTGTGTGTGCTATTTTTAACTTTAAACTTCATTATTTTGATTTAATGCACACTAACTGAATTATATGTATTGCAGTTGTATTAGAAGACTTCTAGATACATTGGATCACTGTCCTCCTAATGTCAATCTTTTGGATTCAATAGAGCCAATAGATTTAGAGGTAGAAAGTCGTTCCCTCTACTGATGTCTATTTCATGCTATGCCTTTGAACTTATTGAATAATTTTGTTTTGTTCAGATATTAACAATTTCTAACATATCTTTCCAACTGTCCAGACACCACAACAAGATGATTCAAGTAGCTGTGACGATGGCGGGCTGGAGAGTGCTGATTAGTGCCAAATATATACTTTCAAGCTATTTTGAGATAGGACAGCCAGAGCTTGTAAGAAAAAATAATTTTCATTTAGCTTCAAAATAATTGATATTGGTACAAAGTGTTCTAAATCATCATATCTCATTGCAGATGAGAGAAGATAGCTTCAGCTCGAACTATGTATATAGTTTCAGAGCTGATACAATTTGGAAGTTTTTGAAGTATGCCTTCCCCAAACCTATTGTACCAGCTACTACTGTCGAGAGTTGGGTGAGAGCTCTAAAGTCCGAGAAGGTGTCATACACCTTGATGACACAGATGATGCTGATGTGGTGCCACAAGAACAAGGACCTAGTGCTGATGAGGAGAAGCCACAAGAACAAGGACTGATGTTATTGAGGAGAAGATGGAGCAGCAGCAAGCAGATCCAGGGGCAGTAGAAGAGACAATGGAGCAGCACCAAGAGACTGTACATGACAGGATGGAGCAGCAGAAAATAGATTCTCCAAAAAAAGATGATACGGTGAGCTTGGACCATGTAGAGTAGCCTCTGGATCAGCATGTAGATAAATAGAAAATGGTTATCAAGAATATGTTCTACATATATAATTAAACACTTATGTACAAAATTTTACTTTATTGAATATAATACCTTTGTTTATGGAGTCTGTGTTATCTCAATTTTCAAATTTTCAATGTCTTTGCATTTTATTGAATTCTCTCTTCTTTTGAGCACCTGCAAAAAAGCAATATGAAACAATAGGGTAAAGTAAACTAAGAGCAGTGCTTAATGAGACTAGGATAAGTCAGATGGTATACCTTCTTATTGTTGTAGATAAATAAAAAGTCCTTTGAAATAGAACCTTCTGTCTCAAACAGAATGTCATTGCGCAATTGAGCTAGGGAGCAACATTGTCTTAATGAGATATTGACTAGCACATTGTTGAAAGAACGGTAGAGGGGAAGGAGACACACACACAGGAGCAAACCCTAATGTATATTGCAAACCCTAACCATAGAGGGAAGCCATGTCCACTCTCACACAAAGCATAATGCACTAATCCATAATCCACACAACACACTATGAGTTGTGTCCACACACATCTAACCCTAGCTAATGTCCACACACTATGACCAGCTGGACACGCGGTCATTTATGTCTCACACATGTTCCTACCTAATCTGCCAGCACATAGCATAGCTGGCTCACACTGACATCGAGCTTGAATCTCAACAACCCCTCTCAAGCTCATGATGTACTGCCGATGAAGATGTAGATGAGCTTAGGATATCAAGACTCTCAACACTCCCCCTCAAGCTCATCCCCATGTACTGCCAACATAGTCCGGAAGTACTCAACCTTTTCCCTGCTAAGTGGCTTTGTGAAGATATCAGCCACCTGCTCATCAGTCTTCACATACTGAAGATCAACTATACCATCGAGCACCTTTTCTCTGACAAAGTGATAATGGACCTCTATGTGTTTGGTCGTCGCATGAAACACTGGATTCTTTGCCAACTGTATACTGCTCATGTTGTCACAATGAATGACAACTTTCCTATCAATAGGCTCACATAAATCTGCCAAGAGACTCTTTAACCATATAGCCTCACAAGTAGCAATGGCTGCACCCGTGTACTCAGCCTCTGTACTGGATAAAGCAACTGTAGGTTGCTTCTTGCTACTCCAACTCACCACGGCACTTCCAAGTGTAAAAGCATATCCACTAGTAGACCTCCTGTCATATGCGCTACCTGCCCAATCAGCATCTGTGTAGCCATGTATGTCCAAGCTTTTACCACTCTCATAAAGTAAACCATAATGTGCAGTGGTCTTCACATATCTCATGATGCGTCTCACTGCATCCAAATGTGGTTTTCTGGGGCTCTGCATAAACTGGCTGACTAGCCCCACATCATAACTCAAATCCGGGCGTGTGATAGTCATGTATATGAGACTACCAACCATCTTCCTGTACATAGAAGGATCATCCAATTCCTCGCCATAATCAGCCCGCAACTTCACATTTTGTTCCAAAGGTGTACTCATAGGCTTACACCTTGTCATGCCATACTTTGCCAACATATCCAATGCATATTGGTGCTGTACTAACCATGTACCTGCATGATCTTTTACCACTTCAATTCCAAGGAAGTATCTCAACTCACCAAGATCTTTCATGTCAAATTTCCCACTCAAAGCTTTCTTGACATGCATCACATCTGCACCATGATCACTTGTGATAATCAAGTCATCCACATAGATGACTAGTAAAATAATCCCATGCTCTGTCTTCTTCACATAGAGTGAAGAATTTGCTGTAGAAGTCTAAAAACCAAGTGAGATAAGATATCTGCTCATCTTATCACTCCAAGCACGAGGTGCTTGCTTCAGACCATACAATGCCTTTTTCAATCTACATATGTGAGTGGGATATCTAGGGTGTACATACCCTTTTGCCTGTGCCATATACACTTCCTCTTGTAGATCTCCATTTAGAAATGCATTCTTGACATCCATTTGATGCATTTCCCAGCCATTAGCTACAGCCATAGCAATGACTGCTCTCACTGTGCCCATCTTAGCCACTGGACTAAACGTCTCATCATAGTCCAATCCTTGGGTCTGTGCATAACCCTTTGCTACCAATCTTGCTTTATGTCTCTCAATAGAACCATCAGATTTGCATTTCACTTTGTAAACCCATTTACATCCAATAACATTCTTATCCTTTGGTAATGCAACCAAATCCCATGTATCATTATGGACCAATGCGTCCATCTCAACATCCATTGCTTTCTCTCATACATGCTCTCCAATAGCCTCTGTATAGCATGTAGGTTCCACATGCTTCACCATAGATGTCATATATGCATAGTGCATAGCAAAATCTCTATATGTCAATCTGTCAACTGGATATCTGACTCTCTAGGATCTCCGCAATGCATGTGGGTCACTCTGTACACCTGTAACTCTAGCATGTGGTGGCACATATCTATCCTGCCTAGCACCAGGTGTGCGTAAAACAGGTATGCCAAGCTCCTCATCCAAACTCTCTGAAATAGATGACTCATAACCTGTGATTCCAATTCCTTCGACCTTCTTCTTTCCTTTATCCATAGCACTACTCCCAGTGCTCACACTCTCATGCCTCAAACGTCCTGACCATGGATGTACACTGCTACTCTCAGCTTCTGCTCTGCTGGCCCAGACATAGAAGTAGAACTAGAACTTGCTTGTGGTGGCAAGTTCACATGCACATCAGTCTCAAGTGACTCAATGACTCCCTCATCTTTTGCTTTGTACCAACTAGCAAGCTCATCAAACACCACATCTCGTGAGATGACCACTTGTCTAGTTTGTGGGTTATAACATTTGTATGCCTTTCGATCCTGTGCATATCCAACAAATACACATTTCTCTGCCTTAGGATCCAACTTCCTTCTTCTTTCATCAGGCACATGTACATAAGCTATGCATCCAAAAACTTTGAGATGTCCAATGTCTGGCCTATAACCTGTAAGCCGCATCTCTGGCGTGCTTCCATGAATGGCTGTTGTAGGTGTTTTGTTCAGTACATACACTGCAGTAGCACATGCTTCTGCACAATAGTAATCTGGCATGCTCTTTTCATTGAGCATTGCCCTTGCCACTTCACATATGACTCTATTCTTTCTCTCAGCCACACCATTCTGCTGAGGTGTATACCTGCACAATAGTAATCTAGCATGCTCTTTTCATTGAGCATTGCCCTTGCCACTTCACAATTGACTCTATTCTTTCTCTCAGCCACACCATTCTGCTGAGGTGTATACCTGCAAGTCAACTATCTTCTTATTCCATGCTTCCTCAAGAAATGCTCAAAAGCCTTTGAGGTGTATTCACCACCTCCATCTATCCTCAGACATTTAATCCAACAGCCATATTGCTTTTTTGCAAAAGCTTTGAAATCCATGAACTTTTCCAACACTTCACTCTTCTCTCTCAGAAAGTATATCCATGTCATCCTACTGAAATCATCTATGAATGTAACATAGTATAAACTGCCTTTGATAGATGGGTTTTGTGCAGGACCCCATACATCACTATGTACGATCTCAAGTGGCCTGTTACTCATATTTCCTTCTCTAGGAAACCTCAACCTTGCCTGCTTTCCAAACTGACAGGCTTCACAAACATGCATATGTCCATCATATTTGAACCTAGGCAATCCATTGACAATGCCTCTTGTTTGCATGTTCTTTAATCTCTGTATATTGACATGTCCAATCCTCTTATGCCACATATCAATGTCCTGTACCACATTTTTACTTTTGGAGAACATGGCTGATTTTAGCTCAGGAATTCCAGCATCCAGCTTAAACAATCTGCCTTCTTTCTTGCCTTTAGCAATGACTCTACATCCATGTTTGAAATCTTCAACGAAGCATCCATGCTCGTTGAAACGAACCTGTAATCCCTGTTCCACCATTTGACCAACTGAGGCCAAGCTCTTTGTGATAGAAGGCACGTATAAACATCTGACATAGACTTTGTTTGACCATTGTGCATGACCAATGGTACACTTCCAACATGTGTAATGACATGCTGGGTATCATCACCTGTTTCCACATAGCCTTGCACTTCCATAGGCTTCATATGCTCAAACCATTCACCATGACATGTCATATGGTTTGATGCTCCTGAGTCCATATACCATGTGTCATCATTCTCAGCATTTTTCGTCATAGAACCCACAACATGCTTTATGGCAAACAAATGATTTGCAGTGCCATCATTACTGCTTGATGCATAGTTTCCACCATGTTGTGCATAATTTCCACCATAATGACCACCACGTTGTGCTCTACCCCCGCTCAAATCATTCTATTTGCGGAAACAATCTCTCGCCATATGTCCAAATTTGCCACAATAATGGCATTCCACATCTTGCATAGAATTTTGTTGGCCTTGCCAACGTCCTCGACCACGGGGGTTACCTCTGCCTCTCTGAGGGGTATATCCACGACCACCTCGAGCACCATATGAAGGCTGAAAATTTTGCTGTGGAGGCCTGTCCTGCCATCCACGACCATTACCACCACGTCCACGTGATGCGAATCTCCCCCTGCCTCTAAAGCCTCTCTGCGAGTAGAAAGCCTGATTTCTGCCATCATCATGGCTAGTAGATGCATCCAGAAATGAAGCACTGAGCTTGATTTCCTCAACCAATAAGAGTGAAACCAACTCATCGAAGTCTGGTAAACCTGTACTCCTCACTGAGATAGATGTATCAAAAGATTTGTATTCCTTGCCAAGACCACGCAAGGTAATATCCACCAAATCATCATCAGGCATGGGGGCATTTATTGTGGCCAATGCATCTGCAAATTTCTTGATTTCTTGCACATAATCATGTATGCTCCTTTTATTCCTTTTCACATTGTGTATCTGCTGTCGCAACTGAGACTTGCGAGCACTCGTATCTGTATCAAACATCTTGACCAAAGTATCCCATGCATCTTTGGGATTCTCAACATCCTGTATGTGTATGAGCATAGCATCAGAAATACATATAGACAGATAATGCAGCACTTTGAATGCTCTCTCTGACCATTGCTTATGAGCATAGCATCAGAAATACATATAGACAGATAATGCAGCACTTTGAATGCTCTCTCTGACCATTGCTTATGAGCAATGCAGCACTTTGAATGCTCTCTCTGACCATTGCTTATGCAGTACTTTGAATGCTCTCTCTGACCATTGCTTATGAGAAATGCAGCATAAATACATATAGACAGATAATGCAGCACTTTGAATGCTCTCTCTGACCATTGCTTATGAGCAATGCAGCACTTTGAATGCTCTCTCTGACCATTGCTTATGAGCAATAAGCTGCTGCTGTGTAGGTTGTCGAGGTAGCTCAGGCTCTGGCTCAGCACCTATAATGAGATTCCAAAATCCTTTTCCTTTCAAGAAACTCTTTATCCTGTACTTCCATGCCTGGAAGTTCTTCCTATCCAGCTTTTCACCAACAATCTGAACTGGATTATCCGACATGTTTACTCAATGTGCACCTTCCGCACTCGTCCAAATCTGTAAATGAGCCTTCCTCAGCTCAACCACACTCCAATGAATGTTCCAGATACTCCAATGTAGCCAACAAACTCCAAATTTGATGTAGAAAATCAACCTGTTAATCATCCAAAATGAACTGTCTCACACAGTCCGAGATACCCTGACTTGACACGCCTTCCAAGGCTCCAAATCACAATGTAATGTGCAATCAAGTATGGGCAACTTGCATTGACACCTAATCAACCTCAATGTTGAGTATCAACACCATCTGACATGTGTACATATCAATTTTTGAAAACCCCTTTCTCTGTTTTGGGAAAAACCAGAAAAACCAGTAGTAATTTGGCTCTAATTTCTTCAATATTTATCCAAATTGAGCAACCAGGCATTCATTAGCTTAGCAGTAGTGTCCATCAACTCCATGTAAGAGGAATTTGTCCAATTGTATAAGACCAAGGATTAATTGCTTAATTAAAATGACCCTGTTTCTCTGCAACCATTGGACAGCCTGTTTAATCAGCTCATTCCCAGCTCAATTAGGCATAATTGACCAAACAAATCACATAGCCCTCTTCTCCAAAGTATAAAGCAACCAATTGCTAAAGCAATTGTGAAAGGAACCAAGCACCCAATGAGAAATCGATCTCCTCGTATAGTCAAAAAGTACAAAATCTGCTCTGTTTTCTCTGTTCTGGCTGCGCCGCCTGCATTTGAGGGATTTGGGAGTGGTGGTGATGCTAATTGATGATGCATATTAGTCCCCAAGACACCTAGGTACATGTGCAATCTATTAATGCTTGGATTTTTGCCAAGGATATGCTCCAAATGCTTCAATTTTTGACTCCTTTTTCTCTGTTTTGTGAGAGCTAAAAAACCAGAGATTTCCATACATTCATTTGCATCCAAATTTCTTCAAAGTGAGTTTAGAGCTTGCATAGGAGTTGTCAATACATCCCTCTTTGTCAAATACATATGTCTTTTGCTAGATTTACATGTATTTCCACCATACATCAATGTTGCCAAGCTTTAATGGAAAGCTTTCAAAAACCAGAATTTTCTTTGCTTTGATTTGCTCTAACTTGCTTTGTTTTTGCATGTATCACGTGCAATCCGCTCAAGGATGTTAAGAAGACCTTACCCGGTAGGCCAAGCTCTCAGATCTGATAGTATTTGGTGTGCTCCAAGCTTCACAGCTCCAATGGCAAGCTTCACAGCTTCTCTTCATAGCTTCTTCTCCCTCTTCTCTTCACTCACTCATAAACCCTAATAAACAGCACAAGGCTCTGATACCATGTTGAAAGAACGGTAGAGGGGAAGGAGACACACACACAGGAGAAAACCCTAATGTATATTGCAAACCCTAACCATAGAGGGAAGCCATGTCCACTCTCACACAAAGCATAATGCACTAATCCATAATCCACACAACACACACTGAGTTGTGTCCACACACATCTAACCCTAGCTAATGTCCACACACTATGACCAGCTGGACACGCGGTCATTTATGTCTCACACATGTTCCTACCTAATCTGCCAGCACATAGCATAGCTGGCTCACACTGACATCGAGCTTGAATCTCAACAGCCCCTCTCAAGCTCATGATGTACTGCCGATGAAGATGTAGATGAGCTTGGGATATCAAGACTCTCAACACACATCACCATTCTCAACAACATCAATATCAAGAAGTTTATTTTCTGCACCAAAAGAATCTTCATCTTGATCCATTGGGACTAGTTTTGTACCTAGCACTCGACTGCGCTTATAATAAAAAGAAAAAATAAAATTTTGTGATGCAACCATGTACTTCAGTTGCATAGAAGGTTAGACAACCTCACAAAACATTGAACTACATGTCTTCTTATCCCAACCTTTATCCAAAAATTGTGGCATGCATGCCAGACTTGTTGCTTTAACTGTGAACATTGTTTTTGAAACCTTCACTGGAAAGGTATTAAACAAGTCTACAAAAACTGTGAGAGGCATGCATAAAGAAATTTTTATTATCCTTGTGGCAATATTGGGCCTCAGAGCTTTCTTTACTTCTTTAAAAAGCTTGGCCCTATATGCCTCTGTAGTAACACTAAAATGTGGGAGAGGCTAATCCACTGAATTCCATGCCGGAAGGTCTTGTTTTCTTAACACACCACGTGTGTTAGCATTGTCCAGCAATTGATAAAAATGATTAGTAAAAAATATACCCGATTGAGCTAGCTTTATTGCACATCGACCTTGGTATTGTTGTTCTCCTATCGATCCATGCAAAACATCTATAAATCCCAGAATACAATCGATGTTTTGCCATGTCTCATACGATGAAGGGTATAAATTTGAAATAAAATAACACAAGAATGTCAATAAGCAAAGAAAGAAAGCTTTATCTTAAAAATCCATACACATCATAAAGAACAAAACCACAATAGAAAAATATACAATTAGGCCTGTGTTGCAGAAGATCATTTGGATAGTCTCGCAAGACAAGTTCTTTATGTATGTACACATGCTGAATCAAAACTTCTTTCACCCGATATCTTCCCTTTGGTGATTTTAAAATCTCATACTCTTCCCTTCCATGACGCCAAGAAAATGTTTTTTGTCTGGGGTCTCTTTCTTTTGTTAGGTTGCATGAGCACCCATGCTCCTTTCGAAACACTAAACCTTTCCCAAGTTCCTTTCGTTTTGACTGTACTTGAATTCTCTATCGAAGAAATAGAAGAAGCAGGTCGACGGGGTAAAGATGTATGGTATAATTATGCCTTCATAGCATTATCATCCACAGAGCATCTTCCACAAGAACGGCCATAGTTTTTATTCACCATGGAGACCTTGTGAATCTGTAACCACAGCAAAGCAATGTAAACAAGATAACAAAGTGAAGTTTCAAGAAAGAGAAAGTGGGCAGACAAACAGTTGACAAGAAACATCTTACTCTAAGCCAAACAGGATCAAGGGAGCAGTTTTGGAAAAGAAGAGGCTGCTGCACAATGAGGCAGTGGTGTAGAATGGTAGACCTTTCGAAGGAAAGGCAGCACAACATTTCAAAGTTCAAAGGAAGGTGGAAGCGGGAAGGCCCTTGTCAGAGAAAATGTCAGACTAGATTCTATCTTCATGTCCAAAGATCTTGTGAGAATAAAAAACCAATCTCCACATTAATGTAGCACGCTTGTACCTACATAAAATATTGTTTCTTTTATCTATTTTCTCTTATTTTTGTGAATTTCCAACGTTATGTTGGCCCTCTATTGATTGGTTGAGAGCTTATTTTTCCAAACCGTAAAAGGCCCCAAAATGAGATCCCTTTTTTCCTAATGAGTATTATTTACCCTCCACTTCTTTATGCAATTTTGTGCTTTGTATTGTTTACTCTCCACTTATTTCTATAATTCAGTGCTTTTTATAGTTTACTCTCCACTCCTTTTTGTAATTAAGTGCTTTGTATTGTGTTGATCTTGTTGTATGTATTCTTACATGCCATCCTTGTACAAGTAGCAACTTTTGAAGATATCGTGATGAATGACACAATGTTGTTGTGCTTAGGATTTACACTTAGGCTCTTTTTGCCTGTTTGTAACTTAACTTTGACTCTTATGCCCTTGGCATCCATCAACTTGACATTATGGTAGGTTATTGACATTACGGTAGGTTACACATCTACATTTTCTTTTTGCTTTGTGTTACTTTTTATGTCCCATGATTCAACGTGTAGTTAATAACATCTTTACCACACAAGGTCTTGGGGATTGAAGACTTGAGGGTCTTGGGGCTTCTTAGAGGTGAGGTTTGCTCGTTTACTGGCTCTCTTCTATTTGATTTGTTTCACAAGAATCTCCTCTAAAGCAAGAGGTCCTTGAAGTTGTTTCAATTCTCCTTTGGTCCATAGCTCTTCTACCTTTCTCTTGCCTTTGTTGATCTATTTAGGTATCCATACTTACTTTGGCACGACCTGTTGGTGTATTCCCTTTAAGCATGATGATGATTTTTAATGTACTTTAGTTCTGATGCTTTTTTTGGTGGTGCTAGCATCATCTTTGGCACCCAAATTAATCTTTGTCCTTTTAGTAGTAATTGTGTGATGAATAGGTACTTTATTACTCTCAATAAACATTATGTATATGCGATTTGTTTATAGGAGGTGGAGGCTTGTGAAAGGGGAATGGCTCAGCATGGACCAAGATACATGTGGTGATTCTATAATGGTGGAACTGAACGTTCTTTGGGGAGAGCATGAAATAATTATAGTAATTATAGTAATTATGGAAGGTTGACCATTGGCCTTCCTTAGACAAGATATTTCCTTGATGTTGAGTGACCTTCCAACTAATTTTTATTTTAAGTTGGATGGTAAGAAGATTTGAGAACTCCTTCACCTACACATAGTATATTACCCCCCATATCTTAGAGATTGTGGATTGATTAACTAATACTAATTGTTTTGTTCTTTCTTAAAATTTTGATTTTCTTTACTTTTCAATCAAAAAAGTTATCAAAATGTGATCTATAGGTAAAATTTTAAATACAATAAAGATTTGTAACAAAACCATGACATCTAATATGCACTGGCTTTCATATGTGCTAAGAATTTATAATTTAAAAAAAATGAGTGTTTTTTGAGGGAGCTTTTACTAGCAACCCTTCTCTCTTAAAGATGTGAACATTCTCTCTCTAGTCCCTCCACCACTAGCTTCTCCTGTCTCCTCCCATTACCTCCACCACCACCTCTCAGCCCCCAGCCCACTTTCTCCCCTCTATCCCACCTTACCCTCCCTTTCCTATCTCTACCTCTACTCTCTCTCTCTCTCTCTCTCTCTCTCTCTCTCTCTCTCTCTCACCCTCTTTCCTCCTCTTCCCCCCTCCCCCCCTCTCTCTCTCTCTCTCTCTCTCTCCTCTCTCTCTCTCTTCCCCCCCCCTCTCTCTCTCTCTCTCTCTCTCTCTCTCTCTCTCTCTCTCTCTTTCCCCCTCCCCCCCCTCTCTCTCTCTTCCCCCTCTCTCTCTCTCTCTCTCTCTCTCTCTCTCTCTCTCTCTCTCTCTCTCTCTCTCTCTCTCTCTCTCTCTCTCTCCCCCCCCCCACCCTCTTCCCTCTCTCCCACCCTCTTCCCTCTCTCCTCCCTTTCCTCTCTCCTCCCTCCATGTAAGATTCCTCCCTTTCCTCTCTCCTCCCTCCATGTAAGATTCCTCTCTCCTCCCTTTCCTCTCTCCTCCTCTCTCCTCCCTCCATGTAAGATTTCTCCCTCCACCTTTTGAGGTGTACAGGTGTAAGAACCTCCCCATCTTGTAATTATTCCCCTCTTTGAAATAAAAGAAAGATTCTGTTTTACCCTGTTTTGACCTAGAGAGAGAAAATATCTAGAGAGAGGTAATCCAAAATTGAGATATTTTTGGATATAAAAATCCTCCTAGTGAAAATGGTTTTCCTTGAAATAGAAATTAAAAAAAAAACTTTCCAATGTGCATTTGAAATTAATTTAAAATAAGTATAAAGGATCTTAGCCTAAGGGTCTAGATTTTTAGAAATTTTTGGATTATGGTCCAATTAAGGTTCCTATGGGCCAATAGGATCAATCCAAGTGTGGGGAGGAGATAAATCCAATTTATAAAAGAAAAACCCCCAAAAATGAGAAAATGCTCACATAAGATGAAGAGTTGACTAAGTACAAGGTTTATTAGTAAAAAACTATGAATATTACTAAAAAAATGAGATATTTTGGATATAATGATTCAGTTTTGACACCTTGGTAAGGAGAAGGGGGATCTTCAAGGAGGCGCCTATTTAACATGTGTGGTGGAGTTTTAAACTCAAAAATATTATGATATTTTTATCTCTCCTCTCTCTTGGATCAAACCAAATTATCAAAAGGGAGCCAAACTAGGTCCAAATCTTGTCCAAATTCAGCCAAACTGAACCTAGAAAATTATAGAAACTAGTTGGACTTGGTTAGAGGCCTCCCTCACCTATAAATAGATCCTTAGCCCTTTGTAAAAAAATACGAGAACTATACCATGCCAGTATTATACTAAAATAATGATATTTTCTATTATCCTCTAAAAATCCTCTACAAATTGAAGAGATTGGAGCTTCTCTCTCTCTTCAATCTTCCTTGGAGTCTTCATCAACATACCAAACCAATTGATTGGTTGGGGGCCTCTACTTTGATTAAATAATCAAGCAATCTAGGAGGTAAAGTGTGGTTTATGGTCTTTTTTAAAAAAAATCTGCAAATGTTTCTCTCTTCCTAACTCCTCTCAAGCTTGAGAAGCATTCAATTGAATTGCTTTTTAATACAATTGAAGTTCTTTAATGAATAGTAGTGATAAAACACATAAATTTCTATTTATGCTTAAATTAAACGATTTTTTAAGCATGTCTCTCTCCCCCCCAAAGAATGGTCATTCCTATGACCTATTCTATATTCAAATGATGCTTCTCATTAAGCAATTCTCTAATCTAAAAGTAATTTCTATGCTTGACAAATTAGAGGCCAAAGAAGTGGATTTTTAATGCTTTTATGCTATTTAATTTATGGGAAAATTAGGAATCAATTCCATAACTGGATAGTGATCCAATTAATGGTTATTCTATCATATGATTTTAATGGTTATTCCATAACTAGATAGTGATCCAATTAATGGTTATTCTATCATATGATATTACTAAACTTTATGCTTTTAAAATTATTGAGAATTCTCAGTAATAGTAGAGTGAAGCTATGGTAAAATTTCTGAAATATATGAATTGGATATGGATTAAGGAATGTGGACAGATGTGGAACAATGTGAAAGACGAGAGTTCATTATAGAAATTGTATTTATGACCTGTTTTTAAATGATTGTTTTATGTCAATAATGTTGGGGAAGCATTTTGACCGTCTAGAGAGAATAAGGTCGTGGAGACCTAACTGATAAAGTTGCAACAGCTGACGGAGAGTCAACGGATGACGTCTCGCGTAGCAAGGTCGATCGAGGTCTTGACCACGGTTCGATTTAAAAGGTGAGCTTCCGGTACGGTTTGGATGAGGGACCAAGGAAGCGGCCTATGAGTGAAGCGCTAGGTGACCTGCTCTGCGAAGCATCCTAGAGGGTGCTGACCATACGGTGCTCGAGCTCTGGGTCATCGAAGATACCCACACGTGCGTCGTGGAAGATATTGGAACAAGGAGTAAGAGTTGTTTTCTGAAATCGGGCATAGATCTGGTTGATTGACCTTGCTGATCCTCAACGGATGAGTCCATGGCTCTTTTATATGGATCTGTCTTACTGATCTTCAATGGAGAGTCCATCTTGAAATCGGGCATAGATCTGGTTGATTGACCTTGCTGGTCCTCAACGGATGAGTCCATGGCTCTTTTATATTGATCTGTTGGTTGATCTTGCTGATCTTCAATGGAGAGTCCATCTTGATTTTTATAAGTGAATATATTGTTAGGTACTATGAGCTAGGAACTATCGAAAAGGCCCTTGAGGGACAGGTGGTGAGCGTTCTGGTTGCCAATGATGCCATAGGTACACCGATGAAGGAATGATTGGAAATTAGGATTCAACCAGATATTTTGGAGGTTTATGATCAGTGACACTATGGTTTCATTAAATGATTGTTTTAAAGAAAGCTGAATCTATGAAAAAGGCAATTTTATATTGGGTATGTAAGTGGTGTGACTGGCGTTAAATTTGCATGAATATCTGGCTAGGGGGCCTAGGAACTCTTTTCCCTGGTACCCAGGATAAAACCTAACCAAATTCCTAATTGGATCCCATACCTACAATGGTTGGGCGGTTGGCTACTAACCCATGGGAATGGATGGACTGATGGATCCGTAAAAAAAGACTCAATTCTGTTATAGTACGATAGATGAAGTAAATCCCGGATAGTAATTGTTCTATGGAAAAAGAATCAACGGGTGTGCCTCTCGATGGGGAAAAAAGCGTTGGTTTCTATGATCCAAGTGCAAGTTTCTTCTTGATCTGACCAAGTGTCTCACAGGTCGGTTGGATTAGTTTGGTCAGTAATGACCCCTGACTACGTTAGAGTACAAATATCTTAGTGGACTCGCCCGTGCTTTTCGGTAGGGGGAAGTTTTTTCGGGTTCGGTTTTTGAAGAACCAAGGGATTAGTCTCGTTCGGATATCCGTGGGCGAGGCCTCGCGAGTGAGAGATCCTTCCCCGCACAAGAAGTGCTACTTTCATTGCTAGCATCCCCGAATCTCTTACGTGGAGGGAGTAGGGATCTTTCAGCTGGTATTAGAGCAAATTGGCTAAAGTGGATCAACCGAGACGCCAGAAATGTCAAAAAATTTATGAAGTACCAGTAAAAGGTTGTAATTGTGTGATAAAATTATAAATTGATATTGAGAATGAAGATTCATAAAATTGAAAGTGGGTCTCCAAATGTACTACAATTGTATGGAAATCCCTGAGTTGCTTGAGGCCTAGACATGATGGTATTGACCTTATAATTCCAAGGACCATGACTACCCGTATATACCGAGGGTAAAATTGCAGCTCTTTACTAGTAGTATATACGAGTAAATCTAAGACCTTGAAATTATAAGTAAAAATGCTATGCTGATGATGATTTCGAATGTGGTTAATATGATTTTAAAATTTTGGTTGAGAATTGATGAAGTGATTTGGATTCTGATTGAAAAAAAAGTTTTGGTGAAAAAGGGATCCGTTGAACAAGGCCACAATGAGCATGAATGGGACGAGTCCCTGTGATGATGTTCGTAATTGGAATGACGATAATGACTTCAGCAAATCACTACGAGATTAGTGGATTGTGCTGACAGATTGCTACTGTTAACACTTGACCTAGTGGATCCAGTTAAGGGATGACAAATTAAAAACTTACATAACTGAAACTTCCATGGAGGAATGTTTAGATGGAATTTTCAGTCTGATGGACCATTATTGTGTTAAGAATATGAATGAAATGGTCTAAATGAATTGTTATCTGATAATGAGTTCTATATAAGGGATCTTTATCCCATGATTATGTGGAGAGTTGACCAATCCAAAGAACCTCAGAATCAGTTGGATCTAAAGTCGGATTTGAATTGTAAATAAAAGGACTTAACAAGAATTTTCGTATTGATAGGATAATGGATCGAGGTCGTTGTGGTAGGAATGATAACCCCCAACTCGATGAGGAAGAGATTGACTTGGATGTTCATAAAACTCTTCATAGATCGTAGCTTGGACCTTTCAAGGGTGAAGGGGAAAAGTTGGGGGAGACTGTGGAGAAGTGGATCGAAGCAATGAAAGAGTACTTCGATGTCATCAGGTACAATAAGAAGAGCAAAATGGATCTTGCAAGGCTGAAGATAGTAGAAACAGCTAGAGTAGCATGGAGAAACCACTGCGAGACAAACTGTGTGGATCGAAACACTCAGACATGGAATGATCTCAAAATTTACCTAAGGAAGAGATTCTGTCCTCCTGACTTTTTGGAAACAAAGATGAATGAATTCTTAGAGTTAACCCAGGGGAGTAGAACTATTGAAGTATATCACCAAGCGTTCGCTCTCCTCCTCAAATACTCGCTACCGCTGGATGAAGAACAGCTGATGGCCAGGTTCATTCGGGGACTGAACGAACCTTTGAATATCCTAGTGAAGAATGCCAAGCCAGTTTCCATGGCCAAAGCAGTGCGGATGGCGAAGGATTTCGCCAAGGCCTTTGATGTCAAGGTCCCATGCCGAAGCTAGCACCATAACCTTTCAAGGTTTTTAGCTCTAGAAGGTGATTCCAACCTTCCACCGTCTAACAGATATAGGGGTCAAGCCCAGGATATGGGAAGTTCTAGAATGGAAGAAATATCCTTTTCCCGGAACTCAGTCCCTTGGAATTCAACTTCAGAAATTCCACCCTTGAACAAGGGAGTGAAATGCTATAACTGTCAAGGATTTGGACATCGCAGTATGGATTGCCCAACTCCTTTTGGAACAAGGTTTTCAGTTTAGAAAAATCAAGGATCAAGATTCCAGACTCCAGCTCCTTCCTTCCAGAGTAATCAGGTTTCTTTCCGCCAAAATCAGAGAAATCCCAGAGGTTGACTCTCTAACCAACCCGCAGTTTCAATCCAAAGTAATGCAAGATCTCTGCCTCAGAATAAGGGAAGTCAAAGAGAGATGTTTCCAAATCGATCGTCCACTTCCAAGGCAGTAACGCTAGAAGTGATTGAAGAAGAAGAAGATGAAAGAGATCATACTCCACCTACGAGATGAGGACATCTCGCGTTTTTTAAGTGGCGTAGGATGTAAGATTCCTCCCTCCAGCTTTTGAGGTGTATAGGTGTAAGAACCTCCCATTATCTTGTAATTATTCTCCTCTTTGAAATAAAAGAAAGATTCTGTTTTACCCTGTTTTAATCTAGAGAGAGAAAATGTTTAGAGAGAGATAATCCAAAATTGAGATATTTTTGGATATAGAAATCCTCCTAGTGTCTAAAATGATTTCCCCTCAAACATAAATTCAAAAAGAACTTTCCAATGTGCATTTGGAATTAATTGAAAAAATTACTAAAAAAATGAGATATTTTGGGTATAATGATTCAATTTTGACACCTTGGTAAGGAGAAGAAGGCTCTTCAAGGAGGTGCCTATTTCACATGTGTGGTGGAGTTTTAAACTCAAAAATATTGTGATATTTTGATCTCTCCTCTCTTGGATCAAACCAAATCAAAAGGGAGCCAAACTAGGTCCAAATCTTTTCCAAATTCAGCCAAACTGAACCAGGAAAATTATAGAAACTAGTTGGACTTGGTTAGAGGCCTCCCTCACCTATAAATAGATCCTGAGTCCTTTGTAAAAAAATATGAGAACTATACCATGCCAGTATTATACTGAAATAATGATTTTTTCTATTATCTTATAAAAATCCCTACAAATTGAAGAGATTGGAGCTTCTTTCTCTCCTCAATCTTCCTGGAGTCTTCATCAACATATCAAACCAATTGATTGGTTGGGGGCCTCTACTTTGATTAAAGAATCAAGCAATCTAGGAGGTAAAGTGTGGTTCATGGTCTTTTTTTAAAAAAAATCTCCAAATGTTTCTCTCTTCTCAACCCCTCTCAAGCTTGAGAAGCATTCAATTGAATGGCTTTTTAATACAATTGAAGTTCTTTAATGAATAGTAGTGATAAAATACATAAGTGATAAAACACATAAGTTTCTAATGTTTCTTTCTTCTCAACCCCTCTCAAGCTTGAGAAGCATTCAATTGAATGACTTTTTAATACAATTGAAGTTCTTTAATGAATAGTAGTGATAAAACACATAAGTTTCTATTTATGCTTAAATTAAATATTTTTTAAGCATGTCTCTCTCTCCCCCAAAGAATGGTCATTCCTATGACCTATTCTATATTCAAATGATGCTTTTCATGCAGCAATTCTCTAATCTAAAAGTAATTTCTATGCTTGATAAATTAGACACCAACAAAGAAGTGGATTTTTAATGCTTTTACACTATTTAATTTATGGAAAAATTAGGAATCAATTCTATAATTGGATAGTGATCCACATATGATATTACTAAACTTTATGCTTTCAAAATTATTAAGAATTATCAGTAATAGTAGCAGAGCTATGGCAAAATTTCTGAAAAAATTAACACATAAATCATTTTCATTCATAATATGGAAAGAGGACTTCCTATCATATTCTAAGATTAATCATCCTAGGTTAATTGATTAATTCTCATCATAACCATGGATAAATTGATTTTAATATTTATGCATAAATAGTTGTTAGCAAAAAGAGAAATTTCTAATAATATATTTAAATGTTAAAAGAGGAATTCCTATGACATTTGAAATTCCATCATTGAGATGGGAAAAGAGAAATTCCTAGTATATTGGAATTAATGAGTATTTTAATTAAATTTAAACATGAAATTTAGATAAATTTATTTTATCTATGAGCAATATTTAAATGTTAAAAGAGGAATTCCTATAACATTTGGAATTCCATCATTAAGATGGGAAAAGAGGAATTCCTAGCATATTGAATTAATGGGTGTTTTATTTTAGATGAAATTACTTTATGAGAAATATTTGATGATAAAAGAGGAATACCCATGACATTGGAATGCAATTAATTAAATGCAAAAAGAGGAATTCCCATGGTATTTGAGATCCAAGAATTAAATGAGAAGAAGAGAAATTTTTAGTATAATTCAATTTATGATTATTTATCAAAAGTGGAAATATGGGTAGAATTGATTTCTGTAAATCCCATGAATTCTTTTATTCAAAAGAGGAATATTGAATATAATTCATTTGAGAAATTGAGGATGAATATGGAAATAGTCGTCGAGAAAAAGAACCTTTAATTAGGCAAGCAATTGGTAGAAATTTAGAAAAAGTTCCATTATCGGGATCAACCTAGAAAAAGCTATTAAATGGGAATATCATGCAAATGGATGAGATAAGGTGAAAATAGGATGCGATAAGATGTGTATGGGATGTGATAGGATGTGATAAGATGTAAACGGTATGCGATAGGATGAGAATGGATGTGATAAGATGTGTATGGGATGTGATAGAATGTGAATGGATGTGATAAGATGTGTATGGGATGTGATAGGATGTGATAAGATGAAAATAGGATGTAATAAGATGTGATGTAATGAGAATGAATGTAAATGTGTATGTGGAAGAATTAATGTGCAAGTGTATGTGGAAGAATAGATATGGATGTGTATGTGGAAGAATGAATGCGGATGTGTATGTGGAAGAATGAATGTGGATGTGTATGTGTAAGAAAGGATGTGGATGTGTACGTTGAAGAATGAATGTGGATGTGTACATGAAAGATTGAATGTGGATGTGTACGTGGAAGAATGGATGTGGATGTGTATGTGGAAGAATGAATGTGGATGTGTATGTGGAAGAATGGATGTGGATGTGTATGTGAAAGGATGTGATGTTGATGTGAGTGAATGAATGAGATATGATGTGATGTGAATCGGGATGTGAATGAATGAGACGTGATGTCATGCGAATCGGATGTAAATGTATGTTATGGGATGTGAATGGATGAGATGTGATGTGATGTGAAAGATGAGAGTTTATTATAGAAATTGTATTTAGGACTTGTTTTTAAATGATTATTTTATGTCAATAATGCTGGGGAAGCATTTTGACCAACTTGAGAAGAATGAGGTCGTGGAGACCTAACTGATAAAGTTGCAACAGCTGACGGTGAGTCAACGGAGGACGTCTCGCATAGAAAGGTTGGTCGAGGTCTTTACTAGCCTCGGTTCAATTTAAATGGTAAGCTTCCGCGGTACGGTGGATGAGGGACCAAGGAAGCGGCCTATGAGTGAAGCGTTATAGGTGACTTGCGAAGGATCCTAGAGGGTGTTGACCATATGGTGCTCGGGCTCTGGGTCGTCGACGATACCCACACGTGTGTCGTGGAAGATATTGGAACAAGGAGTAAGAGTTGTTTTTCTAAAACCGGGCATGGATCTGGTTGATTGACCTTACTGGTCCTCAACGGATGAGTCCATGGCTCTTTTATATGGATCTATTGGTTGATCTTGCTGATCTTCAATGGAGATTCCATCGTGATTTTTATAAGTGAATATATTGTCGGCGGGTACTATGAGCTGGAAACTATCGAAAACGCCCCTGAGGGACAGGTGGTGAGCATTCTGGTCGCCAATGATGCCATAGGTACACCAATGAAGGAATGATTGGAAATTAGGATTCAACCGGATATTTTGGAGGTTTATGATCAGTGACACTATGGTTTCATTAAATGATTGTTTTAAAGATAGCTGAATCTATGAAAAAGGCAATTTCATATTGGGTGTATAAGTGGTGTGACTGGTGTTAAATTTGCATAGATTCATAGTTGAATCTATGAAAAAGGCAATTTCATATTGGGTGTATAAGTGGTGTGACTGGTGTTAAATTTGCATGAATATCTGGCAAGGGGGCCTGGGAACTCTTTTCCTTGGTACCTGGGACAAAACCTAATCCAATTCCTAATTGGATTCCATCACTACAGTGGTTGGGTGGTTGGCTAACCTATGGGAATGGATGGGGCTAGGCTGGACTGATGGATCCGTAAAAAAAGACTCAATTATGTTATAGTACGATAGATAAAGTAAATCCCGGATAGTAATGTTTCTATGGAAAAAGAATCAACGGCTGTGCCTCTCGATGGGGAAAAAATTGTTGGTTTCTATGACTCAAGTGCAAGTTTCTTCCTTGATCTGACCAAGTGACTCACAGGTTTGGTCGGATCAGTTTGGTCAGTAATGACCCTGACTACGTTAGAGTACAAATATCTTGGTGGACTCGCCCGTGCTTTCCGGTAGGGGGATGTTTTTTCGGGTAGAACCAAGGGATTAGTCTCTTGTCCAGATATCCGTGGGTGAGGCCTCGAGGAGTGAGGGATCCTGCCCTGCACAAGAAGTGCTACTTCCGTTGCTAGCACCCCGAATCTGTTGCACGGAGGGGGCAAGGATCTTTCAGCTGGTATCAGAGCAAATTGGCTAAAGTGGACTAACCGAGAAGCCACAAATGTCAAAAAATTTATGAAGTACTCGTAAAAGGTTGTATGGTGTGATAAAATTCATACAAATTGATATTCAGAATGAAGATTCATAAAATTGAAAGTGGGTCTCCAAATGAAGTACCACAATTGTATGAAAATCCCTGACTTGCTTGAGGCCTAGACATGATGGTATTTACCTTATGACTACCCATATATATCGAGGGTATAACTGCAGCTCTTTACTAGTAGTATATACTAGTAAATCTAAGACCTTGAAATTATAAAATAAAAATGCTATCCTCATGATGAATTGGAATGTGGTTAATATGATTTTAAAATTCAGGTTGAGAATTGATGAAGTGATTTGGATTCTAATTGAAAAAAAAAAGATGATTCCTGAATTTTGGTGGAAAAGCGATCAGTTGAACAAGGCCATAATGAGGATGAATGGGACGAGTCCCTATGATGATGTTCGTAACTGGAATGACGATAATGACTTCAGCAAATCACTCTGAGATTAGTGGATTATGCTGACAGATTGCTACTATTAACACTTGACCTAGTGGATCCAGTTAAGGGATGACAAACCTGCATAACTGAAACTTCCATGGAGGAATGTTCACATGGAATTTTCGGTATGATGGACCATTATTGTGTTAAGAATATGAATGATATGTTTTGAATGAATTGTTATCTGATAATGAGTTCTATATAAGGGATCTTTATCCCATGATTATGTGGAGAGGTGACCAATCCAAAGAACCCCAGAATCAGTTGGATCTAAAGTCGGATTTGAATTGAAAATAAAAGGACTTAACAAGAATTTTTGTATTGATAGGATCATGGATCGAAGTCGTCATGGTAGGAATGATAACCCCCAACTTGATGAGGAAGAGCTCGACTTGGTGGATGTTCGTAAAACTCTTCATAGATCGCAGCCTGGACCTTTCAAGGGTGAAGGGAAAAACTTCGACGAGATTGTGGAGAAGTGGATCGAAGCAATGGAAGAGTACCTCGATGTAATTGGGTGCAATGAGAAGACCAAAATGGCTCTTGCAAGGCTGAAGATAGTAGAAATAGCCAGAGTAGCATGGAGAAACCACTGCGAGATAAACCGTGTGGATCGAAACACTCAGACATGGAATAATCTCAAAATTTATCTAAGGAAGAGATTCCGTCCTCCCGACGTTTTGGAAACAAAGATGAACAAATTCTTAGAGTTAACCCAGGGGAGCAGAACTATTGAAGTATATCACCAAGCGTTCGCTCTCCTCCTCAAATACTCGCCACCGAGAATAGCTGATGGCCAGGTTCATTCGGGGACTGAACGAACCTTTGAATATCCTAGTGAAGAATGCCAAGCCAGTTCCCATGGCCGAAGCAGTGCGGATGGCAGAGGATTTCGCCAAGGCCTTTGATGTCAAGGTCCCGCGCCAAAGCCAGCACCATCACCTTTCAAAAGGTTTTTAGCTCGAGAAGGTGATTCCAACCTTCCACCATCTAAGCAATATAGGTGTCAAGCCCAGGATATGGGAAGTTCCAGAATGGAAGAAATGTCCTTTCCCCAAAACTCAATCCCTTGGAAGTCAACTTTAAAAGTTCCACCCTTGAACAAGGGAGTGAAATGCTATAACTGTCAAGGATTTGGACATCGTAGTATGGATTACCCAACTCCTTTTGGAACAAGGTTTTCAGTTTGGAAAAATCAAGGATCAAGATTCCAGACTCCAGCTCCTTCCTTCCAAAGTAATCAGGTTTCTTTCCGCCAAAATTAGAGAAATCCCAGAGGTAGACCCTCTAACTAACCCACAGTTTCAATCCAAAGTAATGCAAGACCTCTGCCTCAGAATAGGGGAAGTCAAAGAGAGATGTTCCCCAAATGGGCCATCCACTTCCAAGGCTGCAATGCTAGAAGTGATTGAAGAAGAAGAAGAAGAAGATGAAAGAGATCATACTCCACCTATGGATGTGTATGTGGAAGAATGATGCGGATGTGTATGTGGAAGAATGAATGTGGATGTGTACGTGGAAGAATGAATGTGGATGTGTACATGGAAGAATGGATGTGTATGTGTATGTGGAAGAATGGATGTGTACATGTATGTGGAAGAATGAATGCGGATGTGTATGTGGAAGAATGGATGTGGATGTGAAAGGATGTGGAAGAATGGATGTGGATGTGTATGTGAAAGGATGTGATGTTGATGTGAGTGAATGAATGAGATGTGATGTTATGTAAATCAGGATGCGAATGAATGAGATGTGATGTCATGCGAATCGGATGTAAATGTATGTTATGGGATGTGAATTGATGAGATGTGATGTGATGTGAATCGGGATAAGAATGAATGAGATGAGATGTGAAATGAATGAGATGAGATGTGATGTAAATTGAGATAGATGTGAAATGAATGAGATGAGATGTGATGTAAATTGAGATAGTTGTGAAATGAATGAGGTGTGAGAGTGTGAATATGGGTTGATGCAAATGGATGAGATGTGAATATGGGTTGATGCGAGTGGATGAGATGTGAATATGGGTTGATGCGAGTGGATGAGATGTGATGGGATCAAATGAGGAAAGATGTGATGAGATAAAAAATGATGTGATTGGATGAGAATAGGAATACATATGAATTGGATATGGATTAAGTAATGTGAACAGATGTGGAACAATGTGAAAGACAAGAGTTCATTATAGAAATTGTATTTATGACCTATTTTTAAATGACTGTTTTATGTCAATAATACTGGGGAAGCATTTTGATCGTCTTGAGAATGAGGCCGTGGAGACCTAACTGATAAAGTTGCAACAGCTGAGACGGAGAGTCAACAGAGGACGTCTCGCAAAATAGCAAGGTCGGTCGAGGTCTTGACCAATTTTAATTAAATTCAAAGATGAATTTAGATAAATTTATTTTATCTATGAGAAATATTTAAATGTTAACAGAGGAATTCCTATGACATTTGGAATTCCATCATTAAGATGGGAAAAGAGGAATTCCTAGCATATTGAATTAATGGGTATTTTATTTTAGATGAGATTACTTTATGAGAAATATTTGATGATAAAAGAGGAATACCCATGACATTGGAATGCAATTAATTAAATGCAAACAGAGGAATTCCCATGGTATTTGAGATCCAAGAAATTAAATGAGAAGAAGAGGAAATTTTTAATATAATTCAATTTATGATTATTTATCAAAAGTGAAAATATGGGTAGAATTGATTTCTATAAATCGCATGAATTCTTTTATTCAAAAGAGGAATATTGAATATAATTCATTTGAGAAATTGAGAATGAATATGAAAATAGTCATCGCGAAAAAGAACCTTTAATTAGGCCAAGCAATTGGCAGAAATTTAGAAAAAGTCCCATTATCGGGATCAACCTAGAAAAAGCTATTAAATGGGAATATCATGTGAATGGATGAGATAAGGTGAAAATAAGATGTGATAAGATGTGTATGGGATGTGACAAGATGTAAATGGGATGCGATAGGATGAGAATGGATGTGACAAGATGTGTATGGGATGTGATAGAATGTGAATGGATGTGATAAGATGTGTATGAGATGTGATAGGATGTGATAAGATGAAAATAGGATGTGATGTAATGAGAATGAATGTGAATGTGTATGTTGAATGGGATGATATGTGATGTGATGTGAATCGGGATAAGAATGAATGAGATGAGATGAGATGTGTATGAGATGTGATAGGATGTAAACGGGATGCGATAGGATGAGAATGGATGTGACAAGATATGAACGGGATGTGATAGAATGTGAATGGATGTGATAAGATGTGTATGAGATGTGAATAGGATGAGATGTGATGTGATGTGAATCGGGATAAGAATGAATGAGATGAGATGTGAAATGTATGAGATATGATGTGATGTAAATTGAGATAGATGTGAAATAAATGAGGTGTGATGGGATGTGAATATGGGTTGATGCGAGTGGATGAGATGTGATTGGATGTGAATATGGGTTGATGTGAGTGGATGAGATGTGATGGGAATAAATGAGGTGTGATGGGATGTGAATATGGGTTGATGCGAGTGGATGAGATGTGATGGGATCTGAATATGGGTTGATGCGAGTGGATAAGATGTGATGGGAATAAATGAGGAAAGATGTGATGAGATGAAAAATGATGTGATTGGATGAGAATAGGAATACATATGAACTGGATATGGATTAAGTAATGTAGACAGATGTGGAACAATGTGAAAGACGAGAGTTCATTATAGAAATTGTATTTATGACCTGTTTTTAAATGACTGTTTTATGTCAATAATGGTGGGAAAGCATTTTGACTGTCTTGAGAATGAGGTCATGGAGACCTAACTGATAAAGTTGCAACAGCCTGACGGAGAGGCAACGGAGGACGTCTCGCGTAGCAAGGTCGACCGAGGTCTTGACCAGCCTCGGTTCCATTTAAATGATGGTGAGCTTCCGGTACGGTGGATGAGGGACCAAGGAAGCGGCCTATGAGTGAAGCGCTAGGTGACTTGCGAAGGATCCTAGAGGGGGTGCTGACCATAAGGTGCTCGGGCTCTGGGTCGCCGAAGATACCCACACGTGCATCGTGGAAGATATTGGAACAAGGAGTAAGAGTTGTTTTATGAAACCGGGCATGGATCTGGTTGATTAACCTTGTTGGTCCTCAAACGGATGAGTCCATGGCTCTTTTATATGAATCTGTTGGTTGATCTTGATGATCTTCAATGGAGATTCCATCTTGTTTTTTATAAGTGAATATATTGTCGGGTACTATAGGCTAGGAACTATAAAAAAGGCCCCTAAGGGACAGGTGGTGAGCGTTCTGGCTGCCAATGCTGCCATAGGTACACCGATGAAGGAATGATTAGAAATTAGGATTCAAACGGATATTTTGGAGGTTTATGATCAGTGACACTATGGTTTCATTAAATGATTGTTTTAAAGATAGCTAAATCTATGAAAAAGGAAATTTCATATTGGGTGTGTAAGTGGTGTGACTGGCATTCAATTTGCATGAATATCTGGCTAGGGGGCCTGGGAACTCTTTTCCCTGGTACCCGGGATAAAACCTAACCAAATTCCTAATTGGATCCCATCACTATAGTGGTTGGCTAACCCATAGGACTGGATGGGGCTAGGCTGGACTGATGGATCCGTAAAATAAGACTCAATTCTGTTATAGTACGATAGATGAAGTGAATCCCTGATAGTAATTGTTCTATGGAAAAAGAATCAACGGCTGTGCCTCTCGATGGGGTAATTGTTTTGATCTTCAATGGAGATTCCATCTTGATTTTTATAAGTGAATATATTGTCGGGTACTATGGGCTAGGAACTATCGAAAAGGCCCCTGAGGGACAGGTGGTGAGCGTTCTGGTTGCCAATGATGCCATAGGTACACCGATGAAGGAATGATTGGAAATTAGGATTCAAACGGATATTTTGGAGGTTTATGATCAGTGACACTATGGTTTCATTAAATGATTGTTTTAAAGATAGCTGAATCTATGAAAAAGGGAATTTCATATTGGGTGTGTAAGTGGTGTGACTGGCGTTCAATTTGCATGAATATTTGGCTAGGGGGCCTGGGAACTCTTTTCCCTGGTACCCGGGACAAAACCTAACCAAATTCCTAATTGGATCCCATCACTATAGCGGTTGGCTAACCCATGGGATTGGATGGGGTTAGGCTAGACTGATGGATCCGTAAAATAAGACTCAATTATATTATAGTACGATAGATGTAGTAAATCCCGGATAGTAATTGTTCTATGGAAAAAGAATCAACGGCTATGCCTCTCGATGGGGAAAAAGGCATTGATTTCTATGATCCAAGTGCAAGTTTCTTCCTTGATCTAACCAAGTGACTCACAGGTTCAGTCGGATCAGTTTGGTCAGTAATGGTCCTGACTACGTTAGAGTACAAATATCTTGGTAGACTCGCTCGTGCTTTTTGGTAGGGAGAAGTTTTTGTGGGTTCGATTTTTGAAGAACCCAGGGATTAGTCTCTTGTTTGGATATGCATGGGCGAGGCCCCGAGTGAGGGATCCTGCCCCGCGCAAGAAGTGCTACTTCTGTTGCTAGCACCTCCAAATCTGTTGCTTGGAGGGGACAGGGATCTTTCAGCTGGTATCAGAGCAAATTGGCTAAAGTGGATCAACCGAGAAGCATGAAATGTCAAAAAATTTATGAAGTACTAGTAAAAGGTTATATTGTGTGATAAAAATCATACAAATTGATATTCAGAATGAAGATTCATAAAATTGAAAGTGGGTCTCCAGATGAAGTACCGCAATCGTATGGAAATCCCTGACTTGATTGAGGCCTAGACATGATGGTATTTACCTTATAATTCCAAGGACCATGACTACCCGTATATACCGAGGGTATAACTGAAACTCTTTACTAGTAGTATATACAAGTAAATCTAAGACCTTGAAATTATAAGTAAAAATGCTATTTTAATGATGAATTCGAATGTGGTTAATATGATTTTAAAATTTTGGTTGAGAATTGATGAGTTGATTTGGATTCTGATTGAAAAAAAAAGATAATTCCTGAATTTTGGTGGAAAAGCGATCAGTGGAACAAGGCCACAATGAGGATGAATGGGACGAGTCCGTGTGATGATGTTCGTAACTGGAATGATGATAATGACTTCAGCAAATCACTAACGAGATTAGTGGATTGTGCTTGACAGATTGCTACTGTTAACACTTGACCTAGTGGATCCAGTTAAGGGATGACAAATTAAAAACCTGCATAACTGAAACTTCCATGGAGGAATGTTCAGATGGAATTTTCGGTCTGATGGACTAGTATTCTGTTGAGAATATGAATAAAATGTTCTAAATGAATTGGTATCTAATAATGAGTTCTATATAAGAGATCTTTATCGCATGATTCTGTGGAGAGCTGACCAATCCAAAGAACCCCAGAATCAGTTGGATCTAAAGTCGGATTTGAATTGTAAATAAAAGGACTTAACAAGAACTTTCGTATTGATAGGATAATGGATCGAGGTCATTGTGGTAGGAATGATAACCCCCAACTCGATGAGGAAGAGCTCGACTTGGATGTTCATAAAACTCTTTATAGATCGTAGCTTGGACCTTTCAAGGGTGAAGGGAAAAACTTGGGGGAGACTGTGGAGAAGTGGATCGAAGCAATGGAAGAGTACTTTGATGTCATGGGGTACAATGAGAGGAGCAAAATGGCGCTTGTTGCAAGGTTGAAGATAGTAGAAACAGCTAGAGTAGCATGGAGAAACCACTGCGAGACAAACCGTGTGGATCGAAACACTCAGACATGGAATAATCTCAAAATTTACCTAAGGAAGAGATTCTGTCCTCTCGGCTTTTTGGAAAAAAAGATGAACGAATTCTTGGAGTTAACCCAGGGGAGCAAAACTATTGAAGTATATCACCAAAGCGTTCGCTCTCCTCCTCAAATACTCGCCACCGCTGGATGAAGAACAGCTAATGGCCAGGTTCATTCGGGGACTGAACAAACCTTTGAATATCCTAGAGAAGAATGCCAAGCCAGTTTTCATGGCCAAAGCAGTGCGGATGGCGAAGGATTTCGCCAAGGCCTTTGATGTCAAGGTCCCGCGCCGAAGCCAGCACCATCACCTTTCAAAAGGTTTTTAGGTCCAGAAGGTGATTCTAACCTTCCACTGTCTAAGAGATATAGGGGTGAAGCCCAGGATATGGGAAGTTCTAGAATGGAAGAAATGTCCTTTTCCTGGAACTCAATCCCTTGGAATTCAACTTCAGAAGGTCCACCCTTGAACAAGGGAGTGAAATGCTATAACCATCAAGGATTTGGACATCGCAGTATGGATTGCCCAACTCCTTTTGGAACAAGGTTTTCAGGTTGGGAAAATCAGGGATCAAGATTCCATACTCCAGCTCCTTACTTCCAGAGTAATCAAGTTTCTTTCCGCCAAAATCAGAGAAATCCCAGAGGTAGACCCTCTAACTAACCCGCAGTTTCAATCCAAAGTAATGTAAGACCTCCGCCTCAGAATAGGGGAAGTCAAAGAGAGATGTTCCTAACTCCTTTTGGAACAAGGTTTTCAGGTTGGGAAAATCAGGGATCAAGATTCTAGACTCCAGCTCCTTCCTTCCAGAGTAATCAGGTTTCTTTCCGCCAAAATTAGAGAAATCCCAGAGGTAGACACTCTAACCAACCCGCAGTTTCAATCCAAAGTAATGTAAGACCTCCGCCTCAGAATAGGGGAAGTCAAAGAGAGATGTTTCCAAATCGGCCGTCCACTTCCAAGGCAGTAACGCTGGAAGTGATTGAAGAAGAAGAAGATGAAATAGATCATACTCCACCTACGAGATGAGGACATCTCACATTTTTTAAGTGGGGTAGGATGTAAGATTCCTCCCTCCAGCTTTTGAGGTGTACATGTGTAAGAACCTCCCCTTTTGATCTTGTAATTATTCCCCTCTTTGAAATAAAAGAAAGATTATGTTTTACCCTGTTTTGACCTAGAGAGAGAAAATATCTAGAGAGAGGTAATCCAAAATTGAGATATTTTTGGATATAAAAATCCTCCTAGTATCTAAAATGGTTTCCTCTGAAAGAGAAATTCAAAAAGATCTTTCCAATGTGCGTTTGGAATTAATTAAAAATAAGTATAAAGGACCTTAGCCTAAGGGTCTAGATTTTCAGAAATTTTTAGATTATGGTCCAATTAAGGTTCCTATGGGCCAATAGGATCAATCCAAGTGTGGGGAGGAGATAAATCCAATTTATAAAAGAAAAACCCCCAAAAATGAAAAAATGCTCACATAATATGAAGAGTTGACTAAGTACAAGGTTTTAGTAAAAAAATAAGATAATTTGGGTATAATGAATCAATTCTTATACCTTGGTAAGGAGAAGGGGGCTCTTCAAGGAGGCGCCTATTTCACATGTGGTGGAGTTTTAAACTCAAAAATATTGTGATATTTTTATCTCTCCTCTCTCTTGGATCAAACCAAATCAAAAGGGAGCCAAACTAGGTCGAAATCTTGTCCAAATTAAGCAAAATTGAACCTGGAAATTTATAAAAACTAGTTGGACTTGGGTAGGGGTCTCCCTCACCTATAAAAAAATCCTTAGCCCTTTGTAAAAAATATGAGAACTATCCATGCCAGTATTATACTGAAATAATGATATTTTTTATTATCCTCTACAAATTGAAGAGATTGGAGATTCTCTCTCTCTTCAATCTTCCTTGGAGTCTTCATCAACATACCAAACCAATTGATTGGTTGGGGGCCTCTACTTTGATTAAAGAATCAAGCAATCTAGGAGGTAAAGTGTGGTTTATGGTCTTTTTTTTAAAAAAATCTCCAAATGTTTCTTTCTTCTTAACTCCTCTCAAGCTTGAGAAGCATTCAATTGAATGGATTTTTTAAAAAATTGAAGTTCTTTAATGAATAGTAGTGATAAAACTCATAAATTTCTAGTTACGCTTAAATTAAATGTTTTTTTAAGCATGTCTCTCTCTCCCCCAAAGAATGGTCATTCCTATGACCTATTCTATATTCAAATGATGCTTCTCATGAAGCAATTCTCTAATCTAAAAGTAATTTCTATGCTTGAATAATTAGAGGCCAAAGAAGTGGCTTTTTAATGCTATATGCTATTTGATTTATGGAAAAATTAGGAATCTATTCCATAATTGGATAGTGATCCAATTAATGGATATTCTATCATATGATATTACCAAACTGAAAATAGGATGCGATAAGATGTGTATGGGATGTGTTAGGATGTGATAAGATGTAAACAGGATGCGATATGATGAGAATGGATGTGATAAGATGTGTATGGGATGTGATAGAATGTGAATGGATGTGATAAGATGTGTATGGGATGGTGATAAGATGAAAATAGTATGTGATAAGATGTGATGTAATGAGAATGAATGTGGATGTGTATAAGGAAGAATGAATGTGGATGTGTATGTGGAAGAATGGATATGGATGTGTATGTGAAAGAATGAATGCGGATGTGTATGTGGAAGAATGGATGTGGATGTGTACATGGAAGAATGAATGTGGATGTGTACGTGGAAGAATGGATGTGGATGTGTACGTGGAAGAATGGATGCGGATGTGTAGAATGGATGCGGATGTGTATGTGGAAGAATGAATGCGGATGTGTATGTGGAAGAACGGATGTGGATGTGTATGTGAAAGGATGTGATGTTGATGTGAGTGAATGAATGAGATGTGATGTGATGTGAATTGGGATGTGAATGAATGAGATGTGATGTCATGTGAATCGGATGTAAATGTATGTTATGGGATGTGAATGGATGAGATGTGATGTGATGTAAATCGGGATATGAATGAGATGAAATGTGAAATGAATGACATGAGATGTGATGTAAATTGAGATAGATGTGAAATGAATGAGGTGTGATGGGATGTGAATATGGGTTGATGCGAGTGGATGAGATGTGATGGGAATAAATGAGGATAGATGTGATGAGATGAAAAATGACGTGATTGGATGAGAATAGGAATACATATGAATTGGATATGGATTAAGTAATGTGGACAGATGTGGAACAATGTGAAAAACGAGGGTTCATTATAGAAATTGTATTTATGACCTGTTTTTAAATGACTGTTTTATGTCAATAATGCTGGGGAAGCATTTTGACCGTCTTGAGAATGAGGTCGTGGTGGAGACCTAACTCTGATAAAGTTGCAACAACTAACGGAGAGTCAACGGAGGACGTCTTGCATAGCAAGGTCGGCCGAGGTCTTGACCAGCAGCGATTCGATTTAAATGGTGAGCTTCCGGTACGGTGGATGAGGGACCAAGGAAGCGGCCTATGAGTGAAGCGCTAGGTGACTTGCGAAGGATCCTAGAGGGTGCGGACCATACGGTGCTCGGGCTCTGGGTTGCTGAAGATACCCACACATACATCGTGGAAGATATTGGAACAAGAAGTAATAGTTGTTTTATGAAACCGGGCATGGATCTGGTTGATTGACCTTGCTAGTCCTCAACAGATGAGTCCATGGCTCTTTCATATGGATCTGTTGGTTGATCTTGTTGATCTTCAATGGAGATTCCATCTTGATTTTTATAAGTGAATATATTGTCGGGTACTATGAGCTAGGAACTATCAAAAAGGCCCCTGTGAGGGGATAGGTGGTGAGCGTTCTGGTTGCCAATGATGCCATAGGTACACCAATGAAGGAATGATTGGAAATAAGGATTCAACCGGATATTTTGGAGGTTTATGATCAGTGACACTATGGTTTCATTAAATGATTGTTTTAAAGATAGCTGAATCTATGAAAAAGGTAATTTCATAGCTGAATCTATGAAAAAGGCAATTTCATATTGGGTGTGTAAGTGGTGTGTCTCGCGTTAAATTTGCATGAATATCTGGCTAGGGGGCCTAGGAACTCTTTTCTCTAGTACCCGGGACAAAACCTAACCAAATTCCTAATTGGATCCCATCACTAGAGTAGTTGGGTAACTCATGGGATTGGATGGGGTTAGGCTGGACTGATGGATCCGTAAAATAAAACTCAATTCTGTTATAGTACGATAGATGAAGTAAATCCCAGATAGTAATTGTTCTATGGAAAAAGAATCAACGGCTATGCCTCTCGATGGGGAAAAAAGCGTTGGTTTCTATGATCCAAGTGTAAGTTTCTTCCTTGATCTGACCAAGTAACTCAGGTTTGGTCGGATCAGTTTGGTCAGTAATAATGACCCTGACTACGTTAGAGTACAAATATCTTGGTGGACTCGCCCGTGCTTTCCGGTAGGGGGAAGTTTTTCCGGGTTCGATTTTTGAAGAACCAAGGGATTAGTCTCTTGTTCGGATATCTATGGTGGGCGAGGCCCCGAGTGAGGGATCTTGCCCCACGCAAGAAGTGCTACTTCCGCTGCTAGCACCCCCGAATCCGTTGCATGGAGGGGGCAAGGATCTTTTAGCTGTGCTGGTATGAGAGCAAAAAGGCTAAAGTGGATCAACCGAGAAGCCAAAAATGCCAAAAAAATTATGTACTAGTAAAAGGTTGTATTGTG
Organism: Cibotium barometz; assembly: GCF_041138505.1. NCBI lineage: Eukaryota > Viridiplantae > Streptophyta > Polypodiopsida > Cyatheales > Cibotiaceae > Cibotium > Cibotium barometz. The sequence continues at coordinate 24,146,945 of NC_141105.1, forward strand.
TGATAAAATTCATACAAATTGGTAATCAGAATGAAGATTCATAAAATTGAAAGTGGGTCTCCAGATGAAGTACCACAATTGTATGGAAATCCTTGACTTTCTTGAGGCCTAGACATGATGGTATTTACCTTATAATTCCAAGGACCATGACTACCCGTCTATACTGAGGGTATAACTGCAGCTCTTTACTGGTAGTATATACGAGTAAATCTAAGACCTTGAAATTATAAGTAAAAATGCTATCCTGATGATGAATTCGAATGTGGTTAATATGATTTTAAAATTTTAGTTGAGAATTGATGAGTTGATTTAGATTCTGATTGGAAAAAAAGATGATTCTTGAATTTTGGTGGAAAAGCGATTAGTTGAATAAGGCCACAATGAGGATGAATGGGACGAGTCCCTGTGATGATGTTCGTAACTGGAATGATGATAATGACTTCAAAAAATCACTACGAGATTAGTGGATTGTGCTGACAGATTGCTACTGTTAACACTTGACCTAGTGGATCCAGTTAAGGGATGCCAAATTAAAAACCTGCATAACTGAAACTTCCATGGAGGAATGTTCAGATGGAATTTTCGGTCTGATGGACCATTATTGTGTTAAGAATATGAATGATATGTTTTGAATGAATTGTTATCTGATAAGGGATCTTTATCCCATGATTTTGTGGAGAGCTGACCAATCCAAAGAACCCCAGAATCAGTTAGATCTAAAGTCAGATTTGAATTGTAAATAAAAGGACTTAACAAGAATTTTCGTATTGATAGGATCATGGATCGAGGTCATCGTGGTAGGAATGATAACCCCCAACTCGATGAGGAAGAGCTTTTCATAGATCGCAGCCTGGACCTTTCAAGGGTGAAGGGGAAAACTTGGGAGAGACTGTGGAGAAGTGGATTGAAGCAATGGAAGAGTACTTCGATGTCATCGGGTACAATGAGAAGAGCAAAATGGCTCTTGCAAGGCTGAAGATAGTAGAAACAGCCAGAGTAGCATGGAGAAACCATTGCAAGACAAACCTTGTGGATCGAAACACTCAGACATGGAATGATCTCGAAATTTACCTAAGGAAGAGATTCTGTCCTCCCGGCTTTTTGGAAACAAAGATGAACAAATTCTAAGAGTTAACCCAGGGGAGCAGAACTATTGAAGTATATCACCAAGTGTTCGCTCTCCTCCTCAAATACTCGCCACCGTTGGATGAAGAACAGCTGATGGTGGCTAGGTAAAAGAAAGATTATGTTTTACCCTGTTTTGACCTAGAAATCCCAGATTAGGAATTTATTCCATAATTAGATAGTGATCCAATTAACGGTTATTCTATCATATGATATTACTAAACTTTATGCTTTCAAAATTATTGAGAATTATCAGTAATAGAAGCGGAGCTATGGAAAATTTTTTGAAAAAATTAACACATAAATCATTTTCATTCATAATATGGAAAGAGGACTTCCTATCATATTTTAGGATAAACATAATCTTTCTTTTACCTGGCCATTTTCATTCCCCTCTTTGAAATAAAAGAAAGATTATGTTTTACCCTGTTTTGACCTAGAGAGAGAAAATGTCTAGAGAGAGATAATCCAAAATTGAGATATTTTTGGATATCAAAATCCTCCTAGTGTCTAAAATGGTTTTCCCTGAAACAAAAATTCAAAAGAACTTTCCAATGTGCATTTGGAATTAATTGAAAATAAGTATAAACCTTACCCTAAGGGTCTAGATTTTCAGAAATTTTTGGATTATGGTCCAATTAAGGTTCCTATGGGCCAATAGGATCAATCCAAGTGTGGGGAGGAGATAAATCCAATTTATAAAAGAAAAACCCCCAAAAATGAGTAAATGCTCACATAATATGAAGAGTTGACCAAGTACAAGGTTTATTAGTAAAAAACTATGAATATTATTTAAAAAATGAGATAATTTGGATATAATGATTCAATTTTGATACCTTGGTAAGGAGAAGGGGGCTCTTCAAGGAGGCGCCTATTTCACATGTGTGGTGGAGTTTTAAACTAGAAAATATTGTGATATTTTTATCTCTCCTCTCTCTTGGAGGATCAAACCAAATCAAAAGAAGGGAGCCAAACTAGGTTGAAATCTCGTCCAAATTCAACCAAACTGAACCTAGAAAATTATAGAAACTAGTTGGACTTGGTTAGGGGCCTCCCTTACCTATAAATAGATCCTTAGCCCTTTGTAAAAATATACGAGAACTATACCATGCCAGTATTATACTGAAATAATGATATTTTCTATTATCCTCTAAAAATCCTCTACAAATTGAAGAGATTGGAGCTTCTCTCTCTCTCTTCAATCTTCCTTGGAGTCTTCATCAGCATACCAATCTTCCTTGGAGTCTTCATCAGCATACCAAACCAACTGATTGGTTGGGGGCCTCTACTTTGATTTTAAAGAATCAAGCAATCTAGGAGGTAAAGTGTGGTTTATGGCCTTTTAAAAAAAAATCTCCAAATGTTTCTTTCTTCTTAACTCCTCTCAAGCTTGAGAAGCATTCAATTGAATGGCTTTTAAAAAAAATTGAAGTTCTTTAATGAATAGTAGTGTTAAAACACATAAATTTCTAGTTATGCTTAAATTAAATGTTTTTTTAAGCATGTCTCTCTCTCCCCCAAAGAATGGTCATTTCGATGACCTATTCTATATTCAAATGATGCTTCTCATGAAGCAATTCTCTAACCTAAAAGTAATTTCTATGCTTGACAAATTAGAGGCCAAAGAAGTGGCTTTTTAATGCTTTTATGCTATTTAATTTATGGAAAAATTAGGAATCTATTCCATAATTGGATAGTGATCCAATTAATGGTTATTCTATCATATGATATTACTAAACTTTATGCTTTCAAAATTATTGAGAATTATTAGTAATAGTAGTGGAGTTATGGAAAAATTTCTAAAAAATTAACACATAAATCATTTTCATTCATAATATGGAAAGAGGACTTCCTATCATATTCTAGGATTAATCATCCTAGGTTAATTGATTATTTCTCATCATAACCATGGATAAATTGATTTTAATGTTTATGCACAAATAGTTGTTAGCAAAAAGAGAAATTTCTAGTAATATATTTAAATGTTAAAAGAGGAATTCCTATGACATTTGGAATTCCATTATTGAGATGGGAAAAGAGAAATTCCTAGTATATTGAAATTAATGAGTATTTTAATTAAATTCATAGATGAAATTAAGATAAATTTATTTTATATCTGCGAAATAATTAAGTGTTGAAAGAGGAATTCCTATGACATTTGGAATTCCATCACTGAGATGGGAAAAGAGAAATTCCTAGTATATTGAAATTAATGAGTATTTTTATTAAATTCAAAGATAAATTTAGATAAATTTATTTTATCTATGAGAAATATTTAAATGTTAAAAGAGGAATTCCTATGACATTTGGAATTCCATCATTTAGATGGAAAAAGAGGAATTCCTAGCATATTGAATTAATGGGTATTTTATTTTAGATAAAATTACTTTATGAGAAATATTTGATGATGAAAGAGGAATACCCATGACATTGGAATGCAATTAATTAAATGCAAAAAGAGAATTCCCATGGTAATTGAGATCCAAGAAATTAAATGAGAAGAAGAGGATTTTTTAGTATAATTCAATTTATGATTATTTATCAAAAGGGAAAATATGGGTAGAATTGATTTCTGTAAATCCCATGAATTCTTTTATTCAAAAGAGGAATATTGAATATAATTCATTTGAGAAATTGAGAATGAATGTGAAAATAGTCGTCGAGAAAAAGAACCTTTAATTAGGCCAAGCAATTGGCAGAAACTTAGAAAAAGTCCCATTATCGGGATCAACCTAGAAAAAGCTATTAAATGGAAAATCATGTGAATGGGAATATCATGCGAATGGATAAGATAAGGTGAAAATAGGATGCGATAAGATGTGTATGGGATGTGATAGGATGTGATAAGATGTAAACGGGATGCGATAGGATGAGAATGGATGTGATAAGATGTGTATGGGATGTGATAGAATGTGAATGGATGTGATAAGATGTGTATGAGATGTGATAGGATGTGATAAGATGAAAATAGGATGTGATAAGATGAAAATAGGATGTGATAAGATGTGATATAATGAGAATGAGTGTGGATGTGTATGTGGAAGAATGGATATGGATGTGTATATGGAAACATGAATACGGATGTGTATGCGCAAGAATGAATGCGGAAGAATGGATGTGGATGTGTCTGTGGAAGAATGGATGTGGATGTGTACGTGGAAGAATGAATGTGGATGTGTACGTGGAAGAATGGATGTGGATGTGTACGTGGAAGAATGGATGTGTATGTGTACGTGGAAGAATGGATGTGTATGTGTACGTGGAAAAATGAATGCGGATGTGTATGTGGAAGAATGGATGTGGATGTGTATGTGGAAGAATGGATGTGGATGTGTATGTGAAAGGATGTGATGTTGATGTGAGTGAATGAATGAGATGTGATGTGATGTGAATCGGGATGTGAATGTGAATGAGATGTGATGTCATGCAAATCGGATGTAAATGTATGTTATGGGATGTGAATGGATGTGATGTGATGTGATGTGAATCGAGATATGTATGAGATGAAATGTGAAATGAATAACATGAGATGTGATGTGATGTGAATCGAGATATGTATGAGATGAAATGTGAAATAAATGACATGAGATGTGATGTAAATTGAGATAGATGTGAAATGAATGAGGTGTGATGGGATGTGAATATGGGTTGATGTGACTGGATGAGATGTGATGTGAAATGAATGAGGTGTGATGGGATGTGAATATGGGTTGATGCGAGTGGATGAGATGTGATGGGAATAAATGAGGATAGATGTGATGAGATGAAAAATGATGTGATTGGATGAGAATAGGAATACATATGAATTGGATATGGATTAAGTAATGTGGACAGATGTGGAACAATGTGAAAGACGAGAGTTCATTATAGAAATTGTATTTATGACCTGTTTTTAAATGACTGTTTTATGCCAATAATGCTGGAGAAGCATTTTGATCGTCTTGAGAATTAGGTCATGGTGGAGACCTAACTGATAAAGTTGCAACAGCTGAAGGAGAGTCAACGGAGGACGTCTCGCGTAGCAAGGTCGACCGAGGTCTTGAGACCAGTCTCGATTCGATTTAAATGGTGAGCTTCCGGTACGGTGGATGAGGGACCAAGGAAGCGGCCTATGAGTGAAGCGCTAGGTGACCTGCGAAGGATCCTAGAGGGGCTGCTGACCATACGGTGCTCGGGCTCTGGGTCCCCGAAGATACCCACACGTGCATTGTGGAAGATATTGGAACAAGAAGTAAGATTTGTTTTATTAAACCGGGCATAGATCCGGTTGATTGACCTTGCTGGTCCTCAACGAATGAGTCCATGGCTCTTTTATATGGATCTGTTGGTTGATCTTGCTGATCTTCAATGGAGATTCCATCTTGATTTTTATAAGTGAATATATTGTCGGGTACTATGAGCTAGGAACTATCAAAAAGGCCCCTGAGGGGACAGGTGGTGAGCGTTCTGGTTGCCAATGATGCCATAGGTACACCGATGAAGGAATGATTGGAAATAAGGATTCAACCGGATATTTTGGAGGTTTATGATCAGTGACACTATGGTTTCATTAAACGACTGTTTTAAAGAAAGCTAAATCTATGAAAAAGGCAATTTCATATTGGGTGTGTAAGTGGTGTGACTGGCATTAAATTTGCATGAATATCCGGCTAGGGGGCCTGGGAACTCTTTTCCCTAGTACCTGGGACAAAACCTAACCAAATTCCTAACTGGATCCCATCACTACAATAGTTGGCTAACCCATGGGATTGGATGGGGTTAGGCTGGACTGATGGATCCGTAAAATAAGACTCAATTTTGTTATAGTACGATAGATGAAGTAAATCCCGGATAGTAATTGTTCCATGGAAAAAGAATCAATGGCTATGCGTCTTGATAGGGAAAAAAGCGTTGGTTTCTATGATCCAAGTGCAAGTTTCTTCCTTGATCTGACCAAGTAACTCAGGTTTGGTCGGATCAGTTTGGTCAGTAATAATGACCCTGACTACGTTAGAGTACAAATATCTTGGTGGACTCGCCCGTGCTGCTTTCCGGTAGGGGGAAGTTTTTCCGGGTTTGATTTTTGAAGAACCAAGGGATTAGTCTCTTGTCCAGATATTCGTGGTGGGCGAGGCCCCGAGTGAGGAATCCTGCCCCGCGCAAGAAGTGCTACTTCCGCTGCACCCCCGAATCCGTTGCACGGAGGGGGCATGGATCTTTCAGTTGTGCTGGTATCAGAGCAAATTGGCTAAAGTGGATCAACCGAGAAGCCAGAAATGTCAAAAAATTTATGAAGTACCAGTAAAAGGTTCTATTGTGTGATAAAATTCATATAAATTGATATTCAAAATGAAGATTCATAAAATTGAAAGTGGGTCTCCAGATGAAGTACGCAATTGTATGGAAATCCCTGACTTGCTTGAGGCCTAGACATGATGGTATTTACCTTATAATTCCAAGAACCATGACTACCCGTCTATACTGAGGGTATAACTGCAACTCTTTACTGGTAGTATATACGAGTAAATCTAAGACCTTGAAATTATAAGTAAAAATGCTATCTTGATGATGAATTCAAATGTGGTTGATATGATTTTAAAATTCTGGCTGAGAATTGATGAGTTGATTTGGATTCTGATTGAAAAAAAAGATGATTCCTGAATTTTGGTGGAAAAGCAATGAGTTGAACAAGGCCACAATGAGGATGAATGGGACGAGTCCTTGTGATGATGTTCGTAAAACTGGAATGAAGATAATGACTTCAGCAAATCACTACGAGATTAGTGGATTGTGCTGACAGATTGTTACTGTTAACACTTGACCTAGTGGATCCAGTTAAGGGATGACAAATTAAAAAGCTGTATAACTGAAACTTTCATGGAGGAATTTCAGATGGAATTTTCAGTCTGATGGACCATTATTGTGTTAAAAATATAAATGATATGTTCTGAATGAATGGTTATCTGATAATGAGTTCAATATAAGGGATCTTTATTCCATGATTGTGTGGAGAGTTGACCAATCCAAAGAACCCCAAAATAAGTTGGATCTAAAGTCGGATTTGAATTGTAAATAAAAGGACTTAACAAGAATTTTTGTATTGATAGGATCATGGATCGAGGTTGTGGTGGTAGGAATAATAAACCCCAACTCAATGAGGAAGAGCTCGACTTGGATGTTCGTAAAACTCTTCATAGATCGTAGCCTCGACCTTTCAAGGGTGAAGGGGAAAACTTGGGGGACTGTGGAGAAGTGGATCAAAGCAATGGAAGAGTACTTCGATGTCATCGAGTATAATGAGAAGAGCAAAATGGCTCTTGCAAGGCTGAAGATAGTAGAAACAGTCAGAGTAGCATAGAGAAACCACTGTGAGACAAACCGTGTGGATCGAAACACTCAGACATGGAATGATCTCAAAATTTACCTAAGGAAGAGATTTTGTCCTCCCGGCTTTTTGGAAACAAAGATGAATGAATTCTTAGAGTTAACCCAAGGGAGCAGAACTATTGAAGTATATCACCAAACGTTCGCTCTTCTCCTCAAATACTCGCCACCGCTGGATGAAGAACAGTTGATGGCCAGGTTCATTGGGGGACTTAACGAACCTTTGAATATCCTAGTGAAGAATGCCAAGTCAGTTTCTATGGCGAAAGCAGTGAGGATGGCGAAGGATTTTTCCAAAGGCCTTTGATGTCAAGGTCCCGCCGAAGCCAGCACCATCACCTTTCAAAAGGTTTTTAGGTCCAGAAGGTGATTCCAACCTTCCACCGTCTAAGAGATATAGGGGTCAAGCCCAGGATATGGAAGTTCCAGAATGGAAGAAATTTCCTTTTCCCGGAACTCAATCCCTTGGAATTCAACTTCAAAAGTTCCACCCTTGAAAAGGGAGTGAAATGCCCAACTCCTTTTGGAACAAGTTTTTTTGGGCGAAAAAATCATGGATCAAGATTCCAGACTCGAGCTCCTTCCTTCCAGAGTAATCAGGTTTCTTTCCGCCAAAATCAAAGAAATCCCAGAGGTAGACCCTCTAACCAACTTGCAGTTTCAATCCAAAGTAATGCAAGACCTCCGCCTGAGAATAGGGGAAGTCAAAGAGAGATGTTCCCAAATCGGCCGTCCACTTCTAAGGCAGTAACGCTGGAAGTGATTGAAGAAGAAGAAGATGAAAGAGATCATACTCCACCTACGAGATGAGGACATCTCACGTTTTTTAAGTGGGATAGGATGTAAGATTCCTCCCTGCAGCTTTTGAGGTGTACAGGTATAAGAATCTCCCCTTCTGATCTTGTAATTATTCCCCTCTTTGAAGTAAAAGAAAGATTCTATTTTACCCTGTTTTGACCTAGAGAGAGAAAATATCTAGAGAGAGAATCTAAAATTGAGATATTTTTGGATATCAAAATCCTCCTAGTGTCTAAAATGGTTTCCCCTGAAACAGAAATTCAAAAATTAATTGAAAATACGTATAAAGGACCTTAGCCTAAGGGTCTAGATTTTTAGAAATTTTTGGATTATGGTCCAATTAAGGTTCCTATGGGCCAATTGGATCAATCCAAGTGTGGGGAGGAGATAAATCCAATTTATAAAAGAAAAAATCCCAAAAATGAGTAAATGCTCACACAATATGAAGAGTTGACTAAGTACAAGGTTTATTAGTAAAAAACTATGAATATTATTAAAAAAATGAGATATTTTGGATATAATGATTCAATTTTGATACCTTGGAGGAGAAGGGGCTCTTCAAGGAGGCGCCTATTTCACATGTGTGGTGGAGTTCTAAACTCAAAAATATTGTGATATTTTTATCTCTCCTCTCTCTTGGATCAAACCAAATCAAAAGGGAGCCAAAATAGGTCCAAATCTTGTCCAAATTTAGCCAAACTGAACCTGGAAAATCATAGAAACTAGTTGGGCTTGGTTAGAGGCCTCTTTCACCTATAAATAGATCTTGAGTCCTTTGTAAAAAAATATGAGAACTATACCATGCCAGTATTATACTGAAATAATGATATTTTCTATTATCCTCAAAAAATCCTCTACAAATTGAAGAGATTGGAGTTTCTCTCTCTTTTCAATCTTCCTTAGTCTTCATAAACATACCAAACCAATTGACTGGTTGGGGGCCTCTACATTGATTAGTTAAAGAATCAAGCAATCTAGGAGGTTAAGTGTGGTTTATGGTCTTTTTTTTAAAAAAAATCTCCAAATGTTTCTCTCTTCTCAACCCCTCTCAAGCTTGAGAAGCATTCAATTGAATGGCTTTTTAATACAATTGAAGTTCTTTAATGAATAGTAGTGATAAAACACATAAATTTTTATTTATGCTTAAATTAAATGTTTTTTAAGCATGCCTCTCTCTCCCCCAAAGAATGGTCATTCCTATGACCATCTCTCTCTCCCCCAAAGAATGGTCATTCCTATGACCTATTCTATATTTAAATGATGCTTCTCATGAAGCATCTAAAAGTAATTTCTATGCTTGACAAATTAGAGGCCAAAGAAGTGGCTTGTTAATGCTTTTATGCTATTTAATTTATGGAAAAATTAGGAATCTATTCCATAATTGGATAGTGATCCAATTAATGGTTATTCTATCATATGATATTATTAAACTTTATGCTTTCAAAATTATTAAGAATTATCAGTAATAGTAGCGGAGCTATGGAAAATTTTTTGAAAAAATTAACACATAAATCATTTTCATTCATAATATGGAAAGAGGACTTCCTATCATATTCTAGGATTAATCATCCTAGGTTAATTGATTAATTCTCATCATAACCATGGATAAATTGATTTCAATGTTTATGCACAAATAGTTGTTAGCAAAAAGAGGAATTTCTAGTAATATATTTAAATGTTAAAAGAGGAACTCCTATGACATTTGGAATTCCATCATTGAGATGGGAAAAGAGAAATTCCTAGTATATTGGAATTAATGAGTATTTTAATTAAATTCAAAGATGAAATTTAGATAAATTTATTTTATCTATGAGAAATATTTAAATATTAAAATAGGAATTCTTATGACATTTGGAATTCCATCATTGAGATGAAAAAAGAGAAATTCCTAGTATATTGGAATTAATGAGTATTTTAATTAAATTTAAAGATGAATTTAGATAAATTTATTTTATCTATGAGAAATATTTAAATGTTAAAAGAGGAATTCCTATGACATTTGGAATTTCATCATTTAGATGGGAAAAGAGGAATTCCTAGCATATTGAATTAATGGGCATTTTATTTTAGATGAAATTACTTTATGAGAAATATTTGATGAAAGAGGAATACCCATGACATTGAAATGCAATTAATTAAATGCAAAAAGAGGAATTCCCATGGTATTTGAGATCAAAGAAATTAAATGAGAAGAAGAGAAATTTTTAGTATAATTCAATTTATGATTATTTATCAAAAGTGAAAATATGGGTAGAATTGATTTCTGTAAATCCCACGAATTCTTTTATTCAAAAGAGGAATATTAAATATAATTCATTTGAGAAATTGAGAATGAATATGGAAATAGTCGTCGAGAAAAAGAACCTTTAATTAGGCCAAGCAATTGGCAGAAATTTAGAAAAAGTCCCATTATCGGGATCAACCTAGAAAAAGCTATTAAATGGGAATATCATGTGAATGGGAATATCATGTGAATGGATGAGATAAGGTGAAAATAGGATGCAATAAGATGTGTATGGGATGTGATAAGATGTAAACGGGATGCGATAGGATGAGAATGGATGTGATAAGATGTGTATGGGATGTGATAGAATGTGAATAGATGTGATAAGATGTGTATGGGATGTGATAGGATATGATAAGATGAAAATAGGATGTGAAAAGATGTGATGTAATGAGAATGAATGTGGATGTGTATGTGGAAGAATGAATGTGGATGTGTATGTGGAAGAATGGATATGGATGTGTATGTGGAAGAATGAATGCGGATGTGCATATGGAAGAATGGATGTGGATGTGTACGTGGAAGAATGGATGTGGATGTGTACGTGGAAGAATGGATGTGTATGTGTACGTGGAAGAATGGATGCGGATGTGTATGTGGAAGAATGGATGTGGATGTGTATGTGTATGTGGAAGAATGGATGTGGATGTGTATGTGAAAGGATGTGATGTTGATGTGAGTGAATGAATGAGATGTGATGTGATGTGAATCGGGATGTGAATGAATGAGATGTGATGTCATGCGAATCGAATGTAAATGTATGTTATGGGATGTGAATGGATGAGATGTGATGTGATGTAAATCGAAATATGAATGAGATGAAATGTGAAATGAATGACATGAGATGTGATGTAAATTGAGATAGATGTGAAATGAATGAGGTGTGATGGGATGTGAATATGGGTTGATGCGAGTGGATGAGATGTGATGGGACTAAATGAGGATAGATGTGATGAGATGAAAAATGATGTGATTAGATGAGAATAGGAATACATAGGAATTGGATATGGATTAAGTAATGTGGACAGATGTGAAACAATGTGAAAGACGAGAGTTCATTGTAGAAATTGTATTTATGACTTGTTTTTAAATGACTGTTTTATGTCAATAATGCTGGGAAGCATTTTGATCGTCTTGAGAATGAGGTCGTGGTGGAGACCTAACTGCTGATAAAGTTGCAACAGCTGACGGAGAGTCAATGGAGGACATCTCGCATAGCGGCCGAGGTCTTGACAGCCTCGATTCGATTTAAATGGTGAGCTTCCGGTACGGTGGATGAGGAACCAAGGAAGCCGCCTATGAGTGAAGCGCTAGGTGACCTACGAAGGATCCTAGAGGGGGTGTTGACCATACGGTGCTCGGGCTCTGGGTCGCCGAGAAGATACCCACACATGCATCGTGGAAGATATTGGAACAAGAAGTAAGAGTTGTTTTATTAAATCGGGCATGGATTTGGTTGATTGACCTTACTGATCCTCAACAGATGAGTCCATCGCTCTTTTATATGGATCAGTTGGTTGATCTTGATGATCTTCAATGGAGATTCCATCTTGATTTTTATAAGTGAATATATTGTCGGGTACTATGAGCTAGGAACTATCAAAAAGGCCCTTGAGGGGACAGGTGTGAGCGTTCTGGTTGCCAATGATGCCATAGGTACACTGATGAAGGAATGATTGGAAATAAGGATTCAACCGGATATTTTGGAGATTTATGATCAGTGACACTATGGTTTCATTAAATGATTATTTTAAAGATAGCTGAATCTATGAAAAAGGCAATTTCATATTGGGTGTGTAAGTGGTGTGACTGGCGTTAAATTTGCATGAATATCCGACTAGGGGGCATGGGAACTCTTTTCCCTAGTACTCAGGATAAAACCTAACCAAATTCCTAATTGGATCCCATCACTACAGTAGTTGGCTAACCCATGGGATTGGAGGATGGACTGATGGATCCGTAAAATAAGACTCAATTTTGTTATAGTACGATAGATGAAGTAAATCCCGGATAGTAATTGTTCCATGGAAAAAGAATCAATGGCTATGCGTCTCGATAGGGAAAAAAGCGTTGGTTTCTATGATCCAAGTGCAAGTTTCTTCCTTGATCTGACCAAGTAACTCAGGTTTGGTCGGATCAGTTTGGTCAGTAATAATGACCCTGACTACATTAGAGTACAAATATCTTGGTGGACTCGCTCATGCTTTCCGGTAGGAGAAAGTTTTTTCGGGTTCGGTTTTTGAAGAACCAAGGGATTAGTCTTGTCCAGATATCTGTGGTCGAGGCCCCGAGTAAGTGAGGGATCCTGCCCCGCGCAAGAAGTGCTACTTCCGCTGCTAGCACCCCCGAATCCGTTGCGCAGAGGGGGCAGAGATCTTTCAGCTCTGCTGCTGGTATCAGAGCAAATTGGCTAAAGTGGATCAACAGAGAAGTCAGAAATGTCAAAAAATTTATGTACCAGTAAAAGGTTGTATTGTGTGATAAAATTCATACAAATTGAAATTCAAAATAAAGATTCATAAATTTGAAAGTGGGTCTCCAGATGAAGTACCACAATTGTATGGAAATCCCTGACTTGCTTGAGGCCTAGACATGATGGTATTTACCTTATAATTCCAAGGACTATGACTACCCGTGAATTTTATTTTATGGGTATTGAAATAATGGGTATTTTATTTTAGATGAAATTACTTTATGAGAAATATTTGATGATAAAAGAGGATTACCCATGACATTGAAATGCAATTAGGAAGAGGAATTTTTAGTATAATTCAATTTATGATTATTTATCAAAAGTGAAAATATGGGTAGAATTGATTTCTGTAAATCCCATGAATTCTTTTATTCAAAAGAGGAATATTGAATATAATTCATTTGAGAAATTGAGAATGAATATGGAAATAGTCGTCGAGAAAAAGAACCTTTAATTAGGTGAAGCAATTGGCAAAAATTTAGAAAAAGTCCCATTATCGGGATCAACCTAGAAAATGCTATTAAATGGGAATATCATGTGAATGGATGAGATAAGGTGAAAATAGGATGCGATAAGATGTGTATGGGATGTGATAGGATGTGATAAGATGTAAACGAGATGCAATAAGATGTGATAAGATGTGTATGGGATGTGATAGGATGTGATAAGATGTAAACGAGATGCAATAGGATGTGATAAGATGTGTATGGGATGTGATAGCATGTGAATATATGTGACAGGATGTGATAAGATGTAAACGAGATGCAATAGGATGTGATAAGATGTGTATGGGATGTGATAGCATGTGAATGTATGTGATAAGATGAAAATAGAATGTGATAAGATGTGATGTAATGAGAATGAATGTGGATGTGTATGTGGAAGAATGAATGTGGATGTGTATGTGAAAGAATGGATATGGATGTGTACGTGGAAGAATGGATGCGGATGTGTACGTGGAAGAATGGATGCGGATGTGTATGTGTGGAAGAATGGATGCGGATGTGTACGTGGAAGAATGGATGCAGATGTGTACGTGGAAGAATGGATGCGGATGTGTACGTGGAAGAATGGATGTGGATGTGTATGTGAAAGGATGTGACGTTGATGTGAGTGAATGAATGAGATGTGATGTGATGTGAATGAATGAGATGTGATGTCATGCGAATCGGATGTAAGTGTATGTTATGGGATGTGAATGGATGAGATGTGATGTGATGTGAATCAGGATAAGAATGAATGAGATGAGATGTGATGTAAATTGAGATAGACGTGAAATGAATGAGGTGTGATGGGATGTGAATATCGGTTAATATGCGAGTGGATGAGATGTGATGGGAATAAATGAGGAAAGATGTGAATATGGGTTGATATGCGAGTGGATGAGATGTGAATATGGGTTGATATGCGAGTGGATGAGATGTGATGGGAATAAATGGTTTGATATGGGTTGATATGCGAGTGGATGAAATGTGATGGGAATAAATGGGTTGATATGGGTTGATATGCGAGTGGATGAGATGTGATGGGAATAAATGAGGAAAGATGTGATGAGATGAAAAATGATGTGATTGGATGAGAATAGGAATACATATGAATTGGATATGGGTTGATATGCGAGTGGATGAGATGTGATGGGAATAAATGAGGAAAGATGTGATGAGATGAAAAATGATGTGATTGGATGAGAATATGAATTGGATATGGATTAAGTAACGAGGAAAGATGTGATGAGATGAAAAATGATGTGATTGGATGAGAATAGGAATACATATGAAAAATGATGTGATTGGATGAGAATAGGAATACATATGAAAAATGATGAATAGGAATACATATGAAAAATGATGTGATTGGATGAGAATAGGAATACATATGAATTGGATATGGATTAAGTAATGAGGAAAGATGTGATAAGATGAAAAATGATGTGATTGGATGAGAATAGGAATACATATGAATTGGATATGGATTAAGTAATGAGGAAAGATGTGATGAGATGAAAAATGATGTGATTGGATGAGAATAGGAATACATATGAAAAATGATGTGATTGGATGAGAATAGGAATACATATGAAAAATGATGAATAGGAATACATATGAAAAATGATGTGATTGGATGAGAATAGGAATACATATGAAAAATGATGTGATTGGATGAGAATAAGAATACATATGAATTGGATATGGATTAAGTAATGTGGACAGATGTGGAACAATGTGAAAGACGAGAGTTCATTATAGAAATTGTATTTATGACCTATTTTTAAATGACCGTTTTATGTCAATAATGCTGGGGAAGCATTTTGACCGTCTTGAGAATGAGGTCGTGGAGACCTAACTGATAAAGTTGCAACACCTAACAGAGAGTCAATGGAGGACGTCTCGCATAGCAAGGTCGATCGAGGTCTTGACCAGCCTCGGTTCGATTTAAATGGTGAGCTTCTGGTATGGTGGATGCAGGAGAGTCAACGGGGACGTCTCACGTAGCAAGGTCAATCGAGGTCTTGACCAGTCTTGGTTCAATTTAAATGGTGAGCTTCCGGTAAGGTGGATGAGGGACCAAGGAAGCGGCCTATGAGTGAAGCGCTAGGTGACCTGCGAAGGATTCTAGAGAGGGTGCTGACCATACGGTGCTCGGGCTCTAGGTCATCGAAGATACTCACACATGCGTCGTGGAAGATATTGGAACAAGGAGTAAGAGAGCAACCATAGGCTGCTTCTTGCCGCTCCAAGTCACAATAGCACTCCCCAAAGAAAACATGAAACCACTAGTAGATCTTCTATCTGAGATACTATCTAGATGGGAACGTAACAGAGTGCTAGTTCAGAGTCCTACCCCCCTGGGAATATATGATGGAATCCTTGGAATGGATTGGCTCCAAAAGAATCAGGCTGACATTCATTGTCACGAAGGAACCATCTCTTTCTTTGACCTTCACGGGAATCAAGTTCAAGGAATTGGAATTTCCAAATCCCTAGTGCTACAATTAGTTGTCAAGGCTTCCAAATTATTAAAAGGGCTCAGAAAGAGGCAAGTTGTGTATGTCGTTAAAATGAATCTAGTAGACATAAAATGCAAGGCTAAAGAACCAGAGTGGTTAAGTGAGTATGCAGATGTGTTTCCTGAAGAGCTGACTGAGATGCCTCCATCTCGTGAAGTAGATCATGAGATTGAATTAACCCCCGGAGCTCAGCTAATAGCCCAGCATGCATATAAAATGCCAGTCCTGAAGCCATAGAACTTAAGGAATAATTAAGATAACTATTAGAGCAGGGATTCGTCAGACCCAGTGTCTCACCTTGGGGTGCGCCCGTTATCTTTCAAAAGAAGAAAGATGGAACGTGTATTGACTACAGAGGACTGAATCAATTAACAATTAAGAATAAGTATCCTATTCCTAGGATTGATGAACTTTGGTTAAGTGAGACAAATGTTCACAAAGATAGATCTCAAATCCGGTTACTACCAGATCAGAATCAAGGAGCAAGACATCCCAAAGACAACATTCAATACTCACTATGGGCATTATGAGTTCATAGTCATGCCGTTTGGATTGACTAATGCCCCAATGACATTCAATCGTCTTATGCAAGATATTCTCAGAGAATACTTGGATGATTATGTTCTTGTCTTCTTTGATGATATCTTGCTATACTCAAAGAATGCTATAGACCATAAAGATCATGTGCGCAAAGTCCTGGAAATCCTAAGGAAACACCAACTCTTTGCAAAGAGAAGCAAGTGTTCCTTATCTGTTGACCAGGTTGAATACTTGGGATTCATAGTGTCAAAGGATGGGATTTCTCTCCCGACCCCGCAAAGATCCAAGCAGTAGTTGAATGGCCAGAACCCAAGTCAGTAAAAGAAGTCAGAGGATTCCTAGGGTTAACCGGATGATATAGGATCTTTATACCTATGTATGCTTAGATAGCGTCCCCTTTGACTAACCTTCTCAAGAAGAGTACACTTTTTCAGTGGACTGCAATGTGTCAGAGTACCTTTGAAAAGCTAAAGATAGCCTTAGTAACCAACCTTGTTCTTAAATTGCCAGATTTTACCAATGATATTAGTGGATTTGCCTTAGGCAGTGCTCTAGTGTAGGAAGGTCATGTAGTGGCCTATGAATCCCGAAAACTCAGAACACATGAGAGAAATTATGCCGTCCATGACTTGGAGTTACTCTCAGTAGTGTATGCACTGAAGTTGTGGAGACATTATCTTTTGGGACAAAGGTTCACCTTGATGAGACAGATCATCAAAGTTTGAAGTGGATCTTCACCCAAAGAGATCTCAACATGTGTCAAAGGAGATGGATGCAGACCTTGCAGGAATTTGATTTTGAAATGGATGCAGACCTTGCAGGAATTTGATTTTGAAATAAAGTATCGACGAGGGAAAGAAAATGTGGTTGCAGATGTGCTCACCAGAAAAGCCTCCTTGCTTGCAATTACAGTGGTGTCAAATCCATTAATCAATGAAGCAAAGGAGAAAATCATGCAGGACAAATTCTTTGCCCCTATTGCTACCCTTCTGATGCAGGAAAGTAAGACTCCTCAAGAAATGAGTCGAGTTCTTGGGTACAAACTGGATGAAGGATGCATGTATTATAATAATCAGCTATGTATCCCCAATGATGAGGGAATAAAGGGAACAATTCCAAGAGAAGCCCATGATAGCTTGATAGCTAGATATCCAAGGTTTATAAAAACCTATATGTCTGTGAAGAAAACATTCTTCTGGCCAGGACTAAAAAAGGATGTACTTGATCATGTGCGGAAATGCTTGATGTGCCAAAGAGTTAAGGTAGAGAGAGTCAAGATGCCAGGGAAACTGCAGCCTCTAGACATTCCACAGCAGATGAAGTGGGAATGCATCAGTATGGACTTTGTCATTGGATTACCTTCAGTGCAATCACGTTACAACTCTATTTTTGTGGTAGTTGACAGGCTAACCAAAGTTGCCCATCTGATTCCAGTGAAAGAAACATACTCTGCAATGGATGTTGTACTAGAGTTTTCCTTAAGGAGATCTTCAGATTGTATGGTTTACCCAAGAGGATAGTAAGTGACAGAGATCCCAAATTCACATCAAAATTTTGGGCTGTATTCTTTGAAGCAAGAGGAACTTTCTTGGATCTCAGCATAGCCTATCACCCCGAAACTGATGGCCAGACAGAAAGGGTGAATCAGGTAATAGAAGATATCCTTCGGTCATGCTGCGGCACGAAACCCAAGAAGTGGTTATCATCTGCATTTGGTCGAATTCGCTTACAATGCTTCTTATCATCGGAGCATTGGGATGAGTCCTTTCAAATCTTTGTATGGACAAGATTGCCTTACACTGTTGACTTGGTATGACCCATTGATCAGAGTCGAAATGACCAGACAAATGCTTGATGATATAGACCAGCAGCAGCAGATGCAATCAATCTGTAAGATATAAAGGCAGCCCAAGACAGGCAAAAGCAGTATGCAGATAAAAAGAGGTCAGAGAGAGAGTTTGAAGAGTCAGATAGTGTTTTCATTCGAGTACGATGATGGCACGGAAGCGGTAGAGCTGTCTACGCCCTTATAGGATGCCACACTTGCACACATGCATATAAACACACCAGAACACCAGACCAAAATGCATGAACAAGACTTATATTTTAGATCTGGCTGTCACAACTCGTACCCAAATGAACAAAGAGACAAAAGAACTCTCTGGCATCACCAAACACCAGCCACAGCTAATCAAAAGAATTTACAACTCTGACTTGAGTCCCCAGAAGAGGTAGAAATCCACAAAAATACCACACACACTCTCTCTCTCTCTGGCTCACTGTGCCTGCAGACCACCAGCCCATGTACCTTCGTTGCTATCATCAGGGTGCTTCACTCGTTCACCTTCACTTCACTGTGTACACAGCTCACACTAGCCCAAGCTTTTCCTTTGTAGTTAACACCTTCAGCCCCTCTCTTTGGTTACCAGCTGTCATCTGCTTGACAGCAACAAACCCAACTTTCTCTCCTTCTCTTGTCAGTGGCTGCGCCAGCATCGAAAAAAACAAAATTCCCACCTATCACCTATGCTAGTCGCCACAAGGCTCTACTTTTTATATCTCCAGCCAGGCCTTTTCACATCGTTGGCGACCACCTCTCCCTTTCCAAAGTGCCTGTCTGCGCAAGCTTCCACCCATGCACACCTCTGTCTCTGCTCAGCTCTTCTCGGATCTGCTGCTCTTGATGAAGCGATCCTTTATACTATCACCTTCGACACCATCTACTACCTCCAGTCACCCAGGAGCTTACCTTCTCTCTCAGTCGCCACAAAGCAGTCACGCCTACTCTTGTCTCTGGCTCTCACGTCGGCCCTCCAGCAGCCATGTACACTCGAACATCAATACTTTCCTTGTCTCCTTCTTGCAGCTGCGCCCCAGAGTTTTTGCTCTCTCCTGCAGCTACGCTAGTGAGCTCTCTGAACAACACCACGTCCCCTCCTTTTCGTTTGCAGCTGCGTTGAATTGCCGGCTCTCCTCACCTCTGCGCCTCTGCAGTTTTTTTGTTGAGGTGGCCACTTCTCTCCCGTATAATCACCAGCTAGATTACTTCCACGCATCAGATGCCGCCCCAGCAGCCCAACGTCCTGCCGTCACCTCACACTTTTGCGCCTCTCTCCTGCAATTCAATCCCAGCCTTCTTTTACACGGCCGCCTCCCTTGCTTTGCTTTACTTCACAAGGTCTCCCACACTCTGCACCTGTGGTTGCACACCCGCCAGAGATCCCCCCTTTTTGCTTCGTATAGTACCTGCGCCTCCAAGAGTCCCCCAGAACCGCACTCGCCAGCCTCACTTCACGTGCATCCACCTCCCAGAAGATGCGTTGGCAGCCATTCAAGGCTCCACGTAGCTGGCCACGTTTATCTTCATTTTGTTTTATTTATTTTGAAGAAAATTTTATTTCTTCTCTAAGGCCTAAGTGATGGCCACATAATCCTTTCACACCCACCAATTTTTAAAGGCAACAAAGGCCCCTTCACCTATTAATTGCCCTCCCTTCCAAACACACTTCAAGATGCAGCATACGAGTGCCTGCTCATTTCTTTGGGCGCCCACAATCAAAGCCATCGAGCAACTGATATCATCCTCAGTGGATCTCTCACCAGATAGGCCTGTACATGCTCACATCAATACATTTACTCTGTACACCTGACAATGCTCTCAAAAGCAAAACTTCACACACGCCATGTACATGTATGTACACATTTCAACTCCTATTTTTGTCCACACATATTTAGCAACCCCCTACTTTTGCTGAGACATTCATGTCCAGTAGCTGTACAAAGAGGCATGAAATATTCAGATCTTCCTCTGTACCTTCCACATCCTCCTGACATGCATCACAAGCTTCCTGCTCTTCTTCTTTCACGGCTAACATCAATCGAGCAAAATATTTCTTCAATTGTAAACCATTCACTCTCCTTTTGTGCTTCTTTCCATTCAAATCAGCAAGCTGATAACTCCCATTATCAAATTTTCTCTCAACTTTATACGGACCTTCCCACTTTGTCTGGAATGCAGTATGAAAAGTACTATCCAGCTTGCTATTATACCTGAGAACCAGATCACCCTCTTCAATTTCTTTCTGCTCCACCTTCTCATTCTCTCTCTCTTGTCTTTTCAATTGCATAGCTGCATAGTGATCAAATGCTAGCTCTCTGTCCAACTGGACTATTTGCAAGGCCAGTAATCTTTCTCTGTAACAAAAATTAATAGGTTCATGCCCTTCTTCAATCAAAAATTTCAAAGCTGGAATTTCCACATCAATAGGCATGAGTGCTTCTTTCCCATAAACTAAATGAAAAGGTGAGAATTGTGTACCAGATTTTACTGCAACCCTGTATGCCCATAATACACGATTCATCTCTCTATCCTAATTCTTGATATGGCCTTCTGTCATTTTAGTTATCATCAGCTTAAATTCACCATTGAATCTTTCATTCAAGCCATTGCATTGAGGGTGATAAGGAGTGGAGTACTTGTGGTTAATATTCAATCTTCTGCATAAATGGTCAACTACATCTCCTCTAAATTCAGGTCCATTATCTGATAGTATCTCCAGAGGAATACCAAATCTGCAGCATATATGTTCATACACAAAATCAGCCACCTCTTTACTATCCACTCTCTTCACTGCCTTCACTTCTGCCCATTTTGATAGGTAATCCACTGCAGTAAGCACATAACACTTTCCTCTAGCTGTCCTGGGAAATGGTCCAACTGCATCCACTCCCCATCTTTCAAAAATGTCATATACCAGCATAATATTTCTCGGCTCCATTTTTAAGATCCTCTTCCCCATTCTCTGGCACTCATGGCAAGACCTGCACCAGTGCTGAATATCCTTCTGGATGGAAGGCCATACATAACCCTCCAGTAATATCTTTTGCAAGGTGATCTTAAATGCATAATGACCCCCACATACTCCCTCATGATTTGAAGATAGAATATAATAAATCTCTTCCCTCCAGGGAATTCTCCTCAATACCTGATCAGCTCCTTGCATGTATAATTCATCCCCAATCATGACATAATGCTTACTTTTCCTGATAAAATGATACTTTTGGCCTTTTTTGAGCTCCTCAGGCAAGCAACCTGAGAGTAAGTAATCCACCACTCTCGACAGGTATTCCCTCCCTCTATATAATGGCTCTTCGATTTTTGCAATTACTGGATCCTGATTAATTGCCTCCTGAGCCAACTCATGTGCCATATGATTTTCCTCCCGCCGCACATGTTGAATACTCCATGCTGTAAATTGATGTAGCAGTCTTCTAACATCAGCCAAAAATTCTTTTAATCTCGGATTCTTTGCTCGCCAGCTACCCAAGACCTGCTTTACCACTAATAGAGAATCTCCCTTTATGATTAGCTTTTGAATTTTCTGCTTTAAAGCAGCCTGCAACCCTTGAAACAATGCTGTGTACTCAGCCTCATTGTTACTTTCAGCTTCCAGATGTATTCCATTCTTTAGAATCAGCACGCCTTCTGAATCCTGGATTATATATCCCCCGGTGGCCTGATGTATACTCCTTTTATACGAACCATCAAAGAATAAAACATGAGCTCCAGGAATGATAATCTGTTCCTCTTTTTCTATCTTTGAATCCACTTCCTTCACCAGTATCGGGCCATCTTTGTATGTTAGAAGATCTGCCAGAGTTGCCTTGCAAGTATCTTCAATCAAAAATGAGAAATCATATTCTTGAAGCTCTACTAACCATCGCATCATACCTTTTGAGAGTGACGTACCATTCACCAGCTGAGGGAGTACAGTATAATTTGTCAGCACCACAAATGGTCTCATCAGGAGATATGACCTGAATTTCCTGCAAGCATACACCAGACTTGACAAAACCAATTCAGCCTCAGTATATTTCCTCTTTGCTTCTGTCTTCACTCTACTTGCAAAATACACAGGCTTCATATATCTGGATTCATCTCCTCTCTGCATTAAGATTGCTCCAACTACATCCGGACCAAAAGATGGATTCACATAAAAGACCTGAGAGAAATTCAGAGCTTTTACACTGGAAATTCCTCCCAATACCTCCTTCACTTTCTCAAACACTTCCTCACATTCTTCATTCCACTGCAATGGTTCCTTCTTCATAGCCTGCTGAAGAGGATAAAGCAGTTGAGACATTAAAGAAACAAATCTTGCCATATATTTTACCTTCTGGACAAAAGTCTGCAGGCTGCCTGGATGTTGATGGTGCAGATAATAAGACAAGAGCTTTTATCTTCTCTGGATCAGGTTCAATTCCATTCTGAGATATCATATGCCCTAACAGCTTCACCTTTGAATGTCCTAAATGACACTTTTTTGGATTCAGCTGTCCACCTGCATCATCCATTTTGGAAAATACTTGCTCCAATTTATTACCATGCTCTTTTTGAGAACTATATACACATATATCATCCAAAAAAGCTCGCACAAAATGATCTGTGAGAGGTGCAAGTACTCTATCAGTGTTCCTTTGATACCACGAGGGTGCATTTTTCAAACCAAATGGTACTACTCGGTAACAGAAGCAACCCCACGGTGTAATGATAGTGGTGTTAGCCTGATCTTCCTCAGCAATTGAGATCTGAAAATATCCAGAGAAGCCATCGCATACACTTTACCTCTCATATCCAGCTACCCTGTCCAAAATATCATCAATGAACGGCAGAGGATAGTGATTGCTTTTTGTTGTAGCATTCAGAGGTTTGTAATCAATACAGACTCTCCAACCACCTGTATGCTTTGGAGTAAAGACCACTGGATTTGCCCAATCTGAGTGATCTACTGGATAAATTAACCCTGCTTTTAACAACTTACTCAGCTCCTCTCTTAATACAGGCAATAGCTCTCTATTTATCCTCCTCAGTTTCTGAAACACTAGCCTCACACCCTCCTTCAATACTATGGGCATTGGTTCACATTTGAATCCTCGGATCTCTTCATATGAAGTAATGAACAAATGAGGGAATTTATGTATTACCTTCATATACTCTTCTTTCTCCACTGGATGCAATCTAGGATTCAGCATGCCCTGTAATAGCTTCTCTTTCTCTGCACTGGGTGATGGAGGCTGCATCAGACTGTCCATATCTTCAAGTCTGCTCTCTTCTTCCTTCTTTATCTCCTCTTCAGCTTGCATCACATGCTTGTTTTCTTCCTTCATTATAAATGATACCTGGCTCTCATCATCAGAAGTAGAACTCTCTTCTTCAGTTTCACTATCTGTATACTCATCAGCACTTATTTCTTCAGGCTCACTCTTCATTTCCCGCTTACTACTCATATTGAACTTCCTAGCTCTCCCTCTCCTATTATGTACTGTTATAGTTCCCCTTTTCCAGTTTTGGATGGCACCCACCTGTCTAAGCCAAGGTCTGCCCAAAATCAGCGGATAAGCTCCCAAACCAGCCGGCATAATATGGCAATTTATATTGCAAACCACACCAAAAGCAGTCACTGGCACTTCTGTGCATATACCCAGACACTTTACTTTTGCATGATTTGCCAGACGGAGTCTAAAGTCTGAACTAGCATTCAGCTTCAACCCCAATCTCTCCATACAGGACTGAGTCATCACACTGATTTGTGCACCGCCATCAACATATGCTTCTCCAACACTCACACTTCCACACCAGGCATCAACTGATGGACAAATATCAGGAAGGTCTTCCACAGACATCAGCTCCATTTCACCTTGTGTGGGCTCCTGCTCATTTACTTTCCTCGGATTTGCCAACTTTTTCCACTCTCTCTTAAGCTTCGGACACAATCCAAGTAATTGGGCAAATGT
The DNA here is from genome assembly GCF_041138505.1 of Cibotium barometz. Lineage (NCBI taxonomy): Eukaryota > Viridiplantae > Streptophyta > Polypodiopsida > Cyatheales > Cibotiaceae > Cibotium > Cibotium barometz. The sequence goes on from NC_141105.1 coordinate 24,171,329, forward strand.
TATATTGGCTACCCTTCCCTTTAAATCTCCCATCAATGTATACTCCTCCTGACCTTGACCAATATGCAAATCTGAAGTTTTATAATGTCTTCTTGGCTTCCTCTTCTTCTTCTCTGGTTGAGGGCTTATATCAAATTGGACATGTTTACCTTTCTTAGAAGATGGTTCAGGTTCTGCCATTGTATTCCTCGTCCTCTTTGCCATAGGCATAATCTCTGGAATGGTCTCCACTCCTATCAAGCTGAGAGCCGGTCCTTTCCCTTTATCTTCCCATTGACTCCACTGGTAGAGGGTTGATTTGGATCTTTTACTTCAACACTATGATCCCCCGATCTATCATTAGTCCTCTGCATCACAGGATATATTCCACCACCTGCTCTGGGCGGTTTGTCACATTGAGGGCTGATATGTCCCCGCTCCCCATAGTTCTAGCATTGGACATTACTCAAATAGTAGCCCCGTCCTCTTCCTGTTCCTCCCATATTCCCTTCACCTGTTGACATATTGTCCCTTCTATTATTTGGTGCACCTCGGCTCCTTCCCTTTCCACCTACTTCCATCCAATTCAAACTTAGAGACTTCATGAGCTCCACTGCATCATGTATGTCCCTCTTCAAAGTGTCCTCCTGTTCTGGAACAACAGCAGCTTCCCTTTCAGGATGTATACTCTCGATCTCTGGCATCTTCACGAACTTCTTCGGCTCTTCCTGTATTCCCATCTGCCTCAGACGCTTTACCTTCCACTCCTTCTCACGAGCTACTCTGTCAGCCTCCTCAAAGCTATCCAGGTTCTTCAGCTCCACCTTCAGACGGAGGGTTGGCTCCAGACCAGCCACAAACCGGTCTCTCTTTATCATCTGCGGGGGTACTTCAGGAATCAGAGCCTCACACCATAGACTCCACAGTCTACCAAACTCTACTAGATACTGATCCACATCCTGACCTTCTTTCTGCTGAATGTTACACAACTCCTTCCACACTTCATTTGGACTCCTCACTCGAGCAAACTGTGCCAAAAATGCAGCTCTGACTACACGGTGCTCAGGATCCTGTTGATGAATGTTCTTGTGTGTAGTCACAAACATCTGTAACCATGTTTTTGCATCACCCTGCAGGCAATAAGCCAAAATCTGAGAAAGGATCTCCGGGGTTGCCTTGTCTTTCATCAAGGCTGTAAATTCCATCTTCTCCAGAAACCTGACTGCACTCTCCTGTGGCAATCCCCAATACTCTGGAAAATCTTGAGCCATCTTTCCAAATCTTGCTTCACACAGCCCCTATCTTCTTTCACAAACCAGAGGAAATCTGCTCCTCTGTGGAGGCACCAAAAAGTGATGGCACGGAAGCGGTAGAGCTGTCTACGCCCTTATAGGATGCCACACTTGCACACATGCATATAAACACACCAGAACACCAGACCAAAATGCATGAACAAGACTTATATTTCAGATCTGGCTGTCACAACTCGTACCCAAACGAACAAAGAAACAAAAGAACTCTCTGGCATCACCAAACACCAGCCACAGCTAATCAAAAAAATTTACAACTCTGGCTTGAGTCCCCAGAAGAGGTAGAAATCCACAAAAATACCACACACACACTCTCTCTCTCTGGCTCACTGTGCCTGCAGACCACCAGCCCATGTACCTTCATTGCTATCATCAGGGTGCTTCACTCGTTCACTTTCACTTCACTGTGTACACAGCTCACACTAGCCCAAGCTTTTCCTTTGTAGTTAACACCTTTAGCCCCTCTCTTTGGTTACCAGCTGTCATCTGCTTGACAGCAACAAACCCAACTTTCTCTCCTTCTCTTGTCAGTGGCTGCGCCAGCATCGAAAAAAACAAAATTCCCACCTATCACCTATGCTAGTCGCCACAAGGCTCTACTTTTTATATCTCCAACCAGGCCTTTTCACATCGTTGGCGACCACCTCTCCCTTTCCAAAGTGCCTGTCTGCGCAAGCTTCCACCCATGCACACCTCTGTCTCTGCTCAGCTCTTCTCGGATCTGCTGCTCTTGATGAAGCGATCCTTTATACTATCACCTTCGACACCATCTACTACCTCCAGTCACCCAGGAGCTTACCTTCTCTCTCAGTCGCCACAAAGCAGTCACGCCTACTCTTGTCTCTGGCTCTCACATCGGCCCTCCAGCAGCCATGTACACTCGAACATCAATACTTTCCTTGTCTCCTTCTTGCAGCTGCGCCCCAGAGTTTTTGCTCTCTCCTGCAGCTACGCTAGTGAGCTCTTTGAACAACACCACATCCCCTCCTTTTCGTTTGCAGCTGCGTTGAATTGCCAGCTCTCCTCACCTCTGCGCCTTTGCAGCTTTTTTGTTGAGGTGGCCACTTCTCTCCCGTATAATCACCAGCTAGATTACTTCCACGCATCAGATGCCGCCCCAGCAGCCTAACGTCCTGCCGTCACCTCACACTTTTGTGCCTCTCTCCTGCAATTCAATCCCAGCCTTCTTTTACACGGCCGCCTCCCTTGCTTTGCTTTACTTCACAAGGTCTCCCACACTCTGCACCTGTGGTTGCACACCCACCAGAGATCCCCCCTTTTTGCTTCGTATAGTACCTGCGCCTCCAAGAGTCCCCGAGAACCGCACTCGCCAGCCTCACTTCACGTGCATCCACCTCCCAGAAGATGCGTTGGCAGCCATTCAAGGCTCCACGTAGCTGGCCACGTTTATCTTCATTTTGTTTTATTTATTTTGAAGAAAATTTTATTTCTTCTCTAAGGCCTAAGTGATGGCCACATAATCCTTTCACACCCACCAATTTTTAAAGGCAACAAAGGCCCCTTCACCTATTAATTGCCCTCCCTTCCAAACACACTTCAAGATGCAGCATACGAGTGCCTGCTCATTTCTTTGGGCGCCCACAATCAAAGCCATCGAGCAGCTGATATCATCCTCAGTGGATCTCTCACCGGATAGGCCTGTACATGCTCACATCAATACATTTACTCTGTACACCTGACAATGCTCTCAAAAGCAAAACTTCACACACGCCATGTACATGTATGTACACATTTCAACTCCTATTTTTGTCCACACAATGACCAAAAAGAAGTTCCTTATCCTTAGGGAAGTACAAGAAGCTCTCTCCCAGATACTGTGGGCCGTATGCTATCATAAAGAAAGTGGGCAATCTAGTCTACAAACTTCTTTTGCCTCCCTATCTCAAGGTACATGATGTATTCCATGTCAGTTTGCTTAAGAAATATGTACCTAGCCCGAGTCACGTGCTGGATGATGAACAAGTGATCTCTCCGACTTAAGGCCAGATGGTACTCCAACAACCTGAGGAAATCTTTGACATTCGGGAGAAGATTCTCAGGAGCAGAGTCCTCAGAGAATTCTTAGTAAAGTAGAAGTTCTTCCCTCTAGAAGATGCCACTTGGGATAAAGAAGAAAAGTTGGCGAAGGATTACCCCCACTTTGCGAGTGTTGCCACATACATAGGCAGTGATGTGTGTGAACACACTTAGGACCGCCGGGGCACTTTTTCCCTCTTTAGGAGGTTTTTTCCCCCGGCTTGTATATACGCCTATCATTCTAAGGCTAACTTATCTTTTGTACATTGACACAATCTAATACACTGTGTTGTGTGCATTCTTGCTTATTCTTCTCCAAGCTTTGTGTGCTTTCCTGCAACCCTAATTCCAACAATTGGTATCAAAGCAGGCATCGGCTCTCAGGGTTACGCCGCCAGCACCCTCCGACTCACGTTCTCCGATTGAGGTGAGCTTTCACGAGTGCTTGCAGGTCTCTATAATTTGCAAATAAGCCCGTAGAGCCTCGCATTCTCAGAAATCGCATCTGAGGTCGTTTCGGGCTCCGTTTTTGCATTTCAAGTTCTGCACAGGTGTTTTCATCATTTTTGACAGTGCAATTTTCTGCAAAACAGGCATACGTACTCTATTGTGGACCGTGCTACATAGCACAAGTTGTTTTCTGTTCAGTCTTTGCTTCATTACAGGTAGCTTTTGCATCAGTTTCAGTCAGTGGCCATGGCTGATAACAGCAATGATGTATTTCGCATGTTATCTGAGCTGATGACAAATTGGATGGAGATAGCAACTACCCACTTTGGGCATACATGATGCAACATGTTTTGGTTGCAAAAAGAGTGTGGAACATTGTGCAAGGTATGGATGTACGTCCAGGTTCTGTGGATGTAGGATCTGTTGAGGATGTTACAGGTTCTAGCAGCTCTACTGTTGCTGCTGTTTTACCCACTGCTAAACAAGCTCGTTGGGATGGTAAAGATACGCAGGCTCATGCCTTGATTGCACTTTTTGTCAAACGTAACATCACCCCACATATTCATTCAGCTAAAATAACAAAACAAGCTTGGGATATTCTAGCTGGTTTGTATGCAGGTCGTAACGAGGCAAAAATCGCTTACCTGCGTAAAGAGCTAGAATTGAAGATTATGCAGGAAGATGACGACATGAATGTTTTTCTTGCTGAGATTAAAGATCTCAAAGAACAGTTAATTTTTGCAGGTGAGATTATTCCTGATCATTCTCTTGTGTAGACTGTTCTTGATGCTTTACCTGAGACATATCAGACTTTTGCTTCCACACCTGGAGACTTCTTACTGAGGACAGACCTGATGCTGTCAAGTATGATACTTTAGTCAACAAGCTCTTGCAAGAAGCGCAGTCCAGGAAAAACAGGGCCAGGCAGCGTGCAGTTGATCTAGCATTTATTGCTACCCAGCAGCAGAGAAGAAGTGGTAAGGCAGCCCCTTCCACTGTTTCTTCTCCTGTTAGTAGGTCTGCAACTTCTTCTCCTTCCACAGGTAGCAACAATAAGTCTGAGAAGGCTCTTGATAAAGGCAAGAAAAAGACCAGGTGCAACTATTGTAAGGCAAATGATCATGTCATTAAGAATTGCCCTAAGCTAAAGGCTAAAGAGGCAAAGAAGAAAGAGTCAAATGCAGCCACAATAGCGGATGCTTCTACAAATGCAGATTCTGTAAATGTTGTGCAGGATACAGAATGGGCGTTTAGCGTGTATTGCCAGTTTGACCCATCTGTACATGATGCATGTTTGGTAGTTTCTATTGACTCTCATGTTTGGTATTTTGACAGTGGTGCTACAAAGCACATTACCTCGCATTGTGATATGTTCACTTCTCTTGAGGCTATCCCTAATGGGAATACTGTCACATGTGCCAATAATGCTTCTTACCCAGTGAAGGGCGTTGGTAAAATTATGCTTACAGCTACAAATGGCAGCGCTTTCACACTTTCAGATGCTTTGTATGTGCCAGGGATAAAGAAGAATCTATTGTCTATCTCTACGCTTGCTAGACTTGGACTTGTAGTCAGATTTGTGGATGACAGATGTACTGTTCATGATTTGACTTCTGGTGATACGATTATTGTATCTGGCACCTTGTTTCGTGGGCTGTATAGGCTCAATTCTTATGACAAGTGTGTGGAAGATTCAGCAAATGCAGTTTCTGATGAAAAGACAGTTTCAGATGCAAAACTATGGCATGCTCGTTTTGGTCATCTGAACTTTGCTAGTTTGCTGCGTTTGCAGAAATTTGATATGGTTGCTTCATTGCCCCCTCCCCATGACAATGGAAATCCATGTACTCCAATAAAGTAAGAGAAAAATTGTGATGCTAAAATAATGCATATTTTATTTAAAAATTGAAGAAGGATTTTAGTTAAAATTTTAAATGATGAAAAAGGAATTCCCACTATATTGGAATCCAAATATTTAAATGAGGAAAGTGTAATTCCTAGTGTAAAGGAATTAATGAAGAGTTTTATTTAAATTTTTAAGAGAAAATTTAATTAAATTTATCTTTTTGCATAGATAAATTTTAAATGATGAAAAAGGAATTCCCACTATATTGGAATCCAAATATTTAAATGAGGAAAGTGTAATTCCTAGTGTAAAGGAATTAATGAAGATTTTTATTTAAATTTTAAGAGAAAATTTAGTTAAATTTATCTTTTTGTATAGATAAGATTAAATGATGAAAGAGGAATTCCCACCATATTGGAATTCAAATGTTTAAAATAGAAAAGTGGAATTTTTAGCTTAATGGAATTAATGGATATTTTTATGTAATTTTTAAGAAGAATTTTAGATAGATTTAATTTATGGTAAAAGAGGAATTCCCATGATAATTGGATTGCACTCTCTAAATGAGAAAAAGAGGGATTTTAAGTTTATTCAAAAAAATAGGTATTGGTATTTAGTTAAAAGAAGATTTTTTAAAAGAGGGATTTGAATTAAATCTTAGTGTCAAAAGATGAATTTTCACCATAATTCTACCTAATGAATTAAGGTCGAGAATTTATGTGGCATAAAGAATATCTTTGGATATTTTAATTTGGTAAGATCACTAAATTGATATTTACCCAAAATCTAGATGTTTAGTTGAAGGGAATCCTTGTAGAACTAAACCGAATGAATTTGGTTAGACTACGTGAGGGACGGACAGTAAACCTAATTTTCCTTCTCTTGATCTCAATCAGACAAAAACTTCGTGAGACCAATTTTAGTTACTATATCCAAAGAATAGACTACCGAAACTAATCTAGTTTTTCCTTGACGACCAAACTCACCAAGAATCTAGTTGGTGACCAAACTCACTAAGAATCTAGTTGGACAAATGGACAAAATGATGGGTAGATTACCCTCATGAGAGATCAAGGATCCTCATTATGAAACTGGGAATTATGGAAAAAGGGTTGTCGGAACCGATCTCAAACTGGAATTTTACTTGCATTGGAACTTATTTTTTTCATTCAAAGGACTGTTTTACACCAGAATGTTGGAGGTAGCATTTGGCTTATGTTTTTCTAAGAGGAGGTTTGTTGGAACAGCTAGCCGGGAGTCATCAAGGGACGTTGCTCGTGGGGGCAAAGCCTACCGAGGTCTTGACCAGCCTCGGTACGGTTAAAATGGCGCACTTTCGGTATGATGGGTGAGGAACTGAGGAAGCAGTCCCTGAGTGAAGTGCTAGGACACCTAAGGAGGATCCTAGAGGGTTCTGACCAGGTGATGCACGAGCTCGTGGTTGCTAGGACACCCATGCGTACGTCGAGGAAGATTTTGGATGGATAAAAAGGAAAGATTTTTGGGAACCAAATTTTGATACTGGATCTCGTTGGTTGGCCAGCTGGTCTTCAACGGAGAGTTCAGAGGATACATTTTTGTAATATAATGGGGACTCAGAATTTTGGAAAATGATGATTAGAAATATTATGATTTCTATTGAAGGATTATTTTTAAAGCCAGTCGAATCTGTTATAAATGGCAAGTTCATATTGGGTGTATACGTGGTATGCCTACCTTGATTTTTGCATGAATCGCCGGCTAGGGGGCCTGGGAACTCTTTTCCTCTCGATACCCGGGCGAAAACCCAACCAAATCTTTATAAAGAAATCCCACCAATTCAGTGGTCGAGTGGTTGGCTAACCTATGGGCCAAATGGGGTTTGGCTAGATCGGAGGATTCGTGAGAAACAACCAGATACGATTAGTTACATTATTTAGTTTTAAATCCTGAGAAGACCTTGTTCTGTGGGAGGGGATCATCGATTGTGCTCGTAAAATGAGGAAAAAAGCGGTGATTCCATGGACCAAGTGCAAGTCTCTTCTTGATCTGACCATATGACTTCAAGTTTGGTCATATCAGTTTATCTAGTTAACTCGTTAGAGTAATTTCCCTGTTAGAAGATTTTTCCCAATTGGCGGAATCGCCTGTGCCTTTCGGGCGAGGGGAGTCTTCCGGGTTGCCCGGGCTAGCCTCTCGTCCCGAACATCCGCGGGCAAGGCCCTGAGTGTGTGGACCCTGCCCTACCCGGGAGGCCGACGCCACTTTCGCCGGGGCGGCAAGAGCCCCAGAGCGCGGGTGGGGGACCTCACAATTGAAGAAGGGCCTTTTTTTCAAAGACTTAGCAGCTTTACTTGGATTCCTTCGAGGTGAGGTCTAATCATCGTCATCTTCATCTTCATCTTCATCTTCCTCTTGCACTATTTTCCTCTTCTTCGTACTTGTCACTTCTTGGCTTGCACTATTTTCCTCTTCTTCGTACTTGTCACTTCTTGGCTTGCTTGTCTAGCAGGTGTGCTCTTTACGTATTTTGCATGCTTTGGATGTGGGGTTTCCTTTTATGTGTTTGGATCAATCTAAACACATCGACATATACTTAAAAAAACCACTAAAAAAGAGCATAATTGCAAAGGTGGAGAGAGATAAAATAACACGCAATCTCTTGCTGGGCATACAATGATGTAGCCTTTGGTTTGATTTAGCTTGTTAATATCACCATCTTCAAGGGGAAAAGGAAGAGGTACTTCTCTCATATCAACATCTTCTATCGACATGCCAACATGACCAAGCGGCAAACAAATTCCATGGATAGTATCCAGAGTCGGGTCTAGGTGCAAAACGGTCCGAATAGTTGCCTTGGTACCGTTAAACATCAAGGACTCTCTTTCGAGTTGAGGAGATGCCATGTAAAAAAGAGGACAAGCAAGAAGCATGAGAGAGAAGAAAGAGATTGTTGAATACAACTGCTTAGAAGGAGATTGAACAAGAAAGAAAGAGTCCTAGAAGATATAAGAAAGTTTTTTTTCAAGAAAAGCACAAGCGACTATGCCGTCAATGGCATTGTGCATTGAGTGAAGAAGAGGCACTTTTAAAATACAGACACATTAGAGCATGGTGGATGAACGTTAAAGTTGTTGATGCGAACTTATTAGCCATGGATTGTTGGCTTAGTTGGTGGCATACTAGATATCCCCATTGGAGGAAGCATCTCATAGGGGTAAGTATTACTTTCTTGGTTTTGGAAAAAAATAGCTTGCATTTGGAATCTGAATTGTCAAGTTAATCTTTTGGTTATGTGCGAGTTACTAAAGTAATTATCGGAGAGTAACTTAATCTCCTGTTGTTTTGTAGGATGTCGATGACGCCAATGTGTTGTTGCACATGCCGACCACCAATCTAGCAAAAACAAAACATGCAAGTTGGTTAGCAAGAGAGGGTTTCAGAGGGGAACCATCTCTTTATATGATTTAACTATTCAGACCTCGCTAATGCCCTCTCGCAATCCATAAAGAAGCATGCATTCATGCAAGGTAAATATCACGGAGAAGTCCCTAGAATAACAAAGTTGATGGAGAAGGCCAGAACATCAAAAGCCCCAAGTCTAGCAGATTGGTTGGGAGAAGCAGTGAGTGGCACACCAATGCATGTACAACCAAAAAATTTTAGTGTGATAACATCACCATTAGCCGACGTCGAAAACCCACAGTTATAAATCTTGAGGAAGATAACTAATCACATTGTCTAGAGTATGTGACAGAAGACTAGCCATGTAAGAAACAAGGTAGGAGATTAAACTTTCCACCCACTATTCCTTTACCTACAGAAGATAGTCAACACAATGCAGAGGGAGAGACAACTGAAGTAGGGGTGCAAGAAATTGTGGAGAGTGACATACGCACCTCAATGTGGGCTATACAGCAAACACCTCTACACATTAAGGTAACTTGCCAAGGATGATTAAGTGGCCAAGATGGTAAGTGTAAAAAGAGCATCAAGAACTACGGGCAAGGTGTTCCAGCTCCTTCTTTTTATGGTATGAGAGAATGGTCAAGGGGCAAAGGCATCAGTTCATACGGGTTTTATAATAGCAACATGGATCATACTTGGAGAGTATGTAACACCATCTATTAATCACATGCTAGACCCCAGTTGTTTGGCCAATAGGACGAGGCACAAACTTGAATGTAAATGAGATCCTAGCATTGGAGGCTGGTGGGTTTGTGTTGCAAAAGGGACTACGCCAAGAAGCAAATGATGTATCCAATCAGTTAACAAGGTATAGAAGTGGCATATTGGGTAACCAAGAGAATAGATTTGACAATTTCAAGCACAACTACAGTCTTTAAGCATTTGGTCATTAAAACCAGACAGAAGGAAGTGTTTGTAATTGAGACCGAGGAATCACTAGTACGCGTAATGAAAAATACCGACGGGTGACTATGGGAAAGAACCCATCATGCACATGTCTTGATTTTTAAATGAGGGTAGACCATATTATGCATGCAAGCACCTTTATTTTGTGTATTTGCATATTTTTGGGTTGGATGCAAACCATAATATGTTTATACATCAACCCATTTTAAAAAAGGAGGACCTAATGAGAATGTTCAGCTGCGCAGGAGAACAATCTGAGAAGGACCTTGTACTCTGGATGGCATTGTACTTTAGTTTTGAAAAGTTCCTTCATTTTGCAATAGTAAAATGTTATTGGTATCATGGTTCTATTGAATCTCTAGGAGGGTCTTTTTACTTTTTGTTTTTTAAATGTTTTAGTAGGACAATAAATATGGTTGTATATTAATGGATGGAATATGTTCATTCATTATTTTAAGGTCTTCTCAATGTTGATGTCTACATAGGTTTTCTTAAATATATTACTTATTCATGTAATTCCTTTCCTTACACCAAGAACTTATCCATGATTTACTTTTATAAATTTAGAAAATATCCATGCAAATTCCCTTTTTGCTTTTAGCATGATGTATCTATAAATATGACCCTGGCTCTTACTCTAATCCTTACTTCCAAATCTTATTGCCTCCCTCTCCCTCTTATTGCTCACTCTATCCCTTACCATCATGCTCTACCAAAACAACCCTCATCCTTATCCATGTTCATCTCAATATGCCTTCCTCTATTGGCCCCAATGATACTCTCAAGGAAACCCTTGATAGGGTCCTAAAAGATTAGTGCACGAAAACAAATGGAGATGCAAAAGAACACCTAAGAATCATGATAGAGGCCCGTACTCTTTGGAGAAAGATGCTAGTGGATGAGCCTATCGATTTTGGAGATTTGTATGTCTAGAATTTGAAGATTGGAAGTGCTATCGGCACTTGGTGGAGTTATGGGTACATTGCTGAAGAGAATGAGGAGTGCCTTCGAGAGAGGAGTTAAAGAATAGAATAGCCCATAAAACCGCATATTTTGTAAAAAGTATTTAAGATTGGCAGCCTTACACGTATGTAGTTGTCTTTACACTTCGCTTGCTAGGATGATGTAACAAGCTTTCTATAATAAAGTGGTCTTTGAACTATAATTTGCAGGCTCATTTTTATTAATTTCCTTATAAAATTTTAGGTTATTTGTTGTTTTGGGAAAACAGTATTTGATCCCGATGTAATATTTCTTTGTTCTATTCAATTTTGTATTATTGTTTGTTTTTCATGACATGCTTGCTCTTTCTCAAAAAAGTAAGAAAAGATGCATTCATTATTGGGGTATGGGATTTTGAGGGAAGATGACTTTATTATTGACATTAAAAAAGAAGAAAGGTTTTTTTGGGTTTGGTGCAAAAGAAGAGTACACCTCTCCCAACACTGATAATATAAATATAAAGATAACCTATAAATTATCTTTTATCTATGTGTATTATTTACATTGTCAATTGTACATTGTTCGTTGTTTATAGTAAAGTGGAATATTAAATTTTAAGTTTCATGAACCTTCATTGATATGCAAGTGTATGCAACAACATGCAAGCATATAAAAAGGCATGTAATCACTATCATGGCATGAAATCACATGTACAGGCTTGGGATCATTGTTGCTGGCAAGGGCGTTTGGTGACATGCAACACTATGTAAATGTTGTAAAGAGTAATAATACACATTCAATCACATGCAAAGGCATGCACAATGACATGCAACACTATGCAAGTGCATGCAAAGTGTAAGGCCCCCGACCCGAAGGGCGGGGGAATCCTTTTGATAGGCGGTCAAGTCTCGTGTTATTTTCCGATTGACGACACCTCGATCTCGTAGAAATACGAGGTTACGAGCAAACGGACGGACCTAACTCTATCTCGCAGGGGAAACGTAGTCATCCTAAAGGAAATTCTAATCCCCGGCACGAAATGTGCGTGGAGATGGAACAAGACCCACACTTGGTTCAAGGAAGCCAACGCCTTTTTCCCCCGTATTCATGAGGCACGGCCGCTGGCTCGGTCCCCTAAAACAAGTCTTGTTCGTGACTCTACTATTCCCTAAGTATCGTAGGTTACGACTAGTAGAAAGCTACCCGACTGATCGGGTCCACCCATCCTTAGAATGGTACCGTCAGGGCATCCATTCTCCCACTTTCCACACACTCACCCGTTCAATTGTTTCCTAATTAAGTCCTACCACACTGTGAAACACTTAAAAACAAATTCCTTTGTTAATTAATTACACTTGATTCCTTAAAGAAGGTCTTTCTTAGCACAACATTGAAATCAACGAGCATACTTACAGTGAAAAATATTTACAAAGACCCTGAAACCGGGCCGATATTCCAATCCAAACTCATGTCCAAACCATAACCATAACCACAACTACATCAATAATCTAGAATTCGATCTTCCAGCCTCAACCAGCTGGGTAAACCTCACGGACCGTCTCCCCTCGTCGTCAGCCAGTCGATGAGGGCCAAGCCGTCCTGTCACCTCCTCAGGTACTGACGCTTGTACCAAACCCTCTCGCTCTTCGGAGGGGACGTCTCCTCATGGGGTGGGGGTTAAGTCACCGCACTAGCCTGGACCCACAGAACTAGGCAGCATATATACATCACCCTGGTGGTGAAAACCAATTCCCAGTGGCATAGGAGGGGATTGCCCTGGGCCGACTCCCGGCCTCGCTATATCCTCCGCCCGGCTACACAGGCAAGCACGGAGTTAGCTAAGGGGGGGAGAAGCTGTACCTGCATGTTAGCAATAAACCAACAGTATATCCAATAAAAAGAGACATAGCCTTAATTCAATGAATTCACGCATTAAAAAGCCATCGTTTCGAAAGACAATGATTCAAAAGCAAGATTACTTTCCTATAACTTTACTTAAGAGTAACCATAAGGTACTTTAGGCCATCTATACTAGGGGTTTATCCTTGGTTCCTTTCCTATTATTACGAATCTTTGCATTAAGCTTCATAAGAGAGAAATTTACTTAAACTGTTTAAATGACCAACCTGGTTATCGTTTTCATGCCTATTCACTTCAAGAGGGGCGAAGTCGATTGCAGGGACGCGATTTGCTTCATTCCCTCCTTGGGCAGCGCGCGGTTCTTCAATTCGGCGGCGTTTCGGCGCCATAGGAGCACTAGAGTTTTAAGAGGATAGAGAGAAAACGAGGTGAATATAAGAGGTTGGGAGCGTGGAGAGAAAAGAGAGAATTCTACTGGTTCAAACGGATTCGAAAACGGAGTCCGTTTGGGGTAGGAAAAGCTTGTTGGGCTTATGGGCAGGAACGACCTCTTAGCCTAAGTTTAAGTCGCCGCATAGGGGGGGGGGGATTGAGAGGGTGTCCTTAACTTGGAGAGCTCTTGAGAAGAGTACGTCTAGGGAGGCCTAGGGAAGAGTAAGGCAAGGGGTAGAGGAGAAGCACACTTTAAGTCTATTCACACGGGGGGGGGGGGGGGGGGGGGAGAAGAGTGTAGGACATGTCCTAGAGCTTGAGAGAGAGCTTGCGCGTAGGGGCTTGCTGGGGGCTTGTCTGGAGAAGGGGGCTGGGAGGGTCCTTTTATAGGTGCTGGAGGGTGGACGTCCGGGTGCGGGAAGGTGACACCTGGGTGGTGTAGGTGTCCGGGAGAGGGTGTGGGCGTGAGACACCTGGGGGTGGAGGTGTCTCGAGGAGAGAGAAAGTGTGACACATGGGGGTGGAGGTGTCCCCAAGAGAGAGAGAGCGCGACACCTGTGGATAGAGGGTTCTGGGAGGAGGGGGTACGTGTAGGGTTGTGCTGGAGGGTGCGTCTAGGTCGTGTACACGCTTGGGTGTCCCGGGCGGATTGTCGGTTTTTTTCACGGGCGGCGCCCGTGGTGGGGCCCACGCCGGCCGCCCGCCGTCGTCCGGGGGGGTCAAAAATATTTTTTGACGGAAATGTCCGGCCTTGCCCCGTGACCATGGGGGCGTGTTCCGTTCGTTGATTAGACGCCTGGATAGTTACTATTTTTGGTCGAAAGTTCGCAGATTAAAGGCTTAAAAGCTTAATTAAACCCATTCCGGGTACCCGTTTTTAGTTCAGAAAAAACTATTTTAAGCGTAAAATTACGCGTAGATTCCAAATTTGGATTCAGAATTACAAATTTCTAAGCAAAAATGGCTCATTTTCCAAAAATAGAAGTTTTTTGATCGAAAAAATGACAAGCTAAGTTATATATTTTCAACTCTGAAGCAAGTATAGTGTTATTTACAATGGGTATGTTACATCCTTCCCTACTAAAAGAACTCGAGATGTCCTCATCTCGACACGAACTCTGGGTAATTCTTTTGGAGGGTTGACTCTTCCTCCCAAGTGGCATCCTCCTCAGGGTAATCGTTCCATTCCACTAAATGTTCCCTAAGGATTCTATTGCGAAGCACTCTTTCTCCAGAGTCGATGATTCTATTAGGTCTCATTTCAAGGACTCCCTGAGTTGGCATTACAATTTGTTCATCATCAAGAACATGATCAGGATGAGGCACATATGGCTTTAGTAAGCTTACATGGAATACATCATGGATTTTGAGGTGGGTTGGGAGGCGAAGTTTGTAGGCATGTTTTCCCAAACATTTGATGACTTCATAAGGCCCACAATACCTTGGACTCAGTTTCCTAAATTTTCCAAGAGATAAAGAACTTCTCTTTGGCCGCACTCGAAGAAAAACTTTGTCTCTTTGCTGAAAAATTCTTTCAGATCTTTTGGTATCAGCATAATGCTTCTGTCGATCCTGGGCGGCTTTAATATCCTTACGAATAGCTTTGGTTTGTTCTTCCATTTCTTCAAGCATCATCCTAGAGGCTTCAACCTTTAGTGTGGGGTCAGAGAAATTTAAGGGAGACAAACATTCCTGACCATAAAGAGCTTTGAATGGTGACATCCCTATGCTTTGGTGATAGGATGTATTGTAAGAGAATTCCACTAGAGGGAGATACTGAATCCACTTCTTTGGTTCACGCCCACAATAGGCTCTCAGGATGTCTTCTATAATCTGATTAACTCTCTCAGTTTGACCATCTGTTTCTGGGTGGTAAGCTGTACTGAAACAAAGTTGTGTTCCAATAGCCTGGAATAATGATGTCCAGAACTTTGAAGTGAAGTCAGAGTCCCGGTCACTGACTATTCTTTTTGGCAATCCATGAAGCCTAAAGATTTCCTTGATGAAAAGGCGGGCAATATCAGAAGATTTAAATGTCTTCTTTACTGGGATAATATGGGTGACTTTGGTAAGCATATCCACAACTACTAAAATAGAATCATACCCTCCTTGTGTTGTGGGAAGACTTGTGACAAAATCCATACTGATACATTCCCACTTCATCTGAGGAATGTCCAGAGGTTGGAGTTTCCCGGGCATTTTGATTCTTTCAGCTTTAATCCTTTGACATGAAAGGCATTGTCTGATGTATTGAAGGATATCTCTCTTCATTCCAGGCCAAAAGTAACTTCTCCTTAAGGCATTCAAGGTTTTTGCATAACCTGGGTGTCCTGCTACGGGGCTATCATGAGCTTCATACAAGATCATCTTCTTTAGTGCAAGATCTTTGGGGATACATAACCTATGCATGAAGTAGAGGCATTCATGATCGAGGGCGTATCCCTTGATCAATATATTTTCCTTTTCTGTGGGTGCCTCCTTGTGAACCAGGCTTACTAGCTTTTGGTAATCAGGGTCATGAAGTGAAACCCGCTTTACCTTCTCTAGGATGGGGTTATTTGGCATAGAGATTGCACTTAGGAAGGATTTGCGACTGAGGGCATCTGCTACAACATTATCCTTTCCAGGACGAAATTTGATATCAAAATCAAACTCTTGCAGAATCTCAATCCACCTTCTTTGCCTCATGTTGAGATTGGGCTGGGTGAAGATCCACTTTAAACTCTGGTGGTCAGTTACAAGCAGAAACTTACGGCCTAGGAGATAGTGTCTCCATAACTTGAAACAATGAACAACTGCAAGGAGTTCCAAATCATGGGTGGCATAATTGGCTTCATAGGATTTAAGCTTACGAGAAGTGTAAGCCACAGGCCTTCCTTCTTGAATTAAGACACCACCAAGTGCAAGGCCACTAGCATCAGTGACAACCTCAAACTCTTTGGTGAAGTCAGGGAGCTTCAGAACTGGTGCTGAGGTGAGGATAGCTTTAAGTTGGCTAAAACTGATTTGGTGGATTGGTAACCATACTATCTTGCATTCCTTCTTGAGGAGATCAGTTAAGGGTGCGGCTATCTTGGCATAATCCTTGATGAAGATCCTATACCATCCTGTGATGCCTAGAAACCCACGGATTTCTTTGACTGTCCTAGGGGGT
The DNA here is from genome assembly GCF_041138505.1 of Cibotium barometz. Lineage (NCBI taxonomy): Eukaryota > Viridiplantae > Streptophyta > Polypodiopsida > Cyatheales > Cibotiaceae > Cibotium > Cibotium barometz. The sequence goes on from NC_141105.1 coordinate 24,187,692, forward strand.
GGCCATTCCAATATATCCTTGACTTTGGCAGGGTCTACTGAGATGCCCTTTGAGGAGACAATGAACCCTAGATATTCAATTTGGGAAGTGAAGAAGGTACATTTGCTTTTCTTGGCATAGAGCTTATGTTCGCGCAGTATTTGCAATACTTTGCGTACATGCTCCTCATGTTCCTCTTTTGACTGAGAATAGACCAAGATGTCATCGAAGAAGACAAGGACAAATTCATCCAAGTAGGGTCGGAAGATATCCTGCATCAGGCGGTTGAAGGTGGCGGGAGCATTGGTTAATCCGAATGGCATGACTGTAAATTCATAGTGGCCATAGCGGGTATTGAAAGCGGTTTTAGAGATATCTGATTCCTTGATCCTAATTTGATAGTAGCCAGACCTTAAATCCATCTTGGAGAAAACTTTGGATCCATAAAGTCTGTCAAGAAGTTCGTCGATGCGAGGAATGGGGTATTTGTTTTTGACAGTGACCTTGTTTAGGCCTCGGTAGTCAATACAAAGCCGAAGCGAGCCATCCTTCTTTCTCTGGAAAAGAACAGGCGCTCCCCATGGGGAATTACTAGGGCGAATGAATCCTTGCTCAATGAGCTGCCTAAGTTGTTCCTTGAGCTCTATGGCTTCGGGAAGAGACATTTTGTAAGGTCTCCTTGAAACTGATTCAGCACCAGGGATTAACTCAATCCCATGATCTACTTCTCGAGATGGGGGTAGTTTTGTAAGTTCCTCTGGAAAGATATCGGAAAACTCCTGGAGCCAAGAGGGTTCTAAATCTGGGTTGCTTTCTTCTACCTTGTTGAGTTTGACAAGGAAGATCTGTTGGCCCTTGCGCACTCCCTTAAGAAGACGATTAGCTTTGACCAAATGAAATTTGGGTTTACCTGTTTTTCCCTGGGCTGATACTACCTGTCCTTGACTATTCTTAAAGGTGATGCTTCCTTCAGCACAGTGAATGTCAGCATTGTTTGCAATTAACCAATCCATACCAAGGATTCCATCATAAATCCCTAATGGTTAGCTTCTAAAATACCCATGGGTTGATTCACCATCCAATTCAAATTCAAGATCCCCCACACAATGTCGGGATACTTCTTCTTTTCCACTAGCTAACTCAACAATCATTGCTTGGGCTGGTTTTTGATCTAACTGTAACTTACGCAAGCATTTTGGAGAAAGAAATGAATGCGTACTACCACAATCAACCAAAAGCTGGAAAGATCTACCTTGATAAGTAGCCGGAGCTTGGATAACAGAAAACTGCTGATTAGGTCCTTGATGTTCTATAGCTGCATGAATGGTGGCTTGCTCTTCTTCTTCCATCTCTAAAGTCGGTTCACCAATCATAGAGCAGACACGGGCAGTCACTCCACGACCTCTACCACGTCCACCACCACCTCGTCTAGCTTGGCGGTTATTAGGAATCCCACGACCTTGAACTACCCGGCCGCCTTGTGGAGCAGCAGTGACACTAGGATTGAGAGAGGGTCTTGCAAGTTTGGGGCATTCATTCCGGAAGTGTCCAACTTCATTGCAATAAAAGCACCTTTGGTCCCCATAGGATTCTGAAGTGGAATTAGCATAACTGCGGGGGACAAAATTATTGGGGTACTGACCAATAGTGTTGTGGCGGAAATTCGATTGGTAATTCCTCTGAAGGCGCCCCCTTGGGTTAGACTCAGGATAGACTCTCTTCTTTGCTTGACCACTCTTTACTTCTTTAGCCAGAGGTTTGGCTCGGGTAAGAGCATCTTGCAAGGTAGTTGGCCTCATTGCTTCAAGGCGAGAATCCAAAGGCTCATTCAGCCCTTGGCAAAATCGGGCCACTTGTTGAGTGATCGACATAGGTGGAGCATATTTGCCAAGTGTGACAAATTTTGAGTAGTATTCCTCCAAGGTTAAGCTAAGCTGCTTGAGGCTGAAGAACTCGTTCATCTTAATAGATTCATGAGATGGGGGAAGATAACGGCCCTTCACAGCTTGCTTAATGTCACTCCAGGTTTGGGTATCTTCAATGACGCCCTTATCTCGGCACCATTGCTTCCACCAAAGTTTGGCGTCCCCAGTCAGACGGAATCTGGCAAGCATGGATTGATTCCCAATTCCTGTACCAGCAGCCGAAAAGTAATCGTCCATGGCTTCTATCCAAACTTCTGCATCCCTTTCAATCTTTGAACCTGCCCCATTAAATGAGGGAGGTTGCATTTGTTTGAGGAGAAGCTTCTTCTCCTGTGTATCTGTATATAATGCATTGGGAGCAAGAAGTTGACGATCCTGGTTATCAATAAGAAGCTAAATTTAGAATCATGTCACTTAGGCGGTTTAATACACATAAGACAATGAGTGTGAAAATCAAAACCTTTTATTCCAAGCTTTAATATTTACAAGTAAACCAAGCCATTTACAAGTAAACCAAGCCATTTACAAGGATTGGACTAAATCCAATCTTATTTATTTACATGGTAGTCCTCTAGGGAACCTAATAAAGATCTGCGGTGGTAGCATTGAAAAAGTAGGGGGGTTCTCCCATGGTTTCAAGAACTCGATAAGTCTCTGGTAGGGGAGGTAAACCTCGTCTAGAAAGACGGGTAACGGCTACTCTATCAGGGGATACAACTTGAGTCACCTTATCATAAACCCAACGATTCTGCAGCATGCGATTCCCATCGATAGTGACATAGGTGTTACGAGGAGTGCCAATAAACCAGAACAGGCGAACCATCCGCAACATCTCGGCATATCGGATCCGCCTCAAGTCGTTGGTGAGATTGCCGACGTGCTCAGCTCGAATGATGAAGTAGGTAGATCGACGATGCCAATACTCAGTTCTGTTCCATCCCCTTTCGATGCGAGTGTAAAGAGGAAGGGTTAGCTTGTCTACGATGTGCATCATAGTGTCACGGAACTCGAATTCGGAAGAGCGACAAGCAGTCATGAACATGCATTGGAATACCAGGAAGCGAGAATAGGGATCCATCTCGTCCTCCTGCATCCAGCCGTAACTAGATTAGTTTAACAAGAATTCCTAGAGCAACAAGAGAATACAATATAAAATCTCCCAAATCTAAACCTGCTCTGATACCACGTGTAAGGCCCCCGACCCGAAGGGCGGGGGAATCCTTTTGATAGGCGGTCAAGTCTCGTGTTATTTTCCGATTGACGACACCTCGATCTCGTAGAAATACGAGGTTACGAGCAAACGGACGGACCTAACTCTATCTCGCAGGGGAAACGTAGTCATCCTAAAGGAAATTCTAATCCCCAGCACGAAATGTGCGTGGAGATGGAACAAGACCCACACTTGGTTCAAGGAAGCCAACGCCTTTTTCCCCCGTATTCATGAGGCACGGCCGCTGGCTCGGTCCCCTAAAACAAGTCTTGTTCGTGACTCTACTATTCCCTAAGTATCGTAGGTTACGACTAGTAGAAAGCTACCCGACTGATCGGGTCCACCCATCCTTAGAATGGTACCGTCAGGGCATCCATTCTCCCACTTTCCACACACTCACCCGTTCAATTGTTTCCTAATTAAGTCCTACCACACTGTGAAACACTTAAAAACAAATTCCTTTGTTAATTAATTACACTTGATTCCTTAAAGAAGGTCTTTCTTAGCACAACATTGAAATCAACGAGCATACTTACAGTGAAAAATATTTACAAAGACCCTGAAACCGGGCCGATATTCCAATCCAAACTCATGTCCAAACCATAACCATAACCACAACCACAACTACATCAATAATCTAGAATTCGATCTTCCAGCCTCAACCAGCTGGGTAAACCTCACGGACCGTCTCCCCTCGTCGTCAGCCAGTCGATGAGGGCCAAGCCGTCCTGTCACCCCCTCAGGTACTGACGCTTGTACCAAACCCTCTCGCTCTTCGGAGGGGACGTCTCCTCATGGGGTGGGGGTTAAGTCACCGCACTAGCCTGGACCCACAGAACTAGGCAGCATATATACATCACCCTGGTGGTGAAAACCAATTCCCAGTGGCATAGGAGGGGATTGCCCTGGGCCGACTCCCGGCCTCGCTATATCCTCCGCCCGGCTACACAGGCAAGCACGGAGTTAGCTAAGGGGGGGAGAAGCTGTACCTGCATGTTAGCAATAAACCAACAGTATATCCAATAAAAAGAGACATAGCCTTAATTCAATGAATTCACGCATTAAAAAGCCATCGTTTCGAAAGACAATGATTCAAAAGCAAGATTACTTTCCTATAACTTTACTTAAGAGTAACCATAAGGTACTTTAGGCCATCTATACTAGGGGTTTATCCTTGGTTCCTTTCCTATTATTACGAATCTTTGCATTAAGCTTCATAAGAGAGAAATTTACTTAAACTGTTTAAATGACCAACCTGGTTATCGTTTTCATGCCTATTCACTTCAAGAGGGGCGAAGTCGATTGCAGGGACGCGATTTGCTTCATTCCCTCCTTGGGCAGCGCGCGGTTCTTCAATTCGGCGGCGTTTCGGCGCCATAGGAGCACTAGAGTTTTAAGAGGATAGAGAGAAAACGAGGTGAATATAAGAGGTTGGGAGCGTGGAGAGAAAAGAGAGAATTCTACTGGTTCAAACGGATTCGAAAACGGAGTCCGTTTGGGGTAGGAAAAGCTTGTTGGGCTTATGGGCAGGAACGACCTCTTAGCCTAAGTTTAAGTCGCCGCATAGGGGGGGGGAATTGAGAGGGTGTCCTTAACTTGGAGAGCTCTTGAGAAGAGTGTATGTCTAGGGAGGCCTAGGGAAGAGTAAGGCAAGGGGTAGAGGAGAAGCACACTTTAAGTCTATTCACACGGGGGGGGGGGGGGGGGGGGGGAGAAGAGTGTAGGACATGTCCTAGAGCTTGAGAGAGAGCTTGCGCGTAGGGGCTTGCTGGGGGCTTGTCTGGAGAAGGGGGCTGGGAGGGTCCTTTTATAGGTGCTGGAGGGTGGACGTCCGGGTGCGGGAAGGTGACACCTGGGTGGTGTAGGTGTCCGGGAGAGGATGTGGGCGTGAGACACCTGGGGGTGGAGGTGTCTCGAGGAGAGAGAAAGTGTGACACATGGGGGTGGAGGTGTCCCCAAGAGAGAGAGAGCGCGACACCTGTGGATAGAGGGTTCTGGGAGGAGGGGGTACGTGTAGGGGTGTGCTGGAGGGTGCGTCTAGGTCGTGTACACGCTTGGGTGTCCCGGGCGGATTGTCGGTTTTTTTCACGGGCGGCGCCCGTGGTGGGGCCCACGCCGGCCGCCCGCCGTCGTCCGGGGGGGTCAAAAATATTTTTTGACGGAAATGTCCGGCCTTGCCCCGTGACCATGGGGGCGTGTTCCGTTCGTTGATTAGACGCCTGGATAGTTACTATTTTTGGTCGAAAGTTCGCAGATTAAAGGCTTAAAAGCTTAATTAAACCCATTCCGGGTACCCGTTTTTAGTTCAGAAAAAACTATTTTAAGCATAAAATTACGCGTAGATTCCAAATTTGGATTCAGAATTACAAATTTCTAAGCAAAAATGGCTCATTTTCCAAAAATAGAAGTTTTTTGATCGAAAAAATGACAAGCTAAGTTATATATTTTCAACTCTGAAGCAAGTATAGTGTTATTTACAATGGGTATGTTACATCCTTCCCTACTAAAAGAACTCGAGATGTCCTCATCTCGACACGAACTCTGGGTAATTCTTTTGGAGGGTTGACTCTTCCTCCCAAGTGGCATCCTCCTCAGGGTAATCTTTCCATTCCACTAAATGTTCCCTAAGGATTCTATTGCGAAGCACTCTTTCTCTAGAGTCGATGATTCTATTAGGTCTCATTTCAAGGACTCCCTGAGTTGGCATTACAATTTGTTCATCATCAAGAACATGATCAGGATGAGGCACATATGGCTTTAGTAAGCTTACATGGAATACATCATGGATTTTGAGGTGGGTTGGGAGGCGAAGTTTGTAGGCATGTTTTCCCAAACATTTGATGACTTCATAAGGCCCACAATACCTTGGACTCAGTTTCCTAAATTTTCCAAGAGATAAAGAACTTCTCTTTGGCCGCACTCGAAGAAAAACTTTGTCTCCTTGCTGAAAAATTCTTTCAGATCTTTTGGTATCAGCATAATGCTTCTGTCGATCCTGGGCGGCTTTAATATCCTTACGAATAGCTTTGGTTTGTTCTTCCATTTCTTCAAGCATCATCCTAGAGGCTTCAACCTTTAGTGTGGGGTCAGAGAAATTTAAGGGAGACAAACATTCCTGACCATAAAGAGCTTTGAATGGTGACATCCCTATGCTTTGGTGATAGGATGTATTGTAAGAGAATTCCACTAGAGGGAGATACTGAATCCACTTCTTTGGTTCACGCCCACAATAGGCTCTCAGGATGTCTTCTATAATCTGATTAACTCTCTCAGTTTGACCATCTGTTTCTGGGTGGTAAGCTGTACTGAAACAAAGTTGTGTTCCAATAGCCTGGAATAATGATGTCCAGAACTTTGAAGTGAAGTCAGAGTCCCGGTCACTGACTATTCTTTTTGGCAATCCATGAAGCCTAAAGATTTCCTTGATGAAAAGGCGGGCAATATCAGAAGATTTAAATGTCTTCTTTACTGGGATAATATGGGTGACTTTGGTAAGCATATCCACAATTACTAAAATAGAATCATACCCTCCTTGTGTTGTGGGAAGACTTGTGACAAAATCCATACTGATACATTCCCACTTCATCCAGAGGTTGGAGTTTCCCGGGCATTTTGATTCTTTCAGCTTTAATCCTTTGACATGAAAGGCATTGTCTGATGTATTGAAGGATATCTCTCTTCATTCCAGGCCAAAAGTAACTTCTCCTTAAGGCATTCAAGGTTTTTGCATAACCTGGGTGTCCTGCTACGGGGCTATCATGAGCTTCATACAAGATCATCTTCTTTAGTGCAAGATCTTTGGGGATACATAACCTATGCATGAAGTAGAGGCATTCATGATCGAGGGCGTATCCCTTGATCAATATATTTTCCTTTTCTGTGGGTGCCTCCTTGTGAACCAGGCTTACTAGCTTTTGGTAATCAGGGTCATGAAGTGAAACCCGCTTTACCTTCTCTAGGATGGGGTTATTTGGCATAGAGATTGCACTTAGGAAGGATTTGCGACTGAGGGCATCTGCTACAACATTATCCTTTCCAGGACGAAATTTGATATCAAAATCAAACTCTTGCAGAATCTCAATCCACCTTCTTTGCCTCATGTTGAGATTGGGCTGGGTGAAGATCCACTTTAAACTCTGGTGGTCAGTTACAAGCAGAAACTTACGGCCTAGGAGATAGTGTCTCCATAACTTGAAACAATGAACAACTGCAAGGAGTTCCAAATCATGGGTGGCATAATTGGCTTCATAGGATTTAAGCTTACGAGAAGTGTAAGCCACAGGCCTTCCTTCTTGAATTAAGACACCACCAAGTGCAAGGCCACTAGCATCAGTGACAACCTCAAACTCTTTGGTGAAGTCAGGGAGCTTCAGAACTGGTGCTGAGGTGAGGATAGCTTTAAGTTGGCTAAAACTGATTTGGTGGATTGGTAACCATACTATCTTGCATTCCTTCTTGAGGAGATCAGTTAAGGGTGCGGCTATCTTGGCATAATCCTTGATGAAGATCCTATACCATCCTGTGATGCCTAGAAACCCACGGATTTCTTTGACTGTCCTAGGGGGTGGCCATTCCAATATATCCTTGACTTTGGCAGGGTCTACTGAGATGCCCTTTGAGGAGACAATGAACCCTAGATATTCAATTTGGGAAGTGAAGAAGGTACATTTGCTTTTCTTGGCATAGAGCTTATGTTCGCGCAGTATTTGCAATACTTTGCGTACATGCTCCTCATGTTCCTCTTTTGACTGAGAATAGACCAAGATGTCATCGAAGAAGACAAGGACAAATTCATCCAAGTAGGGTCGGAAGATATCCTGCATCAGGCGGTTGAAGGTGGCGGGAGCATTGGTTAATCCGAATGGCATGACTGTAAATTCATAGTGGCCATAGCGGGTATTGAAAGCGGTTTTAGAGATATCTGATTCCTTGATCCTAATTTGATAGTAGCCAGACCTTAAATCCATCTTGGAGAAAACTTTGGATCCATAAAGTCTGTCAAGAAGTTCGTCGATGCGAGGAATGGGGTATTTGTTTTTGACAGTGACCTTGTTTAGGCCTCGGTAGTCAATACAAAGCCGAAGCGAGCCATCCTTCTTTCTCTGGAAAAGAACAGGCGCTCCCCATGGGGAATTACTAGGGCGAATGAATCCTTGCTCAATGAGCTGCCTAAGTTGTTCCTTGAGCTCTATGGCTTCGGGAAGAGACATTTTGTAAGGTCTCCTTGAAACTGATTCAGCACCAGGGATTAACTCAATCCCATGATCTACTTCTCGAGATGGGGGTAGTTTTGTAAGTTCCTCTGGAAAGATATCGGAAAACTCCTGGAGCCAAGAGGGTTCTAAATCTGGGTTGCTTTCTTCTACCTTGTTGAGTTTGACAAGGAAGATCTGTTGGCCCTTGCGCACTCCCTTAAGAAGACGATTAGCTTTGACCAAATGAAATTTGGGTTTACCTGTTTTTCCCTGGGCTGATACTACCTGTCCTTGACTATTCTTAAAGGTGATGCTTCCTTCAGCACAGTGAATGTCAGCATTGTTTGCAATTAACCAATCCATACCAAGGATTCCATCATAAATCCCTAATGGTAAGCTTCTAAAATACCCATGGGTTGATTCACCATCCAATTCAAATTCAAGATCCCCCACACAATGTCGGGATACTTCTTCTTTTCCACTAGCTAACTCAACAATCATTGCTTGGGCTGGTTTTTGATCTAACTGTAACTTACGCAAGCATTTTGGAGAAAGAAATGAATGCGTACTACCACAATCAACCAAAAGCTGGAAAGATCTACCTTGATAAGTAGCCGGAGCTTGGATAACAGAAAACTGCTGATTAGGTCCTTGATGTTCTATAGCTGCATGAATGGTGGCTTGCTCTTCTTCTTCCATCTCTAAAGTCGGTTCACCAATCATAGAGCAGACACGGGCAGTCACTCCACGACCTCTACCACGTCCACCACCACCTCGTCTAGCTTGGCGGTTATTAGGAATCCCACGACCTTGAACTACCCGGCCGCCTTGTGGAGCAGCAGTGACACTAGGATTGAGAGAGGGTCTTGCAAGTTTGGGGCATTCATTCCGGAAGTGTCCAACTTCATTGCAATAAAAGCACCTTTGGTCCCCATAGGATTCTGAAGTGGAATTAGCATAACTGCGGGGGACAAAATTATTGGGGTACTGACCAATAGTGTTGTGGCGGAAATTCGATTGGTAATTCCTCTGAAGGCGCCCCCTTGGGTTAGACTCAGGATAGACTCTCTTCTTTGCTTGACCACTCTTTACTTCTTTAGCCAGAGGTTTGGCTCGGGTAAGAGCATCTTGCAAGGTAGTTGGCCTCATTGCTTCAAGGCGAGAATCCAAAGGCTCATTCAGCCCTTGGCAAAATCGGGCCACTTGTTGAGTGATCGACATAGGTGGAGCATATTTGCCAAGTGTGACAAATTTTGAGTAGTATTCCTCCAAGGTTAAGCTAAGCTGCTTGAGGCTGAAGAACTCGTTCATCTTAATAGATTCATGAGATGGGGGAAGATAACGGCCTTTCACAGCTTGCTTAATGTCACTCCAGGTTTGGGTATCTTCAGTGACGCCCTTATCTCGGCACCATTGCTTCCACCAAAGTTTGGCGTCCCCAGTCAGACGGAATCTGGCAAGCATGGATTGATTCCCAATTCCTGTACCAGCAGCCGAAAAGTAATCGTCCATGGCTTCTATCCAAACTTCTGCATCCCTTTCAATCTTTGAACCTGCCCCATTAAATGAGGGAGGTTGCATTTGTTTGAGGAGAAGCTTCTTCTCCTGTGTATCTGTATATAATGCATTGGGAGCAAGAAGTTGACGATCCTGGTTATCAATAAGAAGCTAAATTTAGAATCATGTCACTTAGGCGGTTTAATACACATAAGACAATGAGTGTGAAAATCAAAACCTTTTATTCCAAGCTTTAATATTTACAAGTAAACCAAGCCATTTACAAGTAAACCAAGCCATTTACAAGGATTGGACTAAATCCAATCTTATTTATTTACATGGTAGTCCTCTAGGGAACCTAATAAAGATCTGCGGTGGTAGCATTGAAAAAGTAGGGGGGTTCTCCCATGGTTTCAAGAACTCGATAAGTCTGGTAGGGGAGGTAAACCTCGTCTAGAAAGACGGGTAACGGCTACTCTATCAGGGGATACAACTTGAGTCACCTTATCATAAACCCAACGATTCTGCAGCATGCGATTCCCATCGATAGTGACATAGGTGTTACGAGGAGTGCCAATAAACCAGAACAGGCGAACCATCCGCAACATCTCGGCATATCGGATCCGCCTCAAGTCGTTGGTGAGATTGCCGACGTGCTCAGCTCGAATGATGAAGTAGGTAGATCGACGATGCCAATACTCAGTTCTGTTCCATCCCCTTTCGATGCGAGTGTAAAGAGGAAGGGTTAGCTTGTCTACGATGTGCATCATAGTGTCACGGAACTCGAATTCGGAAGAGCGACAAGCAGTCATGAACATGCATTGGAATACCAAGAAGCGAGAATAGGGATCCATCTCGTCCTCCTGCATCCAGCCGTAACTAGATTAGTTTAACAAGAATTCCTAGAGCAACAAGAGAATACAATATAAAATCTCCCAAATCTAAACCTGCTCTGATACCACGTGTAAGGCCCCCGACCCGAAGGGCGGGGGAATCCTTTTGATAGGCGGTCAAGTCTCGTGTTATTTTCCGATTGACGACACCTCGATCTCGTAGAAATACGAGGTTACGAGCAAACGGACGGACCTAACTCTATCTCGCAGGGGAAACGTAGTCATCCTAAAGGAAATTCTAATCCCTAGCACGAAATGTGCGTGGAGATGGAACAAGACCCACACTTGGTTCAAGGAAGCCAACGCCTTTTTCCCCCGTATTCATGAGGCACGGCCGCTGGCTCGGTCCCCTAAAACAAGTCTTGTTCGTGACTCTACTATTCCCTAAGTATCGTAGGTTACGACTAGTAGAAAGCTACCCGACTGATCGGGTCCACCCATCCTTAGAATGGTACCGTCAGGGCATCCATTCTCCCACTTTCCACACACTCACCCGTTCAATTGTTTCCTAATTAAGTCCTACCACACTGTGAAACACTTAAAAACAAATTCCTTTGTTAATTAATTACACTTGATTCCTTAAAGAAGGTCTTTCTTAGCACAACATTGAAATCAACGAGCATACTTACAGTGAAAAATATTTACAAAGACCCTGAAACCGGGCCGATATTCCAATCCAAACTCATGTCCAAACCATAACCATAACCACAACCACAACTACATCAATAATCTAGAATTCGATCTTCCAGCCTCAACCAGCTGGGTAAACCTCACGGACCGTCTCCCCTCGTCGTCAGCCAGTCGATGAGGGCCAAGCCGTCCTGTCACCCCCTCAGGTACTGACGCTTGTACCAAACCCTCTCGCTCTTCGGAGGGGACGTCTCCTCATGGGGTGGGGGTTAAGTCACCGCACTAGCCTGGACCCACAGAACTAGGCAGCATATATACATCACCCTGGTGGTGAAAACCAATTCCCAGTGGCATAGGAGGGGATTGCCCTGGGCCGACTCCCGGCCTCGCTATATCCTCCGCCCGGCTACACAGGCAAGCACGGAGTTAGCTAAGGGGGGGAGAAGCTGTACCTGCATGTTAGCAATAAACCAACAGTATATCCAATAAAAAGAGACATAGCCTTAATTCAATGAATTCACGCATTAAAAAGCCATCGTTTCGAAAGACAATGATTCAAAAGCAAGATTACTTTCCTATAACTTTACTTAAGAGTAACCATAAGGTACTTTAGGCCATCTATACTAGGGGTTTATCCTTGGTTCCTTTCCTATTATTACGAATCTTTGCATTAAGCTTCATAAGAGAGAAATTTACTTAAACTGTTTAAATGACCAACCTGGTTATCGTTTTCATGCCTATTCACTTCAAGAGGGGCGAAGTCGATTGCAGGGACGCGATTTGCTTCATTCCCTCCTTGGGCAGCGCGCGGTTCTTCAATTCGGCGGCGTTTCGGCGCCATAGGAGCACTAGAGTTTTAAGAGGATAGAGAGAAAACGAGGTGAATATAAGAGGTTGGGAGCGTGGAGAGAAAAGAGAGAATTCTACTGGTTCAAACGGATTCGAAAACGGAGTCCGTTTGGGGTAGGAAAAGCTTGTTGGGCTTATGGGCAGGAACGACCTCTTAGCCTAAGTTTAAGTCGCCGCATAGGGGGGGGGGAATTGAGAGGGTGTCCTTAACTTGGAGAGCTCTTGAGAAGAGTGTACGTCTAGGGAGGCCTAGGGAAGAGTAAGGCAAGGGGTAGAGGAGAAGCACACTTTAAGTCTATTCACACGGGGGGGGGGAGAAGAGTGTAGGACATGTCCTAGAGCTTGAGAGAGAGCTTGCGCGTAGGGGCTTGCTGGGGGCTTGTCTGGAGAAGGGGGCTGGGAGGGTCCTTTTATAGGTGCTGGAGGGTGGACGTCCGGGTGCGGGAAGGTGACACCTGGGTGGTGTAGGTGTCCGGGAGAGGATGTGGGCGTGAGACACCTGGGGGTGGAGGTGTCTCGAGGAGAGAGAAAGTGTGACACATGGGGGTGGAGGTGTCCCCAAGAGAGAGAGAGCGCGACACCTGTGGATAAAGGGTTATGGGAGGAGGGGGTACGTGTAGGGGTGTGCTGGAGGGTGCGTCTAGGTCGTGTACACGCTTGGGTGTCCCGGGCGGATTGTCGGTTTTTTTCACGGGCGGCGCCCGTGGTGGGGCCCACGCCGGCCGCCCGCCGTCGTCCGGGGGGGTCAAAAATATTTTTTGACGGAAATGTCCGGCCTTGCCCCGTGACCATGGGGGCGTGTTCCGTTCGTTGATTAGATGCCTGGATAGTTACTATTTTTGGTCGAAAGTTCGCAGATTAAAGGCTTAAAAGCTTAATTAAACCCATTCCGGGTACCCGTTTTTAGTTCAGAAAAAACTATTTTAAGCGTAAAATTACGCGTAGATTCCAAATTTGGATTCAGAATTACAAATTTCTAAGCAAAAATGGCTCATTTTCCAAAAATAGAAGTTTTTTGATCGAAAAAATGACAAGCTAAGTTATATATTTTCAACTCTGAAGCAAGTATAGTGTTATTTACAATGGGTATGTTACACAAAGAGTATTACATGCAAAGACATTAAATGATATGCAAGGCAATGCAAGTGTATACAAAGATAAATAAAGGGCAGAAATGCTCATGCAAGCGCATCCAAGGGATAATAAAGGGCATAAATGCTCATGCAAGCACATCCAAGGGATAATAAAGGGCAAAAATGCTCATGCAAGTGCATCCAAGGGATAATAAAGGGCAAGTAATGCCAGGGTGGCCACTCCCCACCCAGAGAGAACAGCCAAGGTGCCCACATAGAGAGAGAGAGAGAGAGGGGGGGGAGAGTGATATAATTACATGCTAGCACATGCAAAGGAATAAGAAAAGCAAACATAGTAAGAGAGAGAGAGAGAGAGAGAGAGAGAGAGAGAGAGAGAGAGAGAGAGAGAGAGAGAGAGAGAGAGAGAGAGAGAGAGAGAGAGAGAGAGAGAGAGAGAGGATGGCATTCCAACACATGCAAAGGAATAGTATAAGAAAACATTGAGAGAGAGAGAGAGAGAGAGAGAGAGAGAGAGAGAGAGAGAGGAGAGAGAGAGAGAGAGAGAGAGGCAGGAATGGAGGGGGACAGGGTGGGAGATGAGATGAAAGAGAGGGTGGAGAGAGACAAAGAGAGAGGGTGGAGAGCGACAAAGATAAGGGATGGAGAGAGAGAGAGACAAAGAGAGAGGGTGGAGAGTGATGGAGAGAGAGAGAGAGACAAAGAGAGAGAGAGAGAGAGAGAGAGAGAGAGAGAGAGAGAGAGAGAGAGAGAGAGAGATGAGGTGAGATAAAGAGAGAGTATGGAGAGAAAGACATGGCAAAAGAAAGAGTGAGAGGGAAAAAGGGAGGGAGGGAAGAAGGAAGATGACGTGAGAGAGAGAGAGAGAGAGAGAGAGAGAGAGAGAGAGAGAGGTAAAGAGTAGGAAGAAGGTGGGAGAGGGAGGGAGAGAAAAGGGAGGAGAGAGAAGAGAAAGAGAGAGAAGAAGAAGGTGGGGGAGAGAGAGAGAGTGAGAGGAAAGAGGGTGGTGGAAGGAGAGAGAGAGAAAGAGAGAGAGGAGGGAAGAGGGTAGTGGATGCTGAAAGATCCCTGCCCCCTTCTCGCAACGGTCGGATTCGGGGGTGCTATCATGTACCTTGAGATGGGGAGGCAGAAGAAGTTTGTAGGCTAGATCGCCCACTTTCTTTATGACAGCATATGGCCCACAGTATCTGGGAGAGAGCTTCTTGTACTTCCCTAAGGATAAGGAACTTTTTTTTTGTTGTACTCGAATGAAGACCATATCTAACTCTTCAAACTCTCTCTCTAACCTCTTTTTATCTGCATACTTCTTTTGCCTGTCTTGGGCTGCCTTATATCTTTACGGATTGATTGCATCTGCTGGTCCATGTCATCAAGCATTTGTCTGGACATTTTAACTTTTATTAATGGGTCAGACCAAGTCAACGGTGTAAAGCAATCTTGTCCATACAAAGCTTTGAAAGGACTCATCCCAATGCTCCGATGATAAGAAGCATTGTAAGCGAATTTGACCAAATGCAGATGACCTAACCACTTCTTGGGTTCTGTGCTGTAGCATGACCGAAGGATATTTTCTATTACCTGATTCACCCTTTCCGTCTGGCCATCAGTTTCAAGGTGATAGGCTGTGCTGAGATCCAAGAAAGTTCCTACTGCTTCAAAGAATGCAGTCCAGAATTTCGATGTGAATTTGGGATCTCTGTCACTTACTATGCTCCTGGGTAAACCATGCAATCTGAAGATCTCCTTAAGGCAAACTATGGCACAACATCCATTGCAGAGTATGTTTCTTTCACTGGAATCAGATGGGCAACTTTGGTTAGCCTGTCAACTACCACAAAAATGGAGTTGTAACCTAATTGCACTGAAGGTAATTCAGTGTGACAAAGTCCATATTGATGCATTCCCACTTCATCTGTGGAATGTCTAGAGGCTGCAGTTTCCCTGGCATCTTGACTCTCTCTACCTTGACTCTTTGGCACATCAAGCATTTCCACACATGATCAAGTATATCCTTTTTGAGTCTTGGCTAGAAGAATCTTTTCTTCACAGACATATAGGTTTTTATAAACCTTGGATGTCCAGCTATCATGCTCTCATGGGCTTCTCTTGGAATTGTTCCCTTTATTCTCTCATCATTGGGGGGATACATAGCCGATTATTATAATACATGCATCCTTCATCCAGTTTGTACCCAAGAACTCGACTCATTTCCTGAGGAGTCTTGCTTTCCTGCATCAAAAGGGTAGCAATAGGGGCAAAGAATTTGTCCTGCATGATTTTCTCCTTTGCTTCATTGATCAATGGATTTGACACCATTGTAATTGCAAGCAAGGAGGCTTTTCTGCTGAGCACATCTGCAAGCACATTTTCTTTCCCCGACCGATACTTTATTTCCAAATCAAATTCTTGCAGGGTCTGCATCCATCTCCTTTGACGCATGTTGAGATTCCTTTGGGTGAAGATCCACTTCAAACTTTGATGATCTATCATCAAGGTGAACCTTTATCCCAAAAGATAATGTCTCCACAACTTCAGTGCAAACACTACTAAGAGTAACTCCAAGTTATGGATGGCATAATTTCTCTCATGTGTTCTGAGTTTTTGGGATTCATAGGCCACTGCATGACCTTCCTACATCAAAGCACCACCTAAGGAGGCAAATCCAGTGGCATCACTAACTACCTCAAAGGGTTTGGTAAAATCTGGCAATTTAAGAACAAGGTTGGTTACTAAGGTTGTCTTTAGCTTGTCAAAGGCACTCTGACACATTGCAGTCCACTGAAAAAGTGTACTCTTCTTGAGAAGGTTAGTCAAAGGGGATGCTATCTGAGCATACCTAGGTATAAAGATCCTATACCATCCGGTTAACCCTAGGAATCCTCTGACTTCTTTTATTGAATTGGGTTTTGGCCATTTAACTACTGCTTGGATCTTTGCGGGGTTAGGAGAAATCCCATCCTTTGACACTATGAATCCCAAGTATTCAACCTGGTCAACAGAGAAGGAACACTTGCTCTTCTTTGCAAAGAGTTGGTGTTTCCTTAGGATTTCCAGGACTTTGCGCACATGATCTTCATGGTCTGCAACATTCTTTGAGTATACCAAGATATCATCAAAGAAGACAAGAACAAAATCATCCAAGTATTCTCTGAGAATATCCTGCATAAGACGATTGAATGTCGCAAGGGCATTAGTCAATCCAAACGGCATGACTGTGAACTCATAATGCCCATAGCGAGTAGTATTGAATGCTGTCTTTGGGATGTCTTGCTCCTTGATTTTGATCTGGTAGTAACTGGATTTGAGATCTATCTTTGTGAATATTTGTGTCCCACTTAACCGACGATCCAGAAGTTCATCAATCCTAGGAATAGGAGACTTATTCTTAATTGTTTATTGATTCAGCCCTCTGTAGTCAATACAGAGTCTTAAAGTTCCATCTTTCTTCTTTTGAAAGAGAACAGGCGCACCCCAACACTGGGTCTGACGAATCCCTGCTCTAATAGTTGTCTTAATTGTTCCTTAAGTTCTATGGCTTCAGAGACTGGAATTTTGTATCCATGCTGGGCTACTGGCTGAGCTCCGGGGTTAATTCGATCTCATGATCTACTTCATGAGATGGAGGCATCTCAGTCAGCTCTTCACGAAACACATTTGCATACTCACTTAACCACTCTAGTTCTTTAGCCTTGCATTTTATGTCTACTGGATTCATTTTCATGATATACACAGCTTGCCTCTTTCTGAGCCCTTTTAATAATTTGGAAGCCTTGACTAATTGCAGCACTAGGGATTCAGAAATTCCAATTCCTTGAACTTTATTCCCGTGAAGGTCAAGGAAAGAGATGGTTCCTTTATGACAATGAATGTCAGCCTAATTCTTTTGGAGCCAATCCATTCCAAGGATTCCATCATATATTCCCAGGGGTAGGACTCTAAACTGGTACTCTGTTACGTTCCCATCTAAGCTAAACTAAATAAGGTCAGTCTCAAGGTGAGTGAAAAGAATCTTCCCACTGGTTAATTCCACTTGCATAGGGTTCCCTGATTTTTGATTTAGGACTAATTTACGCAGACATCCTAGGGAAATAAAAGAATGAGTACTGCCTGAATCAATCAAAAGCTTGAATTTCTTACCCTGGTACTCTGTTGGAGTCAAGAGGACTGAGAATTGACGGTTATTCCTCTGATGCTCAATTGCTGCATAGATCTATCCTTTCTCTTCCTCCACTTCCTCAGCTATGGTGACTGCTCTGGCTGTTGCAGTCTGAGGTGAAACCCTCTCTCTTTGGTTATTCCAATTCTGGGAGGGAGTTCGGAAACTGCTTTGCATGGAGGTTGCAGAGGCTGAGCTGGCACTCTTTTTGGGTTACCCTGATTCTCGCGCGGGGGACCCTGATTGGACTGATATGAAGGAGTCGGTTGCTAAACTCTGGGACCCTGGCTTCCTTGGCCCACCAAAGGAGATGGGAATCCTTGAGCTGGTGCCCAAGTCCCTGACATCTGAAGCATCTGTTCTTGCTTTGAAGCTCTTGCCTTTGCATCATGGAGAGAGCCGGAGTTCCTGAGAATTTACTTTGGGGGAAATTCCTTCATTTCTGAAGCATCCCGTCTCCACATTCTGGTTAGGACCTTGGTGTCTCTTTGGAGGCGAAAAGTTGGAAGAACTTCCTTGAGTCTGAAATCTCTTGAAGGATGAGGGAGCTGGCTTTAGCGGGACTTTTACGATGAAGGCATTGGCAAAGTCCTTTACCATTTTGATAGCTTCAACCATGGACACTGGCTTGGCATTTTTGACCAGTGTGTCCAAGGGTTCGTTCATTCCCTGAATGAATCTGGCCATGAGTTGCTCTTCATCTAGAGGTGGTGAATATTTGAGTAGAAGAGCGAAGGCCTGATGATATTCTTTGATGGTTTTGCTCCCCTGCTTCAGCTCTAAGAATTTGTTCATTTTGGTTTCCAAAAATCTAGGGGGACAAAATCTCTTCCTTAAATAGGTTTTAAGGTCGTTCCAGGACTGAGTATTTCTATCCACGGTTGCTGTCACAATGGTTCCTCCACGCCACCCTGACTGTTTCCACTATCTTAAGCCTAGCAAGAGCCATTTTGCTTCGCTCATTATAGCCGGTGACATCAAAACATTCTTCTATGGCTTCCACCCATTTCTCCATAGCCTCGCCCAGGTTCTCCCCTTCTCCTTTGAAGGGTCCTGGGGCTGAGTTCTATGAAGAGCCTTGTGAACGTCACAGTTAAGCTCATCATCTTCAGAGAGAGGATCTGGCTGACGGCCACGGTTTCCTCGTCTCATGATTCTACCAAAAATGATATATTATTAAATTTCTATTTTTGATATCGTCCATGAGATCCTAAGACTTAAAAGGTTCGAAAAATAATTTCTTAAACAAGACAAATGATCTTATTGGAGATTTATGACATAAGTCCGATAACAGATTTTTCTTTATCAGTTCGTCCATATACAGCAGGGAATTTTTTTCCAGAAAACATTTCTTTATTTATATAAAAGTTTCAATATGTACATAGAGTAGCTCGGTTCCAGAAATCAAAATCTCCTTGGGAGATGCATAAGACAGTGGTATGAGCCATAGCCATGCCCTGATACAAACGTTCACTCTTACTGCCAAGGGAGCTATTATCTTCTCCTTATTAGGAATAAAGCGACTAAGGAGTCTATAGATTTGGCATGAGAGTCTGAAATTCCGAGGTGTTGAATGATATAGAATGACACCATGTACCACTTTGAACTTTATCAGAATCATGGCCAATGAGAGGTTTTTCCTCAGCGTTGCATGCCGGTCACAAAAGGCGTGGACATACTGCCCTGCAAACCACTTATGCTGTCGTCTCTCCACTGGGTCAAGAAAATATAAATCCTTGAAATGGCGTGCGAGTCTGACTTGGCTTGTTCGAGTTGTAGTGTGGAAGAGATGAGATGCTCAAAGGCGAGCGCACTCATGTCTTGCGCAACTAGGTGAGGTCGGGAATACCAGATAAGTAAGGAACTTCCATCTATAAAAATAATTTCTTTGATTAAAAATTCTTCATTAAAGAAGCTTACGGAATGAAAATAGATAACGAAAAATGCCTTTTCAGAGTTTTTGTTATCAATTTCTGATAAGAATTATTTTATCCTTATTAGCTTTCAACAAAGCTCTGATACCAGCAGTGAGGTCCCCTGCCCACTCTGGGGCTCCTGCCACCATTGACGGAAGTGGTGTCGGCCTCCCGCACGGGGCAGGGTCCACACACTCGAGGCCTCGCTTGCGGATGTCTGGGACAAGAGGCTCTAGCCCAAGCGGCCCCTTCGAGATTGAGCCCGGAAGACTCCCCTCGCCTGGAAGGCACGGGCGATTCTGCCAATTGGGAAAAGTCTTCTAACGGGGAAATTACTCTAACAAGTCAAGTCTTAACTAGATAAACTGATCTGACCAAACCTAAAGTCACATGGTCAGATCAAGAAGAGACTTGCACTTGGTCCATGGAATCACCGCTTTTTTCCTCATTTACGAGGCACAGCCGATGATCCCCTCCCACACAGAACAAGGTCTTCTCACGATTTAAAACTAAATAACGTAACTAATCGTATTTGGTTGTTTCTCAGGAATCCTCCAATCCAGCCTAACCCCATCCGGCCTATAACCCCGATCCAGCCCATCCGGCCCATGGGTTAGACCACTGAATTGGTGGGATTCCTTTATAAAGATTTGGTTGGGTTTTTGCCCGAGTACCGAGGAAAAGAGTTCCCAGGTCCCCTAGCTGACGATTCATGCAAAAATCAAGGTAGGCATACCACGTACACACCCAATATGAACTTGTTGCCATTTATAATAGATTCAACTGGCTTTAAAAATAATCCTTCAATAGAAATCATAATATTTCAGATCATTATTTTCCAAAATTTTGAGTCCATTGTATTACAAAAATGTATCCTCTGAACTCTCTGTTGAAGACCAGCTAGCCAACCAACGAGATCCGGTATCAAAATTTGGTTCCCAAAAATCTTTCCTTTTTATCCATCCGAAATCTTCCTCGACGTATGCATGGGTGTCCTAGCAACCGCAAGCCCGTACATCGCCTGGTCAGAACCCTCTAGGATCCTCCTTAGGTGTCCTAGCACTTCACTCAGGGACCGTTTCGTCAGTCCTCGCTCATCGTACCACAGGAAGCGCATCATTTTAACCGTACCGAGGCTGGTCAAGACCTCGACAGGCTTTGCAGCGCGAGCAACGTCCATGGTTCCAATGAAAAATTCCACTTTTCTCATTTAAACATTTGAATTCCAATATGGTGGGAATTCCTCTTACATCATTTGATCTTATCTATAGAAAAAGAAAAATTTAACTAAATTTTCTCTTAAAATTTAAATAAAAATCTTCATTAATTCCTTTACACTAGGAATTACACTTTCCTCATTTAAATATTTGGATTCCAATATAGTGGGAATTCCTCTTTCATCATTTAAAATTTATCTATGCAAAAATAAAAATTTAACTAAATTTTCTCTTAAAAAGTTAAATAAAAATCTTATTTAATTCCTTTACACTAGGAATTACACTTTCCTCATTTAAATATTTGGATTCCAATATAGTGGGAATTCCTCTTTCATCATTTAAAATTTATCTATGTGCAAAAAGATAAATTTAACTAAAATCCTTCTTTAATTTTTAAATAAAATATGCATTATTTTAGCATCACAATTTTTCTCTTACTTCATTGGAGTACATGGATTTCCATTGTCATGGGGATTACTCTTTTGACAAAAAATGGATTATTAGAAATTTCTCTTTTTTCGTAATTAACTATTTATGCATAAACATAAAAATCAATTTTCCATGATTATAATGAGAATCATTCAATTAATCTAGGATGATTAATCCTAGAATATGGTAGGAAGTCCTCTTTTCATAATATAAATGAAAATGATTTATGTGTTTATTTTTTAAAATTTTTGCCATAGCTCCGCTGCTGCTATTACTGATAATTCTCAATAAATTTGAAAGAATAAAGTTTAGTATTATTCATGTGATTAGAATAACCACTAATTGGATCATTATCCAATTATGGATTGATTCTTAATTTTACCATAAATTAAATAGCATAAAAGTATTAAAAAGCCATTATTTTGACCTCCAATTAGACAAGCATAGAAATTACTTTTAGATTAGAGAAATGCTTCATGAGAAGCTTCATTCAAATTGAGAATAGGTCATAGGAATGACCATTCTTTGGGGGAGAGAGAGAAATGCTTAAAAACCATTATAAATTAAGCATAAATGGAAATTTATGTGTTTCTTCATTACAATACATTAAAGAACTTCAATAGTATTTAAAAGCCATTCAAATTAATGCTTCGCAAGCTTGTTCTTTGATCACAGTAGAGGCCCCCAACCAATCAATTGGTTTGGTATGTTGTTGGAGTCTCCAAGAAAGATTGAAGAGAGAGAGAGAGAAGCTCCAATCTCTTCAATTTGTAGAGGGTTTTTAGAGGATAATAGAAAATAAGCTTAACTAAGAGTATTATCAGCATAGTTTAGTTCACAGATGAGAATACGAAGGAATGAGGGTCTATTTATAGGTGAGGGAGGCCACTAACTGAGTCCAACTGAGTTCTAGAATTTTCCAGCTTTAGTTTGGCTGAATTTGGATAAGTTTTGGACCAGTTTGGCTCCGTTTTTTATTTGGTTTGATTTAGGAGAGAGGAGAGATAAAAATATCCTATTATTTTTGAGTTTGAAACTCATCCACACATGTGAAATAGGTGCCTCCTTGAAGGGCCCCCTTTTCCTTACCCATGTGTCAAAAATAAATGAATACTCCAAAATATCTCATTTTTTAAATAATACTTCATAATTTTTAACTAATAAACCTAGTACTTAGTCAACTCTTCATCTTATGTGGGCATTTACTCATTTTTGGATATTTTCTTTTATTCTTTGTATTTATCTTGTCCCAACACTTGGATTAATCTTATTGGTCCATAGGAACCTTAATCCAAAATTTTCAGAAAATCTTGACCCTTAGGATAAGGTCTTCTAAATCATTTTTAATTAATTCCAATTGCACCTTGGAAAATCTATTTTGATTTTCTATTTTAGGAAAACATTTTTTTGATATCTGTAGAATCTATTTATCCAAAAATATCCCAATATTGATTTACCACTCTCTAGGAATTTTTATCTCACTAGGCAAATCAAAGAAAAATAATATTTTCTTGTATTCAGAAACATAGAATGATTACAAGGGATTGAAGTAGAGACGGAGTACCATCTGGCCTTGAGTCAGAGAGAGATCAAATGTTCATCATCCAGCACGTGACTCGGGCTAGGTACTAAGCAAACTGACATTGAATACATCATGTACCTTGAGAGATGGGGAGGCAGAAGAAGTTTGTAGACTAGATTGCCCACTTTCTTTATGATAGCATATTGCCCACTTTCTTTATGATAGCATATGGCCCACAGTATCTGGGAGAGAGCTTCTTGTACTTCCCTAAGGATAAGGAACTTTCTTTTGGTTGTACTCGAATGAAGACCATATCTGACTCTTCAAACTCTCTCTCTGACCTCTTTTTATTTGCATACTTCTTTTGCTTGTCTTGGGCTGCCTTTATATCTTTACGGATTGATTACATCTGCTGGTCCATGTCATCAAGCATTTGTCTGGACATTTCGACTCTGATCAATGGGTCAGACCAAGTCAACGGTGTAAGGCAATCTTGTCCATACAAAGCTTTGAAAGGACTCATCCCCAATGCTCTGATGATACGAAGCATTGTAAGCGAATTCAACCAAATGCAGATGACAACCACTTCTTGGGTTCTATGCCGCAGCATGACCGAAGGATATCTTCTATTGCTTGATTCACCCTTTCTGTCTGGCCACATCAGTTTCAGGGTGATAGGCTATGCTAAGATCCAAGAAAGTTCCTCCTGCTTCAAAGAATACAGTCCAAAATTTTGACATGAATTTGGGATCTCTGTCACTTACTATCCTCCTAGGTAAACCATGCAATCTGAAGATCTCCTTAAGGAAAACTATCCTCCTGGGTAAACCATGCAATCTAAAGATCTCCTTAAGGAAAACTATGGCACAACATCCACTGCAGAGTATGTTTCTTTCACTGGAATCAGATGAGCAACTTTGGTTAGCTTGTCAACTACCACAAAAATGGAGTTGTAACCTGATTGCACTGAAGGTAATCCAATGACAAAGTCCATATTGACTTCATCTATGGAATGTCTACGGGCTGTAGTTTCCCTGGCATCTTGACTCTCTGTACCTTGACTCTTTGGCACATCAAGCATTTTCGCACATGATCAAGTACAACCTTTTTGAGTCCCGGCTAGAAGAATCTTTTCTTCACAGACATATAGGTTTTTATAAACCTTGGATATCGAGCTATCAGGCTATCACAATGTTGAGATATCGAGCTCGTCTAGTGAGGCGGTGGACACTGATGACCCGCCTGGGGGATAGGCCCCACACTTACACCACTGGCATGGTTGGTGAGATCTTGGGTGATATGCGGCCAGTGGGATGACAGGCTGTGTGACAGCCATTCTAGAGACTGGCATAGTTATAGCGCCAGCTCATTTAGTCGGGTTCACACTATAGAGAACCCGTGTATGTATTGGTTGAGTACCTTTCATATTATGAGTACTCTTATTCTTGTATATGGTGTGTTGAATGTTGAGTAGAGAAGAAGAAGATTTTCAGCCTCTCACCTTGTGTGTTCTCTATTAGGGTTTTGTGAGTGTGTGTGTGCTTGCAAGAGCTCAAGCTCTCTTCCCCCTGCATCTTTTCATGGTATCAGAGCCTGGTTCGTGCTAAGGGCTGAGCTGCAAGCAAGAGAACCATAGGAAGCGGTACGAGGGTAAGAGCTTCAACTACTCTTCCCTATTTGTGTTGGTGACTACACCCTTGTCGGGAGCTCTACGGGAGGCACCGACAAACGATCTCTGATTGAGGAGCTTTCTTCGTGGGAGTAAAGCTATAGGGCAACTATACTGTCCTATCAGACCCTATTTTCTGGGCTGAAAACGCGTTTTGGGCGCGTCTGGACCTCCGTTTTTCAGAAAGCAGGCGATTTCGAGCACTGCGGGTAAGTCATCGATTCTCTGCAGAACTCTATTTTAAGAACTGCAGGAAGACAGATTGACTGTGCAGACACTGTGGGTGCTGCAAAGAGGTCTAAAGTTGCCATTGGGTGTATGTATGCACATTGAAGTCACTGGTTGTGACATTTGAGAGTACTACAGTACCGCTGTGCAGAAAATACAACAGTTTGTGCAGAAAAACCAGAGTGCAGTTTCTGGTAAAATTGTGTGTTTGGCAAGATGTCAAATGACGGGATAACTCAGATTGTGGTTGAGAAGCTAGATAAGAATAACTTCCATGCTTGGAGGTTCAGGTTGACGAATTTCCTGATGGGAAAAGTCTATTGGGATTACATAGAAGGTGAGCGTGAAGAGGCACCGGAGATACCAGATATAAATCCGATTGCTGCAGATGTGAAAGAGTTTAAAGACTGGAACCAAGGAGCTAGGAAGGTTATGTATTGGCTATCCATTAGTATACAGGACACCATGATTGGGCACATTCAGGATGCCAAATCTCCCAAGGAGGCGTGGGACACCTTGGTAAAGCTCTATGAAACAAATACCAAGGCACGTAAGATACAGTTGAAGAATGAACTTCATACTGTGGAGAAAAAGAGCATGCCTGTGAATGACTATGCGCTGAAGATAAAGGGTATTGTGGAATCCCTTGCATCTATTGGTGTGTCAGTAGATGATGATGACAAGGTGGAAGTCTGTCTACGTGGTCTCGAGCCACAATACAAGGCGTTCAAGACGTCCATTCAGACTCGAGAAAACATTCCCAACTTTACAGTTTTGGTGTCTATGCTGATTATCGAAGAGAAGAGCTTGGGTGACGACCAACAGTCTTCACAAAGCAAAAACAGTTCAGAGCAACAGGCCTTCTACACGAGTTCAGGAAGAGGACGAGGTAGAGGAGGCCGTGGACGCGGTCAAGGAGGTGGCCGAACAGGTAATCAGAATTATGGCCAGTAGCAGAGCAGCAACAACTACAGTCCCAGAATCAACAACAACAACAACATGCAGGTGGAAGAGGCAAATTCAGAGGCAGGGGGAGTCAAAGAGGCCGTGGAAATTGGCAAAGGCAATATAATGATGCACGTGAATGCTATTATTGTGGTAAGCCTAGACATGTGCAGGCAGAATGCTATAAGAAGAAGCAAGCTGACATGCAAAATGGGAAAGTGCAGCAAAACAACTATGCATCCTCAAGCAGAAATAATGAGGATAATGAAAGGTTGTTTGTTATGCAGCATGTCGTGAATGCCATGTCTAAAAATGTTGATGCAGTACAAAAAGATAATGTATGTGGATTCAGGTGCTTCGAACCACATGACGAGTCATGGGGAGTGGTTCAAGGAGATGAAAAACCCGGAAAGACCAGGTTTTGTGGAAACAGGGGATGACACTGCTCATCCAATTGCCCACGTTGGAGATGTGCCATTGTCTATGCAGGATGGCAAAGTGAAGTACCTTGCAGATGTACTTCATGTACCGAACATAACAAAGAATCTGGTTTCAGTTGGCCAGATGATTGAGCAGGGTTTGCAGGTTCGGTTTAACCCTGATGGGTGTTATGTTGAGGATTTCAAAGACAAGTGCAGGTTAGTTGCAAAAGATAACAGAGTGGGCAGAATGTTTACGTTGAATGTAGACATGCCTGAAATGAGTGCTGCGATGTTTGCAAATGGTTCAGGAATTGTTGCAGACACAGACATTTGGCATAAAAGGATTGGACATGTAAATGTGCAGAGATTGAAGTCTATGCAGACAAAAGGAATTGTGACAAGGCTGCCAAAATTTAAAGTGGAAGGTATGCAGAAAATATGTGAAGCATGCCAATTTGGGAAGCAAACAAAGCATGTGTTTCCCCATAATAGATATGTGAGCAGAAATGCACTAGATGTTGTGCATTCAGATGTATGGGGTCTTACGAATACCATATCTATGGGAGGCTGCAGGTATTATGTGACTTTCATTGATGACCACACAAGGAAAGTGTGGGTATATTTCATGAAGGAGAAGAGTGAGGTGTTCACTCACTTTCAGAATTTCAGAGTTTTGGTTAAAAAGAAAACAGGGAAATATGTAAAGTGCCTAAGGTCATGGAGGGGGAGAGTACTTCTCCAATGAGTTCTCTGAATTTTTGAAGAAGAATGGTATTCGGAGATAGTTCACATGCAGATACACTCCGCAACAAAATGGAGTTGCTGAACGGAAAAACAGGCACATTGCTGAGATTGCGTGAGCAATGATGGAAGAGAAAAATATGCCGCATAGCTATTGGGCTGAGGCTGTTTCTACAGCAGTATACATCATGAACAGGACTCCAACTGCAGCCATACATGATGTAACTCCAGAGGAGAGGTTTATTGGCAGAAAACCAGATTTGTCTCATCTGAAAGTCTTTGGATGCATTGCATATGTGCATGTGCCAGATGAGCTGAGAACTAAGCTGGACCCGAAAGCTAAAAAATGTGTGTTTATTGGATATTCCCTTGAGCAAAAGGGATACAGGTGTTATAACCTTGCTAGATACAGGTGTTATAACCCTGCTACACGTGAGTTGAGGGTAAGCAGGGATGTTGTGTTTGATGAGATGAGCAGCTGGTATGTTGCTAAAAAAGAAGCTGTTAGGGCTGATGTTAGTGGAAGTGTGGTTGCACAGAATGCAGGTCAGCAATCACAGTCTTTGAGTGGACCAGGAGAGTCCTCATCTAGTGGGTCTATTGATAGACCATGGAGTGGCAGGCTGCGTCATAATACCAGCCCTGCAAATGTGATTACTACATCACGTAAAGGAAAAGAGAAAGTGGTTGAGCCCCTTGGTATGCCTGACATTTCTGCAGGGCATTCTCATGTTGATGGGGAGTCTAGTGGCTCAGATATGAGCCTTGATGAGGAGCTTGTGATCCCAGCTATGAGAACACCTGGTGTAAAGAAGGCTATGGAAGCCATGAATGAAAAGCTGCGAAGATCAGGGAGAGTGAAGAACCCTATGCAGAGATTTACATATGATGGTTATGTGGCACATCACTATGCATATATGGCAAAGGTTGTGCAGGTTGTAGAGCCCACATGCATTAATGAGGTTGTTGGAACTGTGTGTTGGGAGAAAGCTATGGATGAGGAGATGGATGCACTATATGGAAATGAGACTTGGGATTTAGTGCAATTGCCTGAAGGCAAGAAAGCCATTGGATGCAAGTGGGTGTACAAAGTTAAACATAACAATGATAGAAGCATAAACAGATACAAGGCTAGATTGGTAGCCACCAAAGGATATTCGCAGACATATGGGATTGATTATGAGGAAACTTTCAGCCCAGTTGCCAAGATGGCAACGGTGAGAGTTGTGATATTTCTTGGGCATTGAGGTGATTAGGTCACCACATGGTATTGGATTACTACAGAGACAGTATGGCTTGGACATGTTGTCTAAGTATGGTATGACAAGATGTAAGCCTATTTTCGTGCCATTAGATCAGAATGGCAAGTTGAGTGCAGATTCAGGAGAGATCTTGGAGGATCCTACTATGTATAGGTGCATAGTAGGAAGTTTGATCTACATGACGATCACCAGACTAGATTTGAGCTATGCTGTTGGGTTGGTGAGTCAGTTTATGCAGGTTCCACGGAAACCGCATTTGGATGCAGTGAGACGCATACTGAGGTATGTGAAGTCTACTTTGCATTGTGGACTATTCTATGAGACTGGGACAGAGATATGTGTACATGGGTACACAGATGCTGATTGGGCTGGTGGTATCTCAGATAGAAGATCTACCAGTGGATTCATGTTTTCTTTGGGGAGTGCTGCTGTGACTTGGAGCAGCAAGAAGCAGCCTACGGTTGCTCTATCCAGTACAGAGGCCGAGTACAGAGGAGTTGCTATGGCAGCATGTGAGGTAGCTTGGTTGAGAAAGCTACTTGTAGATTTGGGTCTATCAGTGGATAGACAAGTTGTCATTTTTTGTGACAACATTAGCAGTATACAGTTGGCCAGGAACCCAGTATTTCATGCTCGTACGAAGCATATAGAGGTCCACTACCACTTCATCAGAGAGAAGGTCTTGGCAGGAGATCTTGACCTTGTTTATGTCAGCACAGAGGATCAGGTAGCTAACATCTTCACCAAAGCATTGGGTACAGAGAAGCTCCGCAGATTCAGGGCTTCGCTTGGTGTACATGAGATGGAGTTGAGCTCGAGGGGGAGTGTTGAGATATCGAGCTCGTCTAGTGAGGCGGTGGACACTGATGACCCGCCTGGGGGATAGGCCCCACACTTACACCACTGGCATGGTTGGTGAGATCTTGGTTGATATGCGGCCAGTGGGATGACAGGCTGTGTGACAGCCATTCTAGAGACTGGCATAGTTATAGCGCCAGCTCATTTAGTCGGGTTCACACTATAGAGAACTCGTGTATGTATTGGTTGAGTACCTTTCATATTATGAGTACTCTTATTCTTGTATATGGTGTGTTGAGTGTTGAGTAGAGAAGAAGAAGATTTTCAGCCTCTAACCTTGTGTGTTCTCTATTAGGGTTTTGTGAGTGTGTGTGTGTGCTTGCAAGAGCTCAAGCTCTCTTCCCCCTGCATCTTTTCACACAGGCTTCTCTCAAAATTCTTCCCTTTATTCCCTCATCATTGGGGATACATAGCCGATTGTTATAATACATGCATCCTTCATCCAGTTTGTACCCAAGAACTCGACTCATTTCTTGAGGAGTCTTGCTTTCCTGCATAAAAAAGGTAGCAATAGGGGCAAAGAATTTGTCCAGCATGATTTTCTCCTTTGCTTCATTGATCAATGGATTTGATACCACTGTAATTGCAAGCAAGGAGGCTTTTCTGCTGAGCGCATCTGCAACCACATTTTATTTCCCCGACCGATACTTTATTTCAAAATCAAATTCCTGCAGGGTCTGCATCCATCTCATTTGATGCATGTTAAGATCCCTTTGGGTGAAGATCCACTTCAAACTTTGATGATCTATCATCAAGGTGAACCTTTGTCCCAAAAGATAATGTCCCCAAAACTTCAGTGCATACACTACTAAGAGTAACTCCAAGTCATGGACGGCATAATTTCTCTCATGTGTTCTGAGTTTTCGGGATTCATAGGCCAGTGCATGAGCTTCCTGCATTCTGGCTGCTGCAGTTTGAGATGGAACTCTCTCTCTTTGGTTATTCCAATTTTAGGAGGGAGTTTGGAAACTACTTTGCATGGAGGCTGTAGGTTGAGCTGGCACTCTTCTTGGGTTACCCTGATTCTGGCGCGAGGGACCCTGATTGAACTGATATGAAGGAGTCAGTCTCTGAACTCTGGGACCCTGGCTTCCTTGGCCCACCGAAGGAGATGGGCAATCCTTGAGCTGGTACCCAACTCCCTGACATCCAAAGCATCTATTCTTGCTTCGAAGCTCTTCCCTTTGCATCCTGGAGAGAGCCGGAGTTCCTGAGAGCCGAGGTTCGTTCGTTCCCCGAATGAATCTGGCTAGAGTTTCTCTTCATCTAGAGGTGGTGAATATTTGAGTAGAAGAGCGAAGGCCTCATGATATTCTTCGATGGTTTTGCTCCCCTGCTTCAACTCTAAGAATTTGTTCATTTTGGTTTCCAAAAATCCAGGGGGACAAAATCTCTTCCTTAAATAGGTTTTAAGGTCGTTCCAGGACTGAGTATTTCTGTCCAGACGGTTGGTGTCACAATGGTTCCTCCATGCCACCCTGGCTGTTTCCACTATCTTCAGCCTAGCAAGAGCCATTTTGCTTCGCTCATTGTAGCCGATGACGTCAAAATATTCTTCCATGGCTTCCACCCATTTCTCCACAGCCCCGCCCAGGTTCTCTCCTTCTCCTATGAAGAGCCTTGCAAATGTCAGGGTCAAGCTAAATTTCTATTTAATGATATCGTCCATGAGATCCTAAGACTTAAGAGGTTTGAAAAACAATTTCTTAAACAAGACAAATGATCGTATTGGAGATCTATGACATAAGTCCGATAATAGATTTTTCTTTATCAGTTTGTCATAAACAATCACTTATACAGCAGGGAATTTTTCTCCAGAAGACATTTCTTTATTTATATAAAAGTTTCAATATGTACATAGAGTAGCTCGGTTCCAAAAATCAAAATCTCCTCCTCAGGAGATGCAGATACAAACGTTCACTTTACTGCCAAGGGAGCTATTATCTTCTCCTTAGGAATAAAGCGGCTAAGGAGTCTATAGATTTGGCATGAGAGTCTGAAATTTTGAGGCGTTTAATGATATAGAATGACACCATGTACCACTTTTAACTTTATCAGAATCATGGCCAATGAGAGGTTTTTCCTCAGCGTTGCAGCGGTCGCAAAAGGCGTGGACATACTGCCCTGCAAACCACTTATGTTGTCGTCTCTTTGCTGGGTCAGGAAAATATAAATCCTCAAAATGGCGTGCGAGTCTGACTCGGCTTGTTTGAGTTGTAGAGTGGAAGAGATGAGATGCTCAAAGGCAAACGTAGTCATGTCTTAGGACTGGGTGAGGTCGGGAATACCAGATAAGTACAGAACTTCCATCTATAAAAATAATTTCTTTGATTAAAAATTCTTCATTAAAGAAGCTTACGGAATGAAAATAGATTATGAAAAATGCATTTTCTGAGTTTTTGTTATCAATTTTTGATAAGAATTCGTTTATCCTTATTAGCTTTTAACAAAGCTCTGATACCAGCTGTGAGGTCCCCCGCCCGCTCCAGGGCTCCTGCCGTCGCGATGGAAGCGGTGTCGGCCTCCCGCGCGGGGCGGGGTCCACACACTCGGGGCCTCGCCCGCGGATGTCCGGGACGAGAGGCTAGCCCGAGCGACGATCCCTCCGAGACCGGGCCTGGAAGACTCCCCTCGCTCGGAAGGCACGGACGATTCCACCAATTGGGAAAAATCTTCTAATGGGAAAATTTTTCTAATGAGTCAAGTCTTAACTAGATAAAGTGATCTGACCAAACCTGAAGTCACATGGTCATATCAAGAAGAGACTTGCACTTGGTCCTTGGAATCACCGCTTTTTTACTCATTTACGAGGCACAACCAATGATCCTCTCCCATAGAACAAGGTCTTCTCAGGATTTAAAACTAAATAACGTAACTAATCATATCTGGTCGTTTCTCAGGAATCCCCCGATATCCAGCCGAGCCCAGCTTAACCCTGATCCGGCCTAACCCTGATCCCATATGGCCTATGGGTTAGCCAACCACCCAACCACTGAATTGGTGGGATTCCTTTATAAATATTTGGTTGGGTTTTTGCCCGGATACCGAGGAAAAGTGTTATTTTCATTGAATTTAATTTCTATGCATAGAAAGATGCATAATGGAATTTTT
Organism: Cibotium barometz; assembly: GCF_041138505.1. NCBI lineage: Eukaryota > Viridiplantae > Streptophyta > Polypodiopsida > Cyatheales > Cibotiaceae > Cibotium > Cibotium barometz. The sequence goes on from NC_141105.1 coordinate 24,219,440, forward strand.
TTTATCATAAAAGTGTTATTTTCATTGAATTTAATTTCTATGCATAGAAAGATGCATACTGGAAAATTTTTTTATTATAAAAGTTTTATTTTTATTGAATTTAATTTCTATGCATAGAAAGATGCATAATGAATTTTTTTAATTATAAAAGTGTTATTTTCATTGAATTTAATTTCTATACATAGAAAGATGCATAATGAAATTTTTTATTATTATAAAAGTATTATTTTCATTGAATTTAATTTCTATGCATAGAAAGATGCATAATGGAAAATTTTTTATTATAAAAGTGTTATTCTCATAAAAATTAATTTTTATGCATAGAAAGATGCATAAAGGAAATTTTATTATAAAAGCGTTATTCTTGTAAAAGTTGATTTTTATGCATAAATAGATGCATAAAGAAATTCTTTTTATTTTAAAAGTGTTATTCTTATTAAAATTAATTTTATGCATAAATAGATGCATAAAAGGATTTTCTTTTATAAAAGTATTATTCCCATTGAAGTTGATTTTTATGCATAAATAGATGCATAAAGAATTTTTATATCAAAATTAGAATTCTCTTAAAGTCTATGTTTAAATTCTATGAGAAATACCATTAGTGTTTAGCAGTTAGTGCTTAAAAGCACATTATTAGTATCTACTAATGATACTTGTGTTGGTGATTAGATTCACCATTAGCATTCACGAACACACTTAGTGTTTAAAAACACTCTTAAGAGGCTCTCCTTTGCTAGATTAATAGCATGATTAGTGTTAATCAACACTTGTTAGTGTTTATGAACACTTTTAACAAAAGCTTGAGCAAGCTTCCATGGAAAAACCACTAGGTGCTTGGCTTTTTTCCTCCCCACGGGCGTTCTATGCCATCATTTGAGCTGATATTTGAGCTGTGAACCTGTGAGGTTTAGGGCTTCAAAAGCCCTAAGCTAATGTAGCTTGAAGGGAACCACACAAGGCGTATTCGTGTACGACATTCAGCGCTATTGAAAAACGTGCTTGTCTGTAAGAAACACAATGCTGGGCTATACCATGCGCTTATCGTCGCCACTGTGAATAGTTGGGCTGAAGCACCTTGAGCTGAGGATGATTTCTCCAGAAGAAAGCAGACGTTGAAACACTATCTATAGTCCTCCCCACATCCTCCACTGATGGTTGGTGCACAGAGGCTATGGAGATTGAGAAGAAAAAGTTCAAAAAATGGAGATTTTCCACCACACAATCTAGCTCTGATACCATGTTAAGAAAAACGTGGTGGATGAGATATGTGGAGGAGATTCACTCAAAGAATACAAGAAAATATCTTGTTTATTAAGTTGTTTATGAGTACAACTTGGCCTTGCTCAATAGAAATGGGACTCACAAAATACAAGAAAATATATTGCTTATTAAGTTGCTCAAATACAACTAGGCTTCTTGCTCCATACAAAAAAGCCTCCTAGCTTCACCTTTAAATAGATGAGCTAGTGGACCTTAAGTCCCTTCACACACACACACACCCTTCTCTTCCCCTTTTACATAACCTTAGTCTCTTAATTTCCCCCCTCAATACCAACTATGAAAGAAATTGGAATAGGTGGTATTGGACATAGGATGCCTTTATAACATTAGGCGTACAAGGTTAGGAATATAGGTTGTGTGGTTTATCTAGGACTTACAACTATGTTCATAGGGCCTTAGAGGCTAAAACAATGATGTCATCTAAGTCTTTATTTGATGTCAATGAAGATGTACACCTTAATGGTGCACCCCACTCTTTGTGCTTGCTTGACTTCTTGTAGTTGACATGCTTTGGACATACAGGCCATTGTTTCCACATGCTTTCCACCTTGACCATTCTCACACAATGATCAAAACAAGGCTGCCACCCTTGCTTAAGGGGTTTGCACATAGATGTTCCTTCAACATGCTTGATGCTTTTCTGCATACCATACCTCTTCCATGGGCAATGAGGGCCTTTCTTCTTAGAGTAATGGTTATGAGGTAGATTTGTATGGGAAAGGGAAAGGGAGGGTCTTACCACTTGCCTTATGGATTGGTCAAGGGCAGTGTCTACTCCATTATTACAACAAAATCTTTTGTGCATGTTGGTTACATGATACCCATTAGGGTTTGAAGGTACAAGCTAAATGAAAGTGAGTAAGTGGTTGAGGTAAATGCACAAACCAATAAGGTACATCATTCTTTGCTCAAGAAGGTGAGGGCATGGCTTATAATGTTGCCTATGCCTCTTACAAAGACAATGCCAAGAGATGCTTAAAAACATGACAACTAACAAGGTAGAGCACTTAGTGATGCTATGCTCAACCTTACAACTCATCTTAGAAGATGAAAATGTTGAATATGCAGCGAAATAACATGCCTTGGGCTTGGGAAATGAGAGCATATGGCTTATGACATGCTTATGCCTCTTACAAATAAGAGCCTCAAGAGTGATACACAACAACATTAAAGATGAGCACTTAGTATACATGTGTCCAACTTTAAACCACTCAAAAACTGAGTTTGTTGATGAAAAACCAGAAATCTTTAACCTCTTTGGCTGAAGACAATGGCTTGTGGTTGCACCATTTCTCCTTTCGAAGATTGCCAAGGTAAGCATAGAAGCGGGTTGATGATGAAGACTTATAATGTGGCACTTATGGTGTGTGCCCGGTCTCCAATGTTGATGAAGAAGAGCCTCCTTAGTGTTAAAGACCTCCTCCTCCTTAGTGTTAAAGACCTCCTCCTTTGATGGTTAAGACCACATTAGTGTCAAGCAATACTTTGTTTGGTGATTAAGATCACCATTAGTGTTTAAAAACACGATTAGTGCTTAAGAGCACATTTCTAGCGTCTAAGACTAAGGTTATGTAGTAAAAGGAGAAGAGAAGGGTGTGTGTGTGAAGGGACTTAAGGTCCCTTCACACACACACCCTTCTCTTCCCCTTTTACATAACCTTAGTCTCTTAATAATTAGGACCACATGACCATGTGAAAGAGCTAAAATTAATTAAGAAATTAGTCATTAGAGGTGGTTATTAATAGAAGTGTCAAATTAGAGCATGCAAGAAAATTGCACAAATGTTTACCAATCTAGATGATGAAGTCAATATGACAATTTCAAGAGTGCTTACAAAAGGCATGATAAAGTATGCACTGTAGTCTTCCAAATTTAAATCAGCCTCTAAGGATATAGACATAGATTATTGTTGGAATTAGGGTTAGGGTTGCAGCAATGCACACACACAAGATAGAGAAGCTTAAGAGCACACAAACTCACTAGATTAGAATGAATAAATGTGTGCCAGATATAAAAGATAAGTACACACTCCAAAATGAGTATATAAGAGGGTGTATATACGCATGGGAGAAAAAACCTCCTAGTGAGGGGAAAAGTGCCCTGGCGGTCCTAAGTGTGTTCACACACATCACTACCATATAATGCTACAAATCCCCCCTAGAGTGATAATGTGAACATGTACAGGGTATGGCCGATCAATACTGAAAAGGCAGTAAGCCCAAAGCTTTACGAAAAGCTTTGAACTTTTCACGAGGAAGAGCCTTTGTGAATAAATCTGCCATGTTGTCATGGTCCTAAGTGTGTTCACACACATCACTACCATATAATGCTACAATTATTTGTAGGAGGAGAGAAAGTATTTCACACTAAATGATGCTCAAGGTATTTGTGATAAAGTGGGGATCAGCTCATAATATTATGCTATGATTTATAAGCAATTGGATAAAGGGTTTAAGACTGTGTTAAAGAGGGAAAGAGTTTTACCTCTTCCAAAGCCCTATCATGTATTATAGGCACGTAATTTATTAAATTATAAGACTTTGGAGCTCATTAGTGAGCCTATACATCTCTATCCTATACACATTTGTAAATTATGCTCAAATACATGCTCAAAGATAGGTACAGGGACATGATCAAGCTCAAAGACAAAGGTAAGCTTAAAGGAGGCTGTCTCACAGGAAAGGAGGTAATATTTAAGCTACATAGAAAAGAATAACTTTATGTTGGATGTATCTACAAAGTAATGGTTAGATTCTATAACATAACGATTGAAGAATGTGGTGGTGTATTAAAATTTGTTATTAAGCGTGATGAAAGTGAAATTGTAAAGGGTCAAAAGCTAGAATAAGTAAGCTTAACCCTCATGAATAGAGCATTGAATCGTAATATATTGTTGGTCATCTAGATTACTTTAGTGTACATAGAGAAAATGAAATATAGTGGCTTGCTGCATTTGAGGTACCAAAAGAAGATCACGAGATATTAAAGGTTTTCTTCAATTTGATGGAGATACTAGAGGTTATGAGACATCAAACTAGCAGGGAACTTTTAAAGGTTGATGATTTTGGTGAGTACTTAGTAGAATGACGTTTTGTAGGGGATCTAAAAACTTTGAAGTACATGTTTGGTGTGTCAAATGGTTGCAATGCAAAGTTTCCTTGTTTGTATTATATGCGATCAAGAAAGAAAGACACCATCGGCATATTCACTTTGTACCCATAGAGCGTCTCAAAAGGTGACATGCCAATCATCTCATGATGCGTGCTATTATGAGAAAACTTGGCATGCAGAACCACTCATCCCAAACACCTTGTGTATCATGGCAATAGTGCCTTAAGTAAGTTTCCACCCACTTGTTTACCCTCTTGGTTTGTCCATTGGTTTTGGGGTCATAGGCGGTGCTAGGTGTCAAAATAATCCCCATGATCTTAAACAATGTCGTCCAAAATGAACTCATAAACTTCACATCTTGGTCACTAATAATTTGTTGTGGCAATCCATGCAACTTAAACACATGATCCACAAATTGTTTTGCAATCATAGATGCTGAAAATTTGACCTTGGAAGGAATAAAATGTGCCACTTTTATCAAATGGTCTACCATCACATATATACTATCCCATCCCCTACTTTTGTATGAGGAAGCCCCATAATGAAATCCATAGAGATGTGTGTCCATTGGCCATCAAGAATAGGCAAAGGCTGAAGCAAACCACCGAGCTTATGCGTGGGATCCTTGTTTTGTTGACAAGGCAAGCAACTTGTCACAAAAGTATACACATCTTTCCACATTCCTTTCTAATAAAAACTCTTCCGCACATTCTCAAAGTTCTTAAACAGCCCCACGTGCCCCGATAATGGAGAGGAATGCATCTCTTCTAACACCCTCTTCTTATAGCTTGATGTAGGCACAAGGTAGACTTTGCCTTTGTAGTAGATGAGTCCATTATGAAGTTAAAAATGTAGCAAATCATCATAGGATCCTTGCTGTAGTTTTTGCCACATTGGTGCCACTTCCTCATCAAATAAGTACTCTTCTTGGATATCCAAAATCCAATATTTATATCGCCACGCATCTACATGCCCATATATGTGACAATGCATCCGCCACAACATTCTCTTTCCCTTTCATGTTAAGAGATTTCGAAGTCATAATTTTGCAATGTAGCCACCCACCTTCTTTGCTTGGGAGAGAGTGTAGGTTGAGATAAGAAGTATTGAAGCACTCTATGATCACTCTTTACAAAGAAATGACTCCCATACAAGTAATGATGACACTTATTTATTGCATGAAGTATTGCCAAGATCTCTTGATCATAGAAATGCATAACCATTTCCTTCTCATCAAGCTTTCGACTCTCAAAAGCGATCCCTACATGTTCTTGGAACAAAATAGCTTCAATGCCTCTTCCACATGCATCGGCTTGAACCACAAATGGTTTCATGTAGTCAGGGGATACAAGTATAGGGGTTGATGTGAGCATCTCCTTGAGATCTTGGAAGCTCTTATCGGCTATAGCATCCCAAAAGAAAGCTTCTTTCTTAAGCTTGTCAGTAAGAGGTGTGGTAATATGGGTATACCTCTTAATTAACCTCCTATAAAATGATGACAAGCCCAAGAATCCCCTTAAATGAGTGGTTTTTGTAGGTGTGGGCCAATTCTTAACACACTCAACCTTCTTAGGATCCACCATTATGCCTTCTTTGCTCACTATGTGTCCACGATACTCAACTTTTTGTGCCATAAATGTACATTTGCTCTCATTTGCATATAAGTTGTTGGCTCTTAAATCATCCAAAATAACCCTTACATGCATCAAGTTCTCCTTCTCCCCTTTGCTATATATCAAGATATCATCAAAGAATACAAGCACCCATTTGTAGAGGAAAGGTCCAAGCACCTTGTTCATTAAAGATTGAAATGTTGCCCTTGCATTGAAAGAGAACATCTACCAGACAAGTAAGCTAAGAAGTAATAAGTATGAAAAAGAGGAGGAAAATAGTGCAAGAAGAAAGTGATAATGATTGGGCTCCTCCACGACGAAATAAAAGTCGATCTTCTAAGTCTATAAAAAAAGGTGCTTCTTCGAAATCCACAAAGAAACAAAGGAAGTAGCAGAGATGGAAGAGGAAATTGAAACAGAAGGTGAGAATGAAGACCGCTTCATGGTCACACATGCAACTTGTTTGCGACTAGAACTCCTACAACATAGTTTAAACAGAGTAAAGATAATTGTTGTCCACTTTTTACCAAATCTTGCATAAGGTATTTTTATGACTAGTAAGCATAACCTATGTGTACATTGTAGGTAAAGAAATCCACTTCTTTGCCTCCTATTCCCTTGTGCAGACTTGTGCCTAGCCCCTCTATACAAAGAGCGCAGTTTAGGTACAAGAAGCTAGCATGGGAATTCTACACAAATGGCTATGTTATCGACAATTGATGCAGGTTTATTTGCTCTATCTCCTCATCCCATAATCTTGTTAGAGAATTAATGTAAGATGATGTTAGTGCATGATGGGATGACATATGGCGAATGAAAAACGAGGAGTTTGAGAATGTTATCAAAGACACAGAGTGGGCATTTATGAGACCAACAATATATTTTATGTGGGATGGTAATCATCGCGTTATGGCATTGTTGATGGAGGAGATTAGTAAATGTGAGTCATCTTAAATTGCTAACTTTTTGAACACGATGTTAACTTTTTTAAAATATTAAGACATCCATGTATTAACGCTATCCTTACTATTGAATTTAATGAGGATAGCAAGGGGGGGGGAATTTCTCACAGTCATAGCTCACTTAAATAGGTAAGGGAACGTACACATCATGAGAATATATGTCTTAAATCTCTTAGACTTGGGAAGGTCCAAGTGTAGTATATTTTATCTTTCATCAAAACTTATAAATTGTTTTCCATAGGATGAATGAATGGGACTATGTTTCTTCATCTCTTGTGGAAAAAGTGTACCTCATAGGGAACTTGGATTAGCAAATAAAGAAACAATTATGAAGCACACAAGAGCGATGAATAAGGCATTGATGGAGAAGTATGCCTTAATTTAGAAAAAAAGAGTCGCCCATCCTGGTACAACTATGCGAGCTTTTAGAACTTTCCCAAATAGTATTCCAGGTAAAACTTCTATCTTCTAACACTTGTAATATATGATTAACATTTACATACTATCAAACTAATGTTGTAACTTTTGAATAATAGGATGAGTACCTCGCAGAGCCACCCGAGATATTGACCCCCTAGTAGATAGCTTGCTTGCAAATGAGTTTAAAGACAAATGAAAAACAACAATTTATAAAGATGAAAGAAAGTGGAGGCATGCTACTAGAACGGCTGGCGGTGATTGCAAACCTTGCACAAGGGGAAGGTTTCTTTTGAGTAAGAAAGCCTACACTCTTTCCTCTTTGTCTTTTTAGGCAACGATATTTTATGGTTTTAATGTTGTGGTTTAATTTTGGTATTATGTTATGACTAGTGGAAGTTAATTGGGATGAGAAACCAGATTATTTGACAGAGGATAGGCTGTACAGCTTAGCATCTAGGTAATTGCCAAATGACTAGAAAGCAATAATTTTAGATATTTTTATTGATGGAGATTCATAGAGGCTCAAGGACTTACAACTCTTGAAAAGTAAGCAATAGTTACTTTCCCTTTTTTCTTGATATATACAAAGCACCGGATTTTGCATGAACAACAATTTTAATGGCAATGCAACAAATGCAAGTTTATTTAGGGATTGGCTAAGAAGTGAAGTCATATGGCATGCAATTGGAGCACAAGGTGTGGCTATCCTTGTAGAAATAATAGATAAGTACAAAATAATTTTCTCGGATACATTTCAAAAGGACCTTGCCGATCTTAAGAGACTGTATTTTGGGAAGCTATTTGAGAAAATGGTGGGATTCCTAAAAAAAACAAGGCGTGGTAGCTTCAAACCTTGTTGTCATCAAAGCTAATAAGCGTGCTATCTCAGCAAAGCTACTAAGCGTGGGATCCTTGAAAAAATAAGGCATGGTAGCTTCAAACCCTACTATCATCAAAGCTACTAAGCATGCTTTGTTCAGGTGCATAACATTCTAGAAAGCGCACTTACTGATTTATTATGCTCTTATATTTGTAAACTAAATGGAAACAATTATATATAGATGGATTTGTAAGTGCCATGTTGAGAAATATATTGCAGTAGTGCATGCCATTATAAATGATGATCCATGACATGAGAGCACTATGTATGCATAGAAGCAACTTTGAGACCTTTGGGATGATGCATGGATATACAAGAGATGCCCATTATTCTTTGAATTTCCAAATGGAAAATTTTAGTGAGAAGGAGATGTATACTCGGGCCTATAAATAAAAGCAATCAATGATGGTATGCACAATATAATTAGATATTTCAGTTTTTTTAAATATTATTTCTTATATCTTTTAGAATCATGAGAAGACTAGAACTCTACATGACCAATCACATGTTCAAGAAAAGGGCAAAGGTCTTATGGAAGATGAAGGGGATGATGAAGATAAAGAGGATGATGAAGGGGCAAAAGTGCCAAAGAAGGATGCAACGAAGGAAAAGAAAAAAGTAAAGGCATGAGGGGAAGAAGATGCCTTTAGTGTCTTTGCATCAAAGTATGATGAAAGAGATTTTGAGGATAGCACTCACAAGATCAAGGCAACCCCAAAAGTTGATGAAGTGGGTCATGCAGCAACACATGCAAGGCACTCTTTTACTCGTGATTCATTAGTTTTATTGTTAAATAGTTGGGATACTAATGTAGATGATTTAGTTATATGTCCAAAGATGCTTGGAAATAAGAGGTAAGGGGTTTGATTATTATAGGGTTGGAATACTAATGTAGATGAATAAGTTATGGATCCAAATAAGCTTGGCAAGAGGTGAAGCACCAAATACACCATTGCGACATAATAATCCACCTAGCCTAGGTATTCTCACCCCAATCCAAATGAATTTTCTAGGTATGATTTTACTCATTAGAAATGGTAATGGTAATGTATATGTGTAATACATGCACTTACAAAATGTACCCTTTGTATATGTGTAGTACATGCACTTACAAAATTCATGCTTTGTAAGAGTGTCTCGTTATATGTCCTCGACAATAGTCCTCGGTGTTCACGAACATCAAAGTGCTAGTTCCTCTACTGTAAGAGTGTCTCGTTATATTTCCTCGACGTATAGAAGCCTCAGTGTTGACAGGTGTAATAATCAATTATGGGAACACGTGTAGTAAGGATTGTAAACGTGTGTCTTTTATATCCTGTAATGACAATTAATGTGTAACTCTTCTCAACATGGTGTAGTAGGACATGATTCTCCAAAGATGAGGGTATTTGTTGGGGATTCTTTGAAGATAGGCCATGCAATGCATAACCAGGAGTGTCCAAAGGAGCTAGTATGTCTTTTTGATATGTTGCAAATGGTGAAAGAGGGAAACCGGACCTTTAATATTATTAAAGGTGTCAATACAAGCACAAGCACAAGCACAACATGTGATTGTATTCTAGTGAGGTTGCCCACATGAGATTCCATTTATGGCTACCCCGATGATATTATCCTGCCATAGAATCTCTGTACATGTGAGTGATGAGAGGATTTTTCCATCATTAAGACCTTAGATATACATTTGGTGAAAATTCTCACATTTTATGTCTATGCCATGTAGATGGAGAGGAGCCTTTATCGCCTCAGATTTGTGAGACCATCCTAGATGGCAATGGCTCTATTATATAGGCATTAGTACTATGTATCAAGTGACAACCATTATAGTGCAAGCCGAGCAATCTGGCTTCTCCTTAGACACCTTGGTGTATGTGTGGTGTACACAACGCAGATTGGAAAGGCGTTTGGACAAGAGGTAAGCAACACTAACCATAGAGGTTGCCATTAAACATCACTTTTTGCAATACAATAACTTATCTCATACTCTTGTGCAGATATATACCCTTGTCCCACTGCTACCTTCACGAGCATAGATGAAATAAACCATGCACAATCTTTCTCACATGATTATATCATTGATTCTTGCATCACGAGATGCATTGGGCAAGACGTCAAGATGGGATAGCATGGTGAGGTATGGTACAAATATATAAGTGCTCCAAATTAAGTGTGTTATATTTTTTATGGAATTAAGAGAAATGTTTTCTTTGCAAGTGGATGTCAACGTGGATATGACTTTTGGGATAGCTTGTTGAAGCTTCATGCAAAAGAAGGGCAAGTGATAGTAGAGCTTTATGTAGGATGTGGAGATTGTGCTATGGTAGCCAACAAATTAGGCACGAACATTGTTTGTATTGATCCTAAAGAGGACGTTGTTGGGGGTGTCTTGAAGAAGATGTCATTGTAGTGCAATGAACATATTTGTGAATATTTGTTTGTGAATATTTGTTGGGGGTGTCTTGAAAAAAGATGTCATTGTAGTGCAATGAACATATTTGTTTGTGAATATTCAAGTGATTGGGTTTAACAATTGTTTATGTTTATATATTGATCTTATTTTACATATGAAGAGAGAGAGAGAGAGAGAGAGAGAGAGAGAGAGAGAGAGAGAGAGAGAGGGCGAGAGCAATGCATGTTGGGGTTTTGCAATAAGATATTATTGATAGTTTCAACAATGTTTGTGCTCAACATGTTATACAAAGCAATAAAGAATTGACATTTTCTATATTGTGTGGATGAATAAGGTAGTGTTAAGTTTGTAGACTCGAAGGATCTCTACATAAAATATGAGTTAAGAGAAGGATAGAGAGAGAAAGAGAGAGGGAGGATAGAGAGAGTGAGCAAAGAGAAGCATACAAGGCTATAGAGAATGAGTGAAGAGATGGAGAGAGAGAGAGAGAGAGAGAGAGAGAGAGAGAGAGAGTAAAGACAAGGACAAAAAGAGAGAGAGGAGGCTATAGAGAGTGAGCAAAGAGGTGGATAGAGAGAGAGAGAGAGAATATAGAGAGTGAGAAAAGAGAAGGACAGAAAGAGAGAGAGGAGGATATATATATATATATATATATATATATATATATATATATATAGAGAGAGAGAGAGAGAGAGAGAGAGAGAGAGAGGAGAAGGATAGAGAGAGAGGGAGCATAGAGAGAGAGGGAGCATAGAGAGAGTGAGGAAAGAGAAGGATAGAGAGAGAGAGAGAGAGAGAGAGGAGGATATAGAGAGTGAGCAAAGAGAAGGATATATAGAGAGAGGAGGATATATATATATATATATATATATATATATATATATATATATAGAGAGAGAGAGAGAGAGAGAGAGAGAGAGAGAGAGAGAGGAAGATATAGAGAGTGAGCAAAGAGAAGGATAGAGAGAGAGATGAGGATATATATATATATATATATATATATATATATATATATATATATATATAGAGAGAGAGAGAGAGAGAGAGAGAGAGAGAGAGAGAGAGAGAGAGAGGATATAGAGAGAGAGTAGGATACGAGCAAAGAGAGAAGGATAGAGAGAGAGAGAGAGGATAAAGAGAGGATATATATATATATATATAGAGAGAGAGAGAGAGAGAGAGGATATATATATATATATATATATATATATATATATATATATATATAGAGAGAGAGAGAGAGAGAGAGAGAGAGAGAGAGAGAGGATATAGAGAGAGAGTAGGATACGAGCAAAGAGAGAAGGATAGAGAGAGAGAGGGAGAGGATAAAGATGAGAATATTTTCAGAAGGTTTTAAGAATGTTTTCCTTGTGGTGTGGAGCACATCAAAGAGTTTTAGGGCCAAAAGAGGTGTCATATTACAGACTTTGACTTTCCAGAGGGAAAGCCAATCTTCTTTAAGAAATTGCAAACATTCTAGGATAAATTTCAAGGATATACTGAGAAGAATACAATCCTACTAGATGATAGCCCATACAACTATATGTAACAAATGTGGGCCATACAAAATTTTGTCAAAGTTCAAATTGATGGGTCCATGCAGGTTGTAAACTTTTCTCATCAATACGTGCATAGTTCTTTGTTTATGGATGTGCTTAGATAAATGACTACCATTTACAGGTAGAGACGTATTTGTTGCAAAATTAGATGAGGAGTCACAAGCATAGATTAGATACATAAAGATGAGATGTGACAACGGAGGCAACATTTTAAGTGTTGAATATATGTGTTTCAGAGAGATACTAGAGCAAGAAAAAGAGTGGGCTAGGAAGCAAGAGAGGAAGGAAGAGAGTTAACGAGCATTGAGGCAAAAAGATATCTTTAGCATCAACATCCATGATATATTGCAAGAGATGTACACGGTGCTAGTAGTAGTTCCTTAAGGGTAGAGGGAAGTCAAAGGAGAAGAGAAAGAAAGTGATGTGCTTTGCACTACGTAGTGGGATATAAATACCATTCTCATGTTGACTTTTGTGCACACTAGACTAAGTCCCTTACTATCTAAACATTTTGATTAAGTTTTTGTAAACCTATCCCAGATTATGTAAACATTTTGATCATAATATATACTATAGTATTCCAGCAAAGTGTTTTGATTCCACATGTTCTCAACACAACTATTATTTTTTGGAGTTTGCCACCAATTCTTTCCAGATAGTAGTCATAAGCAATCTTTCTTGTTTGTTGTAAGATCATATTTAAAAGTCTTTAATAACGTTGCAGACTACTTTTAAGCACAGTCCAAAGCAGTTTAGAAGGGCTAGCTTCACATACACAGTAGTTTAAAGCATGTTTCAAAGTAAAGCATAGACTGATTTAAAGCAATCCAAAGCAATTCACGACTAGTTCTAGTCACAATCACTCCACATTAGTTTGTTAAGGTATAATTAAAAGTATAGCATAGTCTAGTTTAAAGTATTCCAAAGTACTACAAAGTAGTTTGTTGAAGCGTTCTTCAAAGTAAAGCACATGCTGCTTTAAAGTAGCCCAAAGTTGTTCATGACTAACCTCAAGCAATCACAAGCAATTCAGAATAGTTTATTAAAGCATGCTTCACTATTGAGTAAAGACTGCATTAAAGTAGTCCAAATCAATTCAAAGCAAGCAATCACAAGCAATTTAGAATAGTTTATTAAAGCATGCTTCACTATTGAGTAAAGACTGCCTTAAAGTAGTCCAAATCAATTCAAAGCAAGGATTACAGATTGCTTGAAAGTTTTGCTCTCATGTGTACAGAAGAGACAAGGGATACCATAGTGTTAGAAAAGACTCATTATATAACAAGTCTAGCTATAAAGTGGCTAAAAGATCAAATGGCATGCTATTGTAGATTTCCTCATGTGTTTTAATTGAAAACATAAAGAGGTTGGTTAAACCCTCTACTGGTTGTATAGGAAACTTGTAGATTTCCTCATGTGTTTTAATTGAAAGCATATAGAGGTTGGTTAAACCCTCTACTGGTTGTATAGAAAACTTGATTGCTCTCACTAAATGTGAGTAGCAGAAACGAGTTGGTGTTGTGTCAAGGAGCTTGTACTTATTGTTCCCTACATGTTCATAGAAGGTTCATCCAAATCCTTTATCTCAAACTTCTGCTTCAAAAGCCTTCTGACATCATGTATTGCAGCATCACTATCACCAGTGATAATCAAGTCATCCACATAGATGACTTATAGTATGATCCCTTTATCTATCTTTTTTCACATAAAAGTGAAAAATCTGCATTGGATATCTGAAATCCAATGGTGACAAGATACTCCCTAATCTTGTTTGACCATACTCTAGGTGCCTGCTTCAAGCCATACAAGGATTTGTGTAGCCTGCACACAAAATTTGGGTATGCATCACTCTCTTAACTTGGTGGTTGCATCACTCTCTTAACTTGGTGGTTGCATCACTTATACGTCTTCTTGCAAATCACCATCATGAAAGAAGGCATTTCATGCAAGAAGGCATTCTTTACATCTATCTTATGTAAAGACCAACTCTTTGCTACATGTAAGAGAGAAGCTGGTGCATACCAGCTACACATCTCGTCAAAGACAATATCTCTACTTGCTTGTATCTCATGAGTGGTAGGATTATAACACCTATAACCTTTCTGTGCCAATGAAAAAAATAGGGGCTAATCTTCGCCAATTGGCTATTTTTTGGGATTTTTTTACAAAAAATTACCCAGTAACTTAAAACATTCGCCCAAATTTTGGCCGTTTTGAGGGGTTTTAGAAAATATTCGCCCAATTTTAGAAATTTTAGGGCATTTTTTAAAACATTTGTCCCATTTTTTATAATTTTAGATTTATATAGGAGGAATGATCACCAACCCACCTACACTTATATATTCATGGAGACATCGTATATTTTACCCTATTTTTTACTCCATAGCATAACTAATAAAGATGCATTTCTCTACCTTTGGATCCAACTTTGTTCTTCCTTCATGAGAAACATACATATTTGGAATAAACCCAAACATTTTCAAATGAGATGTATTCGGCCTTATGCATTTAAACTTCTATTCAGGCGTTATACCATGAATAACTGTAGTGGGTGTCTTGTTTATAATGCACACAACACTTGCTTCTACCCGAACATAATGTGGCATATTCTTTTCAGCCCCATCAAGGCATGTGCCACTTATGTAATGTCCCTATTTTTTATTTTTGCAACACCATCATGCGAGTGTACTTGCATGTAAACTGTCTCTTGATTCCTTGCTTTCTTAAGAAATCGTTGAACTCATTTAGAGAAATACTCTCCCCCACCATCTGATCTCATGAATTTTATTTGCATGCCTTTTTCCTTCTAGACCAAGACTTTAAAACTCTAAAAGTGAGCAAACACCTCACTTTTCTCCTTCATGAAGTAAACCCACACTTTCCTGGTGTGGTCATTAATGAATGAATGTAACATAATACCTGAAACATGCAATTGTTGGCAGTCTTAGTTGGTCCCCATACATTTGAATGTATAACATCTAATGGCCTTGTACTGGCATGCTTTTAATATGTTTGGCCTACTTATCAAGTTGGCATGCTTCACATGCTTTATGGATACCATCAACCTTAAACTTTGGCAAACCTGCAATAATATTTTAAGCTTGCATAGACTTCACCCACTTCTCTATATTCACATACTTTATGGATACCATCAACCTTAAACTTTGGCAAACCTGCAATAATATTTTAAGCTTGCATAGACTTCACCCACTTCTGTATATTCACATGACCAATGCGCTTGTGCCATATGTTAATATCTACAATGACACATATTCCATGCGCAAACATGGCTACCTTTACCTTAGGCATGTTCACATCCAAAGTAAACATTCTGCAATTTTTGTTACCCTTTACAACCAAGCGACACTAATTTTTGTTACCCTTTACAACCAAGCGACACTAATTTTTAAAGTCTTGTACAAAACATCCTTGAGGATTAAACCTCACTTGTAGACCCTGCTCAACCATCTATCCAATAGAAACCAGGTTCTTGTAATATTTGGAACATGAAGTACATTTTTCAAGTACTCATTTAGCCATCCCACATAGACAATGACACTTTACCAATATGCACAATGGGATGCATAATATCATCACTTGTTTCTACATAATCTAGTTTTTTCATTTTCTACATATCTCTAAACCACTCACCATGACTAGTCATGTGGTTAGAGACGCTAGAATCCACATATCATATATCTTGAGAACATCTCTTGTTTTGGAACTGAGCATGTGATGCACCACAAACAATGCCCATTTTGTCATCACCACCCTCTTTACTAGATGATACATAGTTGCCTTGTTGCAACTTTCCACTGTTAATATCATCTTGCTTTTTATCCCCTTGCCTTTAGATTGTCCTCTTCCATGTGTATGATTGCTGCCCTCTTCCATCTATGTATGATTGCTGCTATTGCTACTCTATGAATCATTGGACTGTTGTTGTCCAGAGTTCTGGTTTCGTTTGTCGGCCACCACCTTGTCCTTGACCATGACCTCTACCTGTACCTTTACCTGAATTAGAGTAGAAGGCATGTTCTGATGTGTTCTTGCTTTGTGAAGAAGAGTCCTCACTTAGAGACTTTTCTTCTATGATCAGCATAGATACCAAGTCCTGAAAGTCAGGAACATTCTCTCTGCTACTGTAATGGAGGTCTTGAATGGCTTGTACTTTTTGCCAAGCTCATTCAAATAAACACTCACTAAATCATCATCTTTTACCAATACATTGATAGACCTAAGGGATTCAACAATGCCCTTGATCTTTAAAGTATACTCATTGATAGACATGCTTTTCTTTTCCACAATATATAGCTCTTGTTTTAGCTGTAGTTTCCTTGCCTTTATATTGGTTTGGACCATCTATACTCGGTTTTGCCATGTAACTATGCTGGAGTGTTGGCATCCTGTATGTGTCATATCATTGTGTATGTGACACTAATCAAAAGCCAATACTTAACTTTTCTTGCACCCTGATTCCAATTCTTGAATGCCTTTATATCTGCTGGAGTGGAATTCTCTTCAAACAACTCTGGAGGCTCCTCATTGTCTCCTTTGACATAGTCCCACAATCCTTTACCCATTAGGAAAATGGTCTTTTTGAACTTTGAGGCATGAAAGTTATTCTTGTCCAGCTCCTCACTAACAATATGATTGAGTTCGCCATACATATTAGCTTGTAATAATCAGAAACCTACAAATAGATAATTTTTATATGCAACTTGTAACACAATAGTATGTTATGTGACTCGCAGTAGTACTTCAGCGCAACTTGTATGTCACCAGATCTTACTAGAGTACATGTACTAGATCTTACTAGAGTACATGTAAATACACCTAATATCAACAATACATGTGCAAACACTATCTACACTCCTAAAATGCACTGTTGCACTGCAATAACCATATTTTGACCCAAAGATAGTTCTCTACCAAAACTTCTTGAAACTGCCAAAAATACCTTATAGTGTTCAAAACGCACCCGAAACACAAATCTGGTTACAAAACCCCAATACAAAGTACTCACATAGTACAAAAAGTACTATGCACCACATAGACACCTCCAAGCTTATGAAGACAGCTCCTCAATCGGAGATGTGTAGCTCCTAGAGCTACCAAGGGGGTGTTGTACCTAAACAAGAAGAGGAAGAGATGATGATGCTCTTACCTTTGTACCGCTTCCTTCCTTGCTTGTTCTTGCCTCCTTACCTCTCACATGAACCGGAGCTCTGATACCATAAAGAGAATGTGGGGGAGAGGGAGATCTTAAGTTCCTTGCAAGCAAACACACACAAGAGAGTGAAAAACACGAGAGAGATGGATGGCTAAATTTTCTTCTATCTTTTTCTCTTCTCTACAACCATATAACTAAAAGACAAGAGTATATACATAAAGGGAAAGTACTCTCCTACAATAACATACAATGGTCGACGGTCCATAGTGTGAACCTAACTATATGAGCTAGCGCTATAACTATGCCATAACTCTAGTACTCCAAAGTGGATGTCACACAACCTGCCATCCCACTGGCGACATATCAATCATAATCTCACTAACCATGCCATTCATATAAGTGTGGAAGCTATCACCCAGGTGGCTTATCAATGTCTGCCAGCAACACTAGTTGAGCTCGATATCTCAACAAGATTGAATCTCATTTTGCTTAGAGTAAATTTAAAGAAGTCCACAATAGACACTACCACATTGTGTAGGAATCTCAATACATAGTCCTTAAACTGTTGGGCTTGCCACCTATAGATGAAGCCTAATGAAACTTGTAAGGTGTGTTTGGAAAAGGAACACAAGATCCCTACAAAAAGCATCTTCTTGCATACCATATCCTTTTGTGTCTTCTTCTCCCTTCTTCATCAATTCTTGTTTTCATGTGTAGGAAGATCTTAATAGACACTTGCAAATCCTTATTAGTCTCATGGATATAACAACGTTATTTCTACCACATGCATCACAATTTATATGCATTCTTTGAGGATTTACAACCATGGATCCCTGTCTCATCTCGACATACATCACAACTACTGGAATACACTACCCCATGTGCATCTGCTAATTGGTTGCATCCTTAAGAAATATAATTTGAGCATGCACAATACAACAAATGTAGTGATCCTTTAATTTGCACACAAAATCACAACTATAGGAACACAACGCCCCATGGATGCCAAGTCAGTGATGGCGCATCTAATTGATTGCATCCTTAAGAAATATCATTTAAACACGTGCAATACAACAAGTATAGCGGTCCTTTAAGCTGCACACAAAAAATAACTTCAAGTTTTCAAAACAGTGTTGCGAGATCTCCAACTCTAGATGTCGTTCATGGAATCTACGAAAGAGCTCGTCCTGTCGTGAAGCAAATACATAATACAAACTGCTCTATAGATTAATCTGTACCTTCAAATTACACTACCTCAAGCATGCACTCTAACAAATATCCCTACTTATTACTGATTGCACATGCTACTCGAGAATTACAAAGTAGTCCTTACATTTATTTGAAATCAGTATATACAAGAGACTTACAACTAGGATTGATGCAAGAGAGTTACAACTAGGACTAACAAATATTCGAGAATTACAAGAAGTCCTTACATTTATTTTAAATCAGTATACAAGAGACTTACAACTAGGATGGAAACCATGAGTGCTTACTAATAGTGGGAAGAGTGCACACTACATACAAGCATCATTAGGTAGCATTGTGAAAGCATTAACTTTTTCCTTTTAAACACCGTAAAGCAGCGTAAAAAGTAGTACCAAACAAAGGGTCTAAAACCACTAAAGTGAAAGTGTAACTTATGCTACCCAACCAATACAAATCAAATTGTATACTGCTGTAAAAGTAGTTCAAAGGGATTTCAAGCACTTTGGTCATTACTTGAAAGAAATATTTTAGTTTTAAAGCAGTCTCTTAGTAGTTTAAGCTATTCTAGGGATTCCTACTCAAAGTGATTTTCAAGCACTTGGTCACTACTTGAAAAGAAATATTTTAGTTTCAAAGCAGTCTCTTAGCAGTTCAAGCTATTCTAGGGATTCCTTCTCACTGCTTAAAAAGTAGTATGTGAACTACAAAACACTCTATGCAATGTTATAAAAGCACTTTAAAGTAGTAACTTGGAACATATAGCAACCCTTTGGGATATCCCAAGTAAAGAATCACTTTTAGAGCAACACAAGTAGTGTACATCATTGACTAGAAGAAGAGAGAGTGCTTTAAAACACCACATAGCAATACATGCATCGCTTTGAAAGTAGTAGAATCATTTAGGATAGATCTAAGGGATATTGGTCTCTATATTGCTTTCAAGAAAAAAATTAATTTTTGGAGATTCTATCAAATCACTAAAAGCAGTCAAAAGTGGTATCTTTAAGGGTACCTCCACAGGACAATAGTCTTTCGTCTACTTTAAAGTAAGGAGGTTTTAAACTTTGAACTATATAAAACGTAATAAAGTAGCATGCATGGCCAGCTTAAAAGCACTATGTGTACTATTTTGTTATGCTCTAAAGTGCAAACAAAAAAAAGAAAAATTGTAAAGTTTTTCCAATATGAAGTGTTTAATGAAGTCATCAAAGGCAATGGGTGGTAAGAAGCATGCACACACCTTACTATTAAGAAACTAAATAAAGCACATAAATTCTCACTTGAGGCTCGTTTAAGAAGATGAATTACATATTTCATATGGGCAGATCAACCTATCTTCTTATGATAAACATCTTTCTTGTTGGGAGAGACCCTTGTCTCGGATGTCCAAAATGCAAAAATGAGGTCCTTGATCTCTTATGTGGTTTTGGTGGTGCTTGTTGGCCATCTTTGGCATGTAGACAAGGAAAACACTCCATTCTTGTTAAGTAAAAGACGAGATTTTGCTAAGTAAAGATTCCTCTTGGTGGATTCCCAAAAAAATTACAGCTTTTGGACACTCACATCTTCTATTTCATGGTCATCACTGTTCATTAGCATCATGAAGGTTGATCTCTTCTAAAAAAGCTCATCTCTTGGTCTTGGCACCTTCACCACACAATTTAGAGTGTTGCAAATGTTGGATAGTATTTTTGCTTCAACATCTGTTCTTGTGTCTTGCATGTTTTTGTTGAAAGTAGGATGGGAAAGAAGATCTTAAAAGATTTCTTTTTGAGTACTTAAGTTCATGTCCATTGTCTGCTTAGCGCAACAATGTGCCATAACCTTGCAAATGCTTTGTCTTTTGTGCACATCTACTGTGGTGTTATCCTCATTGTGTATCAAGTGTTGCTCTTTGTCATGACTCCCTTTTTTTAGTAGCCCAATATTCTTTAATAACTTGTGATTTGCAAGAATAATTTCCAAAGTCCCAATTGCATGTTTTACATGTGGGAGCTCATAAGGACTACAAATTCTTCTGTTCTACAAATCTATTGCCAAAATTTCTTCCAAGTTTGAAAATTCTGAGGGCTGACAAGTAGCAAGATCAAGAGACACAAATTTAGCCAAGCAACTAAGACTCCATGAATTTAGTTCATTTCAAATCTAGAAAATGAAATATTTTGAACAACAAATATACTACGAACCATGTTCTTTCCCAGTGAATGCATCATTACTCTCTGTTGATTTATGGGATCACAAATAGAGGGAATCATAGGGACATAGTATCTTATAAACTCCTTATTAGAGGTAGAACAAAAATCGTGCAAAATTTTGGGGCTCTGCCTAAAATGACAGGTCAACCAATATAGACTACACTTTAACCTTCTTTAAGAATCACCTAGCATGTTCAAACAGAGCAAGAGTGATAAAGATCATTTTTTGGGAGTGCTTTTACAATCATTTTCATAGTAAAGGCAATTGAGCATGTTATAAGGTCGCCTTCTACAAGTCTCATAGTTTGCTCTAGCTAAAACTTTAAACCCACAAATATATATGTATTTTACTTTGAGACAACCAAGCCAATCAATCAAACAATCTACTTTTATGAAAGATGCTAATGCTAATATGTTTTTCATAAACTCGCTCGACTTACTGTAAGGCACTTTGCCATATTACCTGCTTGAAAACGGGTACCTATGTTTTGTGAGATGGCACTGGAACATATAAAGAGGCCTTATCACCATGAGCTTAATATCAAATAGGGAAAATCTAAGGACTTCATGTACACACTTGCTTAAGACTAGTAGTGGCCGGACCATTTTTTAATTTTGGCTGGCCTAAGTATGGGTGACCTATTGCACTAGTCACTTGTATATAAGTCAACAGGCAATACACATTCGTTCATACATGTGAGCTCTTCTCTTCTCTATTCTTACTTGTATGCTATTGGATTCTTGCAGATTTTCTTGCTTGAATAGGTTTGCTTATAGGTTGCTCCCTCTTATTAGCTTCTTCTTCCCTTACCTTTTGTGAGAGTGAACCACCGTGAGAAGGCCAATATCTATTCGCCTCCATCTAGATAAAGAGAACTTGCCTAGGTAGTTTCTTTCTTAAATAGGTTTGCTTGTAGGTTTCTTCCTCTTATTAGCTTCTTCTTACCTGCCTTTTGTGAGAGAGAACCATCATGAAGGCCAATCTCTATTCACCTCCATCTAGGCAAACAGAGCTCTTCCTTCACCCCCTTAGCAAAGAAGTGTTCTAGTGTGACAACTAATTGAGAACACGACACGGACGAGCTAGCGCACCACATTAGTAGGGAGTTGCAGTGTGGCTTGAAGATAAGACCCATTGACACATGATTTAGCAAGGCTAATGTAAGCACTTGATTTGAACATGGGGCCATGGAAGTGGTGAGAGTGAGTGATATTAAAGATGGTGAAGCCGTAACTAGATCCGTAATCCCATTCCACATATCGTATAAGACATGGTTAATGTTAAGGCAAATATGAAAGTTCCAAATATGGCCAAGATGAGGGGTGATGGAGAAAGGTGGGCCATGCAAGATGAAATTCATTCCATTCTAGAAAATGGCACTTGGGATTTAGTGGATCTACCACTTGGCAAGAGAACTTACAGGTTGGGACTAGAGCCACCTACTCCCACTAGTGCTCCCTTCCTACACGTGCACATCAAACTACCTGATAGTACCACTAGAGCCTACTGCATAAAGGCATGTGAATGCTCTCTCTCTCTCTCTCTCTCTCTCTCTCTCTCACCAAGCGCTCTCACACTAGGACATGAACCACCAAAATCACAATAATAAGGACAAGTTAAATGGGTTTCTCTACATAACCACATAACTACAAAAGTAAATCATATTATGAATGCCTTCTTACTCCCTTTTACCTTGGGAGCTAGCCTTGGAGTTTGCATGACAACTGGAGGAGCCAATAGGAAGAGGCGGAAGATGTAAATAGGGCAATTATTCCACTCAAGAAAGAGGGCATTCCACTTAAGAAATAGGAGATTACAGTTGAGAAAGGGAATTTTCTTGCACCTGGGTGGCTTAAATTGGCAAAAAAAGGTAAGAGACATGAAGGATATTACAAGGCCCAAGGAGAGGTTTAGACATGCATGAGGGAGTGTAGTGTGCATGAGGTTACTATGTGCATGTAGAAAAAGCTAACCAAGGGCAAAGTGGTAGAGATTTGTTACACCAGTGAGTTGGTAGATGGTTGACTCGATGTGGATGGTGGGTTGTCTCTGATTAGTAGATCATCTAATAGGGTGAGGTAATCATCAATGAACAATTATGAATTTCAAACTCTCCCTACCCTAATAAATAGTGTGAAATTGAATCAATCACGTCACCATGATGGCATGCACATATTAGATGGAGTTGGATTGATTAGAAGTTTTCACACTCACCCACCTTAATAAACAATGATTGAAAAATAAACATATTAAGGCATTACCCATTATACATGCCACAAAAAAAGGGGGCGAGAGCACACTCTAATAGATATTTTGTTCAGATATCTTTGAGAGGAATACACGTAAAATTCATAGTATAAAATGGTAGTGGATTATTTGAAAATAATATTACACCATGGGGCCATGTAATATTTTGAAACAAGCTTTTATGAAGGGGTTTTAAAGCTTTAAAAGATATCATAAACATTTCATTTCAATAAATATTCATGGAATTTACAAGAAAGAAAAGGAGATTACCATCAAAGATATTGTTCATAAATTCTTAAACGATTCTCCTCCCACCACAGCCTTGCTTGCATCTCTGTGAATTTTCCTCGACTGTATAAGATCAAATTAATGTAATCATTCAAAATGTTTTAACCAAGTGATACAAAGATTCATTAGAAAAGTGAGGTAATTTTAATAATTTTGATTCTTTTGTAACTTTAAAAGAATGTTTAGTGTATCAAGGAACGAAAAGCTGAGATCTGATTAATAGTAAAGCTCCTCCCACCTCTCTCTCTCTCTCTCTCTTTCTCTCTCCCCCCTCCCTCCATTTTAGTATGATCTAGATTCTTCATACATTACACTTACACATGAGGACATGAATCGGCAGGTGGTGATCTGATACAATCTACTAGGGCTATACACACGTAACACATGGATCACACCCATATGCCTATTGCCTACCAAGATGCAATACTTCATAGATAATTTCTTGAGATTCACAACATATGGTTTCATACAGAGACCAAGTTATCTCGATGCCTTCATATCCCATGCTATGAGGATAGCCATCCAGCTTAGGGTATCATCCTCTAGACTGAGGATAGAGACTGGCAGAGCTAAGCAGATACCCAGAGAGGATAGGACATGTAGACTTTGACAGACGAAGGTTGAGTTAAGAGGAGCACTCTGTTTGCTAGTGTCCAGTCTACTATGGGATCAGAGGGAGATTTCATCGTCTATTCAGAGAGAGCTTTGGACCCTTATCTCGAATCATGGAGTACCTAGATGAAAGGTGCCTTGGAATATTCCTACTAGAGCTGAGTCCGACACAGAGAGTCACTACTCAGAGATCCGTATCCCCAACAGCCTCCCTCTCAGCTTACCATCACCAGTGTTTTCTAGCCTAGAGGGGTGGATATGGAGGCACTAGAGCCCATCACAGTGGATACAAGAACCTATACCTCAGTAGGCCCACAAGAGTCACATCAAATCGGGCACACACACTCCAGAGAGCTAGACACTCTCGTCCCATTGGACCTCGACCACCCTTAACACATCAACCCCAGATTCAAGAGATCATGGCCTGTCATCCAATAACATCCTCACATCAGACTATCGGCATCTCTTGCCTTCTTGTATTACCCGTGATGGAAATCCTGGATGGTGGCATACAAGGTTGATTGACTGCTTTTATCCAGCTCTCCTATATCCCATCACTTATTGTACACTATACCTAGCATAGTAGGACTAGATTTTTCATCTTGTATAATCTCAGAGTCTGAGATCTTAGATTTCAATTTTCAGTTCTAGTTTACTATTGTTTTTTCTTATTTCATCCATGATGATATTTCATGGACACTATATGTACACATCATTTTGTCTCATAGACCCTTTGATTCTTTTGAAGACGTTAATATAACTTTGTTTTTTGCTCTCTCTCTCTCTCTCTCTCTCTCTCCAAAATCAAGTGGCAAAATGTCACACGTGAAATCGTTACACCTACGTCAAAAGGGTGGCTTCTGACCCATTTTATTTTCAAAGAGAAGAAAGAGGACTTACAGACCTAGAAACTTAAAAAATAGAGGGTATTTTCTTTGCCTATAAAGGATTTCTCTTAAGAATTTCTCTTCATATGAAGAATTTATGTTAAATAAAATTTTCATCGAAAGGGTTCTAGTCTAAGTGCTAGTCTGCAAAAACAAAGCAAGAAGTGTATTCAGTCTTGATTCTTTTTAGCATAAGGAACCATTGTGAGCACATTAAAGGCTTCTATCTCTACATATTATAGAAAATTACTCTTCTTGTGAACCATTCGATTCTTTTTAGCAGAAGGAAACCATAGTGAGCACATTAAAGGCTTCCATCTCTACATATTACAAAAGATTAATCTTCCTGTAAAGGCAATACCATGTCTGTAATGGCCTTTAATCTGTCTATTATAGAAGATTACTCTTCCTGTAAAGGCAATACCAGGTTTATAATGGCCTTTAATCTGACAAAGAAACTATTGTGAGAACATTAAAGGCTTTCATCTCTACATATTATAGAAAATTACTCTTCTTGTGAACCCTTATGTAGTCATCTAGGCTATAGAGGTCCGAGGCAATAACATGTCTACAATGTCCGTAGATGTTTTTGGTGTGGCCACTCATGCATCACACTAATGAGTTCATAAACTTTACCACTTCGGATGGTAAGCCTTTGCCCCTGGAAATTTCATGGTGATGGGCATATATCAAATTAAATTGTACATGAGTCATTTGTCATAGGTGTAGAAGGTTCATGCATACAAATAAGTGATCTGAGTACTTTCCTTTGGGAAAGAGTCACTAGATGAACATGACACGAGCTAGTGATCAATGAGGGAACCTCGTGGGAACACAAGGAAAGGGTGGGCATTAAATGCATTTGGACATCTGAACAAGGCCTAGGAGAGGTGGAAGAATCCTGAAGTCCACTGGAGCTAGAGCAATGGAGATACGCATGTAGCACTCACTATAACAACTCCAAAACCCCCCACCCCACCCCACCCCCCACACATACAAAGAGTCACTAGATGACCATGATGACACGAGCTACTGATCAATGAGGGAACCTCGTGGGAACACAAGGGAAGGGTGGGCATGAAATGCAGTTGGACATTTGAACAAGGTCTACGAGAGGTGGGAGAGAGAATCCTGAAGTCCTGTGGAGCTAGAGCAATGCAGATACACCCCCCCCCCCCCCCCCCCCCCCCCACACACACACACAAAGAAAGAAAAAAGAATCTTCACATTAATAAGGATATTTTTATCATTTACTCAATGAGATAAACAATGAATGTATTAACTTAAGCACATGGTCATGAGGCTAACCTGAATCGTACTCGCTTGAGCTCCCTAGCACCTCGTGAAGAAGATGTGAGGGTGATGTAGACTCCGGGTTCATCCTCTTGCACCCACTCGTTGGAGAGAGGGTCCTCCCGGGCGCCCTCCTTTTTGGCATTGCAGTGGTGGGCGGCAGCCTCGCTAGCTGCTGCGTCCCATTCCGAGGGCCATGTCCACGAAGAGTCTTCTGCATGGCCGCCCAAGTGCTTTGCCCTCACATCATCATGATGTTCTTTTTGCCCCTTCTAATCCTCATAACCCACCCATAAATCGAGAAAAATTAATAGTAACCATTTTATCTATTTTTCATTAAACATGTCTAAAGTATGACCTATTCAAAGAACACATGTTTTAACATGATAGAAAGAATACCTTATTAAACTTACCTTGGAAGAAAAGTGGTCAATTATACTTGAATGAATCCATTTTTTTAAAAAAAGTTTGGCTTGGAATTAGATAAAACAACACACGCACAGACCAATTCGTACCTATGTAACATAGGCTAATATATGTGTTAGGGTGCTCTCTGTAATCTTATCTAGCTTATCCAAGTACCACACTCATGCTACATTAAATCAATATTAAAAGGATCCTATAAATATTAGATTTATTTTTTACTTATCTTAATCAAATGGAGCTACTCTTAAGGAGAAAGGTTGCTAACATGAGTAACCAAACTAAAAATCTACATGCCATAAAAAACAATTCAAATAAAGAGCATGCATCATACCTCGTCTTTTGACCTTGAAGGTGTTTGTAGTGATCGTGGTAGCCTACTAAACTTAGGCACATTATATAGCTCATGCACCTTATCACAATTCTCCGCCCACCATTGTTGTGCTTGCCATTTATTAAACATCTCACAGCTGTAAGGCCATTCACGTTCTTAGTCACATTTGCAAATTTACCTAATAACTCAAAAGAGGATAGCTCCTATATAATAATAAATAACTCCACAAATTCGCTTTAATTTTGTACATAGAAATTTTCACAACTTAATATTTAACATGCAAACATGTTATGTACCTTTCCATGTAATCATACACAAATGATTAAACTGTTTTGTAAGCTACATTCATGTACTTCTCTTATGTAAATATAAATATTATAGAGTCATAGGAAATATTGTGTCAAGCACTATTTTAACTGTTTTAACTGAAGTGGCTTCATTCATGTATTGTTGAGACCTTATCAACAAAAGAAAAATAATTATACATGTTTTAAAGAAAAAGAAACCTCACCACATTTTCCTCATATCAACACATTAGATATGCACCATATTACACACAAAACAAAATGTGTGTCATGTGAGTTGATTGGAGTGATTTGAGAAAAAACCTGTGAGATATGTAGGTTTTCACACTAAACATATTGTTCAATTTCACTATTTTAGTGTAAAAACACTCATAATTTGATGTTTTCATTGATTTATTGAAGTTTGTAGTCATAATTTGATGTTTTCATTGATTAATCTCTAAAGTTTACCGTCTTCTAGTAAAGTCTACTTTCAAACTTATTAACTAATAGAAGAAAAAGAGACGAGGCACACCTAGCATAAATTAATGGCACAAAAGACAACTATGGAAAAAGAAGTCTAGATAAATGGTTTAAAGAAGTTGTACCTTACATTGGAGGCACAAAAAAAATCAAGGACTAAGGGCGTATTCGTGTGCCCATTGGAGATGTTTTTAGTAAAAGTACATTCCTAAGAATGGAAAAAAGTTATATAATCAATTTTATAAGAATTAATGCTTTGGCGCTTCCTTTTTCTTCAATTTCTAAGAATGGAGATCATTCAAAAAATAGGAGTAAAGGACCATGTTTCTTTGTCAAATTTTTATACCCTCTTAGACTTTTGGACTTGCGTCTCTCTATAATTATCTCTACAATTTAATTCATAAGTTTTAAGGTCAAACAAGAAGCACATTTTTTTGAATGGAAAACAAGAGTAAATGCCTTGCTTTCTCTCATCAACCAAATGTCAGAATTGAAGCTTGATAAACTCAATAAATTGATGAATGTTGGAAGCCCCAACAACACAATAAAGAATTGAAGGACTACCCATGGACACTAAGACCAAAGGATGTGATCTTCATTATTTTTTAATTGGTGGAAGTCCAAGACTTCATTGAAGTCCATTAGTATCCACAAGTGACATCCTAACTAACACTTCCTTAACTTAAGGTTTTGACTCTCCCCTTTCTTTTTCTCTTAAATTATTCTTCACATGATCTTGAGCCACATGGAAAACTATACATACTTAGGTATATATTATAGTGATGCAAATCCCAAGACAATCTCCATCTTCACATTTTGTATAAAGGGGGCACTAAGGCTTGTCGTTTCTTTAAGGCTCAAGTGTCAAGGGTGTATTCAAGATAACTAATTAAAAGGGTGCCCTAGCAACAATAATGCTAGGGCCTCTAGGGCCTAGATCCAAAGGGCCAAGTTGCATGAGGGGAAAAACATGCAATTCGTTTTTGGTTTGAGTGTGTTAACTGTAAGAACACAAATGCCTTTGGAGTATTTGTACTTCTTCACTTTTCCACTAGGCTCAAGGTCGATTTTTGGTGGGCATGGTCTCCCTTCAAAATGTCATGATTTCCCAAACTTTGAACTTTTATCAAGATTTAGTGCTACTTATAAGAAATTTTTGGGTGTATTTAAAGGTTGAAATGCCCAAAATGGGCATGAGGGGCATGAGGGGCATGAGGGCTGTCAGAAAACAAACCATGGCAAGGGTTGAGCTCTCAACTACATATAAAAACCACCTTAAACTGCAAAAAGAACCCTAAATAAACTTGCTAAAAGAGTCAAAATTTTTCTAAATCAAAAGGTAGATCTCACATTTCCATATACAATAATCTCTAAATGCTAAAACGTGTAGACTCTACCCCCTTTAAGGTCCTTTAAGTTGTGCATATAATTTGTCCCTGATATAAAATTAATTGTGTAATCCCCATAAAGCAATTTATGGGGATTAGTTTGTCCCTTATATAAAATTAATTTGTGCAATTCCCATGAAGCAATTTATAACTAAAGGCAATATGCACATAAAGCACAATCAAAGCTTTCTAACTTGTAAGGCTCAAGAGGCACTAATCCCAAGAAGTTAGCACAATATGAAGATAAATAGAGAAGTTTAGTAGAAAATTACTAACCTGAATTTAATCCGTTTGAGGGTGTTTCCACCATCAAGCAAGGTGACAAGTGTGATCAAGACCCCTGGTTCCACTTGAGCAACCCATTCATCCTCTTTGGAGCCATTCTCAGGGGCACCATTGCCACTGGTATTAGGAAGATTATTGCCATGATTAGTACTACCCTTATTGTAATTATTGTGCTTAGAGTAGGCATGGTTAGTGTGCCTTCTAGTAGGAGTCCCTTTGAAGCTTTGAGGGGGTGTTGAGTAATAATTAGACCCCATGCTTTGTGCAGAGCTTGACATGGAGACCTCGGATGATGCATCCATGATGTCCATTGAATCTACAGTGCATTGCCCCTCATCTCCATTGAAGTCCTGTGCTCCACATGGCTTGCAGTGCCTATATGCCCCCAATGAAATCCTCGCTGCCACCCTCTTCACCTGCAAATTTTGCACACAAGAGCCCACCATAAGCACAATTAGGAGCTTCCATCTCATCATTAACCTCTATCCAAGCTCATATTAGTGCTTAATCTCTCATCATTAAGCGATTCAAATTCAAAACAAGAGAGCCCCATGAGCAAAATTAGGGGCATTCTTCTTCATGATTAGTAGCTCCATAAGCTCAAAGCAGTGTTTAATCTCTACTCATTAAGGAGAACTACAAGCACAAATTAGACCCACATGAAGCTCCCATGGGAGAGAGCAAGTGGTTTTTATTCAAGCACTTCCATAATTAAAGGGTTCAGAAGGAGCTTGTAATTAATAACCTTAATTAATCATCAAAGAGCTAACCATAAAAGGGTTCAGAAGGAGCTTGTAATTATAGCTTAACCATGTGCTGCAGGCTATCCAACAAAGCTGGCAAATTACACCATTTTTTAATGCTATAATTGGAAAAGATTAAAGGATTGAACTGCTTCTAGAATTAATTAGGTTAAAGGTTACCTGGTTTTTCAGAGACCTAATTGACTCTCTTATAGCAGGAGACTTTGGAATGCCATCTTCATCCATGGATGGATCAACAGAGCTGCCATTGACATGCTTGGAGCAGGCAGCACAGGCCAGCATATTGCTTGCGTGAAAAACAGAGACACAAGAGATGGAACTCTCAGTAAGCTATCGTCATTACTTACATCAAAGGTGCTCAATTAAAGAAGCAATTCGCTAATCATGGCCTAATTAAGGGGATTTGTGATGCTAAAAGCATGGGTTAGCGGTCAAGCAAGAATCAATCCTGACTAGGGAGAGGGTAAGCAATAAAGAAGAAAGGGGATTATGAGAAATTGAAAATAAACATTATTTTCTGCTTGTGTGTTTATATTAAAAAAAAGTATAATTCATTAAACTTTTAATTACATTCTAGTGTATAATCACTCCCTCGATTATAATACATATTTATGTTATTTATCATAAATATGATAAATATAACTGTGTAAAAACGAATAAATATAAATATGAATAATTCAGAGAATTTTTCTTTAAAAAACAAAGGAAACACAGCAAAATATATTTTTAATTAAAAGGCTTTTAATGTGCACAATTTCAAAGGAATTTGGATAATTCTTTGGAATAATTCATTGACGATAGAAAATGAGCAAAAATATGTGCATAGATTTACGTATAGAGTTAATATTTAAGTTCACGTACCTTACTTATAGAGTTAATATTTAATAGAGCTGAGCTTAGAGTATTAAGTATTTTAGTACTTAGCACTTGCACGTACTAATGTCAAACTAAGGTCAAATCTGTTCTGTATACATTGTACTTGTACTTATCAACACATTAAGAGTCACGAGTTTAGAGTATTAAACAAGTATGTGTTTAAATAGTACTTGTAGGTTGTAACTTCATCACACTAAGTCGTGCTTGCTTTTTTACTGTCCTCATGCCCGTAGTTGCTTTTTGATGGGCGTCACGCCCGTTTTTTAAAAAGCATTTTGGCCGTAAAATACAGGCAAACTTTTAAAACGTCCATAAAAAATTACACTAAAAAATAACAAAACTTGCTATGTTTCATCAAACCCGTTAATTTTGAAGGGCAAGGGTGCCCGTCAAAAATCAAGCCTGCTCGTGCCTCCCTTTTTTGGGACATCTCAACCCTTAAAAACTTAGGGAAATTCTAAAAGCCCGTCAGAAATTACACTACAATTCTAAAAAATATTTGATTTAAACTGATTACTGACAATTTTGTAGCTCGTCTCAACAAAGGCAACCCTGCACTAAGTAAGACTCAAGGCCCGTTCTTAGTGCACTTCCTATGTAGGCCGTTGGTGGGGCCGATGGCCTGGTGTGCGATAATGGTTTGTTTTATCATGTTTGAGTAAGCTCTCAAGTTTCAACATGCATCCACGATCATCAATTGCGTGTGAAATATTGTTATAAGAATATATCTTGCTGCTCAACAAGTCAAAATAAAGAGATGTCTTCGGCTTGGCTACTTTTCAAAAATATAAACATCAATCTGTTTCAGAACAACAATTTTTAAAATCTTAGCTACTATTAATTTCAAGATAAGCTAAAAATTCAATTGGTTTTTCCAACCTTACCTGTGGAAAATACATCAAAGGGCGGTTTGTTTCTAGTACTACATAGAAACCTCAAACTAAAAGACTTTAGGTTTTCTTCAATCTTAGCTGTGGAAAATACATCAAAGGACAGTTTGTTTGGAGTACTACATAGAAGCCTAAATGCTAAAAGACTTTAGGTTTTTTTCAATCTTATTTGTGGAAAATACATCAAAGGACGGTTTGTCTCTAGTACTACATAAAAGTCTAAAGGCTAAAAGACTTTTCTGAGTGAACCTTACATGATCCTTCTCACCTTGGGTTGAAACCTAAAGGGGAAATAACAATTTGAACAAGCATTATCTTCATACTTTCATCTAATTACTACTATTTATTGAGAAATGAAGGAGACCACTCCCTCTCACCATGACAACCAGGAAAGGCCTCCCAACAGTTGCTTTTCCCTACTCATGTCTTCTCAATACGAAGTAATTTTTTCAAAAGTTGAGTTGGCTCTAGGATCAAGGGAACCCATCTTCTCTCAAACCCTAGAAATCCTCCTCTCAATATAAATGTTAAATTTATGTAGAATTCATGTTATATAAATAGAAACCCTCATGTCAATATAAATGTTAAATCGATGTTGCATTCATGTAAACATTATAAGGATGAAATTTTAATTACCTTGTATTTCATACTAGTGGGGTTTACAAAAGGGGCACTTGTGACCCGCTCCCTCTCACCACATGACGACCACTCCCTCTCACCACCATGACAACTAGAACAGGCCTTCCAACAACTGCTTTTCCCTACTCCTTTCCTCTCAATATGAAGTAATTTTTTCAAAACTTGAGTTGGCTCTAGGATCAAGTGAACCCATCTTCTCTCAAACCCTAGAAATCCTCCTCTCAGTATAAATGTTAAATTTATGTAGCATTCATGCTACATAAATAGAAACCCTCTTATCAATATAAATGTTAAATTTATGTAGCATTCATGTAAACATTAAGAGGATGAAATTTTAATTACCTCGTATTTCATACTAGTGGGGTTCATAAAAGGGGCACTTGTTGTGACCAGCTCCCTCTTCACTGACGACCACTCCCTCTCATCACCATGACGACCAGGAAAGGCCTCCCAACTACTTTTCCGTACTTCGTTCTTCTCAACACGAAGTAATTTTTTCAAAAGTTGAGCTGGCTCTAGGATGAAGTGAACCCGTCTTCTCTCAAACCGTAGAAATCCTCCTCTCTATATAAATGTTACTTTATATAGCATTCATCTTACATAAATAGAAACCCTTCTATAAATATAAATGCTAAATTTATGTATCATTCATGTAAACATTACAAGGATGAAGTTTTAATTACCTCGTATTTCATACTAGTGGGTTTCACACGAGGGGCACTTGTGACCCGCATCCATGTAGTCAAGTAGCCCTTGGATGACAGCCCTGCACTTGGATAAAGTGCCCATCTTCACATCTTGTCCATGGGTCATGATTTGGATGGCATCCTCACTTCCCTAGTCCTAAAAATGTGTTACGAGTAGCCTAGTTAATAGGGAACTAAAGGGATATAATGCTCTCATGATGATGATAGCTAATATTCCAAGTTCAAGTTTCACTTATTTACACACTTGCGCGCATCCCATTATCAATGAGTTATGGTTGATAAAAAATCAACTTGTAGCATGCAAACTTAATGTATGGATTGTTTATGCATGGTGGAAAGTAGAAAATAGATGTATCTAAGCTTTCATGTTGTCTTAATCGATTATATTATCATTTTTTATTATCGAATCTGAAAAGAAAATCATATGTTACATCCCTATACATGTTCATTTGGGGTTAGACAAGTTTGATCATTTAATCAAGGGTAATGTGCCTAGTAGAATTGGTAGGATGGATTAATCAATAATTTATCTAGTCTCTAATGGGTTAGAGGATTATTTTAAGCTAGTGTGTGTTTAATTGGATCTATTCAATCATATAAGCTAGTGTGTGTTTTAATTAGCTCTGTTCAATCATAATAATTAAAAATTATCATGAACTACTTCTATTGATATGAATATTTATAATGACATAATCAAAGGAAACAATCAACTACGTTTACCTATAAGCATTAAAGTAGTGCTAGTAGTGCTAATAAGCACTAAAAATAGTGTTGGTAGTGCTAGTGTCTGTTTAATTGGCTCTATTCAATCATAATAAGCTAGTGTGTGTTTAATTGGCTCTGTTCAATTGTATTAATTAAAATTTATCATGGACTACTTCTATTTCTATGAATATTGGCTCTTTCAATTTTGATATAAGCTAGTGTGTGTTTAATTGGCTCTGTTCAATAGAAGTAGTTCATGATTAAAAATTGATATAAGCTAGTGTGTGTTTAATTGGCTCTGTTCAATCATAATAATTAAAAATTATCATGAACTACTTCTATTGAACAGAGCCAATTTAAAAATAGTGCTAGTAAGCACTAAAAGCAGTGCTAATAGTGCTAATAGTGCTAGTAAGAACTATAAGTAGTGCTACTAGTGCTAGTAATAAGCAATAAAAGCAGTGGTAGCAATGCTAGGAAGCCCTAGAAACAGTGCTAGGAAGCACTAGCTAAAAGTAGTGCTAGTGAACAATCTTAGCACTGTTAACGAGAAATAGTAGCACAATTAGTAGCTTACTATTAAATGTAGTTCTAATGAGCAATACTGGCATAATACTCAATGTGTTAAGATTTATATGGTAGCTCCTACAAGAAGCTAATTAGAATAATGACACACTAAGCACACACTAATGACACATGATTAACTTAATCCTAAGGTGGATGAAGCCTAAGCATGATCATGATGAGAGTATGTGAAACAAAGTGATGACACAAGCTAATTAGGTTGCAAGATAGATTAACTTGCACTCATAGAGAAGCTTGAGATGTTGTACTTTCATTGCTTGAAAATGACTCCTTTTATATGGGTAGAGGACATCTTTGCTTGGTCCATGCATGTGGGATAATCCACTTTTGCCATATGGCTTCATCCTCACGTACTCACTCCCTGCCTCTACATGTGCTCTATGGCACCACACTTCTCAACACCCTCCCTTGGTGCCATATCTCTGGGCTACTCAAGGTAGCTGGATGTGAGTTACAACAATAATTAGCCCCCCTAGGTGCTCAACTGGCTACTCTCAGGTGGTCGGGTAGATACACACAACAAACAAGATGAAATGATAAGACTGGTGTCTACTCATATGGTGACCCCTCTTTTACAACAGATGACTAGAGTAGTGGTGGTGTTTGCCTCCTTGCTCTTTAGAAGAGTTGATCTCTAGGGATCTCTTCATAGTTGGTGGTCGAAGTAGTCCCCATAAAGTTTTCTTCACTTTTCTTCAATCTGTAATCTTCTTCTTTGTGTCCGAACTTGTTGCAGTGATTACACTTTGGCTTGTCTTTGAACCTGCATTTATTTTGAAAGTGTCATTTTGTACCACAATTGTGACACTTCAAATTGCTTTTGTTGTTGAACATGCATGCTCAACAATGTTGGGATTGCTTTCTTTTAATTCTCTCTCCTTCTCCAAAACAGAGGTGACACATCCATCAAAATGTTGGCTCTAGTAGATTCTTCAAGGTTGTGACAAGTGCATTGTATTCCTTTGACATGCTTTTTAAGATTATGTTGCAACTCCATCTTTATCTCCAATCTTAGTATCTATGCCATCTAACTGGGTTATGATGCTTTTCATTTTACTGACAAACTGAGCCAAAGATTCATTCAAGTTCATTTCTAGACCATAGAACTCAATCTTTAAGTGAATTTCCTGCTTCTTTGCCTTAGCTCTAAACACAAGATTTAATGTATCCCATGTGTGATGTAAGATTCCCCCAGCCTTCGAGGTATACAGGAGTAAGAATCTCCCTTTTTGATCTTATAATTATTCCCTCTCTAAAATAAAAGAAAGATTTTGTTTAAAAGAGGAAGACCCTTTCCCTAGAATACTTCTCAGGAGTCCCACCTGTTTTAGGGATTCAGAACAATGAGTTCAGAAGTGAAAATCGGTGTTTTGGATATCAAGGTTTTGGTCTTCATTCGAGTACGGCCCAAACGAAGTTCTTTATCTCTTAGGAAGTATAAGAAATTATCCCCCAGATATTGTGGGCCTTATCTGAATTCAAAGAAAGTAGGTGACTTAGCCTACGAGCTTCTTTTACCTCCTCATCTCAAAGTTCATAATGTATTTCATGTAAGCCTTCTATAGAAATATGTGCCAAACCCAAATCATGGAAAGACGGTAAAACTTCAGTGGCAAGATACCGTTGGCTTCTAGGTTACGCTAGCTCCTTCTTTTATATAAGTCGTAACTCTTACTTGTCGCTCGCAGTAATCTTACTTCCATCGATCTCCTTTCTTCTTAATCTCCTTTATGGCTTCGCAGTAGGAATTGGTTTTATCCATGATGATTTCTCACCTTCAAGACACAAGCGAGTCTGTGAAGAAGGATTTTATAGAACTGTATGAGCGCTCACTTTTTCCTCGCTTGGGAACTTCTGTAGCTCAGACCAAATGGCGGACCTGTTGAGATATAACTAGAGTAACACCGTGGGGGCGACAGCACTTCCGTAACAATGTCCCCTTGGCTATGGTTATTGAAGCTTTGGGTTTGGGTCCCCGATACTACTACGTGATGAGATCAAGGCATGGTGGATTTTCTGAGCGGGTCTTCTTACTAGTGTGCTTTCTTCCTCACCAGAAGATATGCCTTTATCCCATTTTCGGCTTGCCTCTTAGAGGTCCTTTTGTTAGATCATCTCATACCACTGAGGTAGGTGCTGCAATAACTAGCTGAATTATTCCCATAGATGAGTTACCTTATACGTGTGCAGCTTGTGAGTGCTGCTTTTGTGACCATATGATGGACGGGCTTATGGAATTGTAAAAAGTTCTTCTATCTTGCTGTTTATGTTCCAAGAATGAATAAAGTTGAAATCTTTGTTCTTGTCTTGAGTCTTGCTCTCTTTGAGACTTTTCTTGGTGTGGTTAATCTTAATTAAATTTTCTCTTAGTCTCATATTCGTGCATCTTGCGAAATTATCCCAGTTTGCGAGATGAGGACATCTCGCGTTTTTTCAAGTGGGAGAGAATGTAAGATTCCTCCCCAGCCTCTAAAAATGTCCAGCATCTCCCCCTTGTAAGCAATTCCCTTTTCAGAAATATACGAGATCTCGTCTATGCCTGTTTTGACATAGAGAGAGAAAATATTCTAGAGAGAGAATATTCAGATTATGAATATTTTTGGATAGAAAAATAACTCATCTTATTAAAATAAGTTTCCCTGAAACAGAAATTCAAAAAGAACTTTCCAATGTGCAATTGGAATTAATTGGAAATGGGTATGAAGGACCTTAGCCTAAGGGTCTAGATTTTCAGAAATTTTTGGATTATGGTCCAATTAAGGTTCCTATGGGCCAATAGCATCAATGCATGTGTAGGGAGGAGATAAACCCAATTTGTAAAAGAAGATACCCAAAAATGAGTAAATGCTCACATAAGATGAAGAGTTGACTATGTACAAGGGTTATTAGTAAAAAACTATGAGCAATATTAAAAATATGAGATATTT
Organism: Cibotium barometz; assembly: GCF_041138505.1. Taxonomy (NCBI): domain Eukaryota; kingdom Viridiplantae; phylum Streptophyta; class Polypodiopsida; order Cyatheales; family Cibotiaceae; genus Cibotium; species Cibotium barometz. Next base: position 24,256,872 of record NC_141105.1, read on the forward strand.
TGGGTATCCAAAAATGAGTAAATACTCACATAAGATGAAGAGTTGAAAATGTACAAGGTTTATTAGTAAAAAACTATGAGCAATATTAATAATATGAGATATTTTGGGTATAATGATTCCATTTTGACACATATGTAAGGAAGGGGAGTCCATTAAAGGAGGTGCATATTTCACATGCTTGAATGAGTTTTAAACTCAAAAATAATGTGATATTCTTATCTCTCCTCTCTCTTGAACCAAACCAAATCAAAATGGAACCAAACCGAATAAAAAAGTAACCAAACTAACCAAATTCAACCAAACTGAATTTGGAAAAATTCTAGAATTCAGTTAGCTTTGGTTAGAGCTTCCCTCTCCTATAAATAGAACATGAGTCCTTTGAAAAAAATAGAAGAATTTTACTATACTAGAGTTATGCTGAAATAATGCTAATTTCTACTATTCTCTAAAATTCTCTCCAAATTGAAGAAATTGGAGCTTCCCTCTTTCTTCAATCCCCATTGGTGGCTCCATCAACATACTTAACCAATTGATTGGTTGGGGGCCTCTACCGTGAACAAAGAATCAAGCAATTTGTAAGGTAAATGGTGAATTTTGATCTTTTCTATAATTTCTCAATGCTTCTCTCTTCTCAACCCCTCTCAAGCTTGAGAAGCTTAATTGGAATGGTTTTTGAATGCTATTGAAGTTAATTGATGAATGGTAGTGAAGAGTTACATAATTTGATGAATGCTATTGAAGTTAATTGATTAATGATATTGAAGTTAATTGATGAATGGTAGTGAAGAGTTACATAATTTGATGAATGCTATTGAAGTTAATTGATTAATGATAGTTAAGAATTACATAAATTTACATTTATGCTTAATTCAAATGGTTTTTATGTAATTTCTCTCTCTCACTCAAGAAATGGTCATACTCATGACCCATTCTCAATCCAAATGAAGCTTTTCATAAAGCTTTTCCTTAATCCAAGATTAATCTATGCTTGAGGCCAAATTAATGGCTTTTTTCTATGCTTTTAGTTTATGTATTTCATGAATATTGATGATTCAATCCATTATGGATTAATGATCCAATTAGGGATCATTCTAATTATTTCCTTAATGATAAGCTTTATCCCTTAGAAAAATTGAGATTTATCAGTCATAGCAGCGGAGCCATGGCAAATTTTTTATAAAAATTACGCATAAAATAATTTCATTCAAAGCATGAAAAGAGGACTTCCTACCATATTCTAGGAATTATCATCCTAGATTAATTGAAAGATATTCATTGTAATCATAGAGAAATTGATTTTTATATTATGCATAATTGATTTTTATGCATAGAGGTATGCATAAAAGATTATTATTTTAACATAAAAGTGTTACTTTTATCATAATTAGATTTCATGCATAGAGGTATACATAAAAGATGATTATTTTATTATAAAAGTGTTACTTTTATCATATTTGAATTTCATGCATAGAGGTATGCATAAAAGATGATTATTTTATTATAAAAGTGTGACTTTTATCATAATTGAATTTCATGCATAGAGATATGCATAAAAGTTGATTATTTTATTGTAAAAGTGTTACTTTTATCATATTGGATTTCATGCATAGAGGTATGCATAAAAGATATTCTTTTTATACTAAAAGTGTGATTTTTCATCATAAATGGATTTTATGCATAACTTAGATGCATAAGAGAAATTCTTTTATTCTAAAAGTGTAATTCCTACCAAATTGAATTTATGCATAAGAAGCATAAAAGATTGATTTTTAATTCAAAAGTGTCATTCTCATCTAAATTGAATTTATGCATAGGAAAATGCATAAAAGATTGAAATTTAATTCAAAAGTGTCATTTTCATTTAAAATGAATTTATGCATAGGAAGATGCATAAAAGATTGATTTTTACTTCGAAAGTATTAATCTCCTTAAATAGAATTGATGCATAAATAAATGTGTAAAGAAATCTTATATCAAATATAAGAATTCTCTTGTATTCTATAAATAGATATGAGATGTGATAGGATATGATAAGAGGTGTATAAGATGTGATAAAGAGGTGATAAGATGCTTATGAAATAAGTTAGGAGGTGATAAGATGAATTAAGATGTGATAAGATGTGTATGGGATGAGATAAGAAGTGTATGTGATAGGATAAGATGTATATGGGTTGGGATAGGGCGAGAATGGATGTGATGTAAAAGATTAGATGTGAAGGCATATAGGATTATATGAATGGGAATGTGGAAATGGATGTATGTATGTGGATGTGTGGATGTGGAGATGGGAGTGTGTGAAAAGATGCAGGGGGGAAGAGAGCTTGAGCTCTTGCAAGCACACACACACACTCACAAAACCCTAATAGAGAACACACAAGGTGAGAGGCTGAAAATCTTCTTCTTCTCTACTCAACACTCAACACACCATATACAAGAATAAGAGTACACCCAATATGAAAGGTACTCAACCAAATACATACACGGGTTCTCTATAGTGTGAACCCGACTAAATGAGCTGGCGCTATAACTATGCCAGTCTCTAGAGTGGCTGTTACACAGCCTGTCATCCCACTGGCCGCATATCACCCAAGATCTCACCAACCATGCCAGTGGTGTAAGTGTGGGGCCTATCCCCCAGGCGGGTCATCAGTGTCCACCGCCTCACTAGAGCTCGATATCTCAACACTCCCCCTCGAGCTCAACTCCATCTCATGTACACCAAGCGAAGCCCTGAATCTGCGGAGCTTCTCTGTACCCAATGCTTTGGTGAAAATGTCAGCTACCTGATCCTCTGTGCTGACATAAACAAGGTCAAGGTCTCCTGCCAAGACCCTCTCTCTGACGAAGTGGTAGTGGACCTCTATGTGCTTCGTACGAGCATGAAAGACTGGGTTCCTGGCCAACTGTATACTGCTAATGTTGTCACAGAAAATGACAACCTGTCTATCCACTGATAGACCCAAATCTGCAAGTAGCTTTCTCAACCAAGCTACCTCACATGCTGCCATAGCAGCTCCTCTGTACTCGGCCTCCGTACTCGATAGAGCAACCGTAGGCTGCTTCTTGCTGCTCCAAGTCACAGCAGCACTCCCCAAAGAAAACATGAATCCACTGGTAGATCTTCTGTCTGAGATACTACCAGCCCAATCAGCATCTGTGTACCCATGTACACATATCTCTGTCCCAGTCTCATAGAATAGTCCACAATGTAAAGTAGACTTCACATACCTCAGTATGCGTCTCACAGCATCCAAATGCGGTTTTCGTGGAACCTGCATAAACTGACTCACCAACCCAACAGCATAGCTCAAATCTGGTCTGGTGATCGTCATGTAGATCAAACTTCCTACTATGCTCCTGTACATAGTAGGATCCTCCAAGATCTCTCCTGAATCTGCACTCAACTTGCCATTCTGATCCAATGGCACAGAAATAGGCTTACAGCCTGTCATACCATACTTGGACAACATGTCCAAGCCATACTGTCTCTGCAGTAATCCAATACCATGTGGTGACCTAATCACCTCAATGCCCAAGAAATATCTGAGCTCCCCCAGATCCTTCATCTCAAACTTCTGTCTAAGCAAGATCTTTACATCAAAGATCTCTGCATCATGGTCCCCCGTAATGATCAAATCATCTACATAGATGACAACAAGCACAACCCCTCTATCACCATGTCTCACATACAATGAGAAATCTGCATTGGCTACATGAAAGCCAATAGTGACAAGATATTCAGAAATCTTGTCTGACCATGCTCTTGGTGCTTGCTTTAAGCCATACAAGGCTTTCTTCAACCTGCAAACATGCTCGGGGTGACCCTCATCCTCATAACCAGGTGGCTGCAACATATACACCTCTTCTTGCAAATCCCCATGCAAGAATGCATTCTTTACATCCATCTGATGTAAAGACCATTGCTTTGACGCAGCCACTGCTATCACAACTCTCACCGTTGCCATCTTGGCAACTGGGCTGAAAGTTTCCTCATAATCAATCCCATATGTCTGCGCATATCCTTTGGCTACCAATCTAGCCTTGTACCTGTTTATGCTTCCATCACTGCTATGTTTAACTTTGTACACCCACTTGCATCCAATGGCTTTCTTGCCTTCAGGCAATGGCACTAAATCCCAAGTTTCATTTCCATATAGTGCATCCATCTCCTCATCCATAGCTTTCTCCCAACACACATTTCCAATAGCCTCATCAATGCATGTGGGCTCAACAACCTGCACAACCTTTGCCGTATATGCATAGTGATGTGCCACATAACCATCATAAGTAAATCTCTGCACAGGGTTCTTCACTCTCCCAGATCTTCGCAGCTTCTCATTCATGGCTTCCATAGCCTTCTTTACACCAGGTGTTCTCATAGCTGGGATCCCAAGCTCCTCATCAAGGCTCATATCTGAGCCACTAGACTCTCCATCAACATGAGAATGCCCTGCAGAAATGTCAGGCATACCAAGGGGCTCAACCATTTTCTCTTTTCCTTTACGTGATGTAGTAATCACATTTGCAGGGCTGGTATTATGACGCAGCCTGCCACTCCATGGTCTATCAACAGACCCACTAGATGAGGACTCTCCTGGTCCACTCAAAGACTGTGATTGCTGACCTACATTCTGTGCAACCACACTTCCACTCACATCAGCCCCAACAGCTTCTTTTTCAGCAGCATACCAGCTGCTCATCTCATCAAAGACAACATTCCTGCTTACCCTCAACTCACGTGTAGCAGGGTTATAACACCTGTATCCCTTTTGCTCAAGGGAATATCCAATAAACACACATTTTTCAGCTTTCGGATCCAGCTTAGTTCTCAGCTCATCTGGCACATGCACATATGCAATGCATCCAAAGACTTTCAGATGAGATAAATCTGGTTTTCTGCCAGTAAACCTCTCCTCTGGAGTTACATCATGTATGGCTGCAGTTGGAGTCCTGTTCATGATGTATACTGCTGTAGAAACAGCCTCAGCCCAATAGCAATGCGGCATATTTTTCTCTTCCATCAATGCTCGCGCAATCTCAGCAATGTGCCTGTTTTTCCGCTCAGCAACTCCATTTTGCTGCGGAGTATATCTGCATGTGAACTGTCTCCGAATACCATTCTTCTTCAAGAATTCAGAGAACTCATTGGAGAAGTATTCTCCCCCTCCATCTGACCTTAGGCACTTTACATATTTCCCTGTTTGCTTTTCAACCAAAACTCTGAAATTCTGAAAGTGAGTGAACACCTCACTCTTCTCCTTCATGAAATATACCCACACTTTTCTTGTGTGGTCATCAATGAAAGTGACATAGTACCTGTAGCCTCCCATAGACACGGTTTTCGTAGGACCCCATACATCTGAATGCACAACATCTAGTGCATTTCTGCTCACATATCTGTTACGTGGAAACACATGCTTTGTTTGCTTCCCAAATTGGCATGCTTCACATATTTTCTGCATACCTTCCACTTTAAATTTTGGTAGCCCTGTCACAATTCCTTTTGTCTGCATAGACTTCAATCTCTGCACATTTACATGTCCAATTCTTTTATGCCATATGTCTGTGTCTGCAACAACTCCTGAACCATTTGCAAACATTGCAGCACTCATTTCAGGCATGTCTACATTCAACGTAAACATTCTGCCCACTCTGTTGCCTTTTGCAACCAACCTGCACTTGTCTTTAAAGTCTTCGACATAACACCCATCAGGGTTAAACCTAACCTGCAAACCCTGCTCAATCATCTGGCCAACTGAAACCAGATTCTTTGTTATGTTTGGTACATGAAGTACATCTGCAAGGTACTTCACTTTGCCATCCTGCATAGACAATGGCACATCTCCAACGTGGGCAATTGGATGAGCAGTGTCATCCCCTGTTTCCACAAAACTTGGCCTTTCCGGGTTTTTCATCTCCTTGAACCATTCCCCATGACTCGTCATGTGGTTCGAAGCGCCTGAATCCACATACCATACATTATCTTTTTGTGCTGCATCAACATTTTCAGACATGGCATTCACAACATGCTGCATAACAAACAACCTTTCATTATCCTCATTATTTCTGCTTGAGGATGCATAGTTGTTTTGCTGCACTTTTCCATTTTGCATGTCAGCCTGCTTCTTATAACATTCTGACTGCACATGTCCAGGCTTACCACAATAATAGCATTCACGTGCATCATTATATTGCCTTTGCCAATTTCCACGGCCTCTTTGACTCCCCCTGCCTCTGAATTTGCCTCTTCCACCTGCGTGTTGTTGTTGTTGTTGTTGATTCTGGGACTGTTGTTGCTGCTGCTGCTGCTGGCCATAATTCTGATTACCTGTTCGGCCACCTCCTTGACCGCGTCCACGGCCTCCTCTACCTCGTCCTCTTCCTGAACTCGTGTAGAAGGCCTGTTGCTCTGAACCGTTTTTGCTTTGTGAAGACTGTTGGTCTTCACCCAAGTTCTTCTCTTCGATAATCAGCATAGACACCAAATCTGTAAAGTTGGGAATGTTTTCCCGAGTCTGAATAGACGTCTTAAACGCCTTGTATTGTGGCCCTCCGAGACCACGTAGATAGACCTCCACCTTGTCATCATCATCTACTGACACACCAATAGATGCAAGGGATTCCACAATACCCTTTATCTTCAGCGCATAGTCATTCACAGACATGCTCTTTTTCTCCACAGTATGAAGTTCATTCTTCAACTGTATCTTACGTGCCTTGGTATTTGTTTCATAGAGCTTTACCAAGGTGTCCCACGCCTCCTTGGGGGACTTGGCATCCTGAATGTGCCCAATCATGGTGTCCTGTATACTAATGGAAAGCCAATACATTACTTTCCTGGCTCCTTGGTTCCAGTCTTTAAACTCTTTCACATCTGCAGCAGTCGGATTTATATCCGGTATCTCCGGTGCCTCTTCATGCTCACCTTCTATGTAGTCCCAATAGCCTTTTCCCATTAGGAAATTCATTAACCTGAACCTCCAAGCATGGAAGTTATTCTTATCCAGCTTCTCAGCCACAATCTGTGTTATGCCATCATTAGACATCTTGCCAAACACACAATTTCACCAGAAACTGCACTCTGGTTTTTCTGCACAACCTGCAGTATTTTCTGCACAGCGGTACTGCAATCCACTCAAATGTCACAACCAGTGACCTCAATGCACATACATACACCCAATGGCAACTGTAGACCTCTTTGCAGCACCCAAAGTGTCTGCACAGTCAATCTGTCTTCCTGCAGTTCTTAAAACAGAGTTCTGCAGAGAATCGATGACTTACCCGCAGTGCTCGAAATCGCCTACTTTCTGAAAAACGGAGGTCCAGACGCGCCCGAAATGCTTTTGTGGCCCGCAAATTTCAGTCCGAAGGACAGTCCGAAGTATTGTATAGTTGCCCTATAGCTTCACTCTCGCGAAGAAAGCTCCTCAATCGGAGATCGTTTGCCGGTGCCTCCCGTAGAGCTCCCGACAAGGGTGTAGTCACCAACACAATAGGGAAGAGTAGTTGAAGCTCTTACCCTCGTACCGCTTCCTGTGGTTCTCTTGCTTGCAGCTCAGCCCTTAGCACGAACCAGGCTCTGATACCATGAAAAGATGCAGGGGGGAAGAGAGCTTGAGCTCTTGCAAGCACACACACACACTCACAAAACCCTAATAGAGAACACACAAGGTGAGAGGCTGAAAATCTTCTTCTTCTCTACTCAACACTCAACACACCATATACAAGAATAAGAGTACACCCAATATGAAAGGTACTCAACCAAATACATACACGGGTTCTCTATAGTGTGAACCCGACTAAATGAGCTGGCGCTATAACTATGCCAGTCTCTAGAGTGGCTGTCACACAGCCTGTCATCCCACTGGCCGCATATCACCCAAGATCTCACCAACCATGCCAGTGGTGTAAGTGTGGGGCCTATCCCCCAGGCGGGTCATCAGTGTCCACCGCCTCACTAGAGCTCGATATCTCAACAGTGTGGATGTATGAATGTGAAAATGGATGTATGCATGAAGATGTATATGCATAGATGTGAATGTGGATGTAGATGTGGATGTATAGATGTGAATGGGAATGTGGATGTGGATGTATGTGAATGTGGATGTAGATGTGGATGTATAGATGTGAATGTGTGGAATGTGGATGTGGATGTATGTATGTATGTGGATGTAGATGTGGATGTATAGATGTGAATGGGAATGTGGATGTGGATGTATGTGAATGGGGATGTAGATGTGGATGTATAGATGTGAATGGGAATGTGGATGTGGATGTATGTGAATGGGGATGTAGATGTGGATGTATAGATGTGAATGGAAATGTGGATGTGGATGTGGATGTATGTGAATGTGGATGTAGATGTGGATGTATAGATGTGAATGTGGAATGTGGATGTTAATGTATGTGAATGTAGATGTAGATGTAGATGTATAGATGTGGATGTGAATGTGGAGGTGGATGTATGCAGGTAGATGTAGATGTATGAATGTGGATGTGGATGTATGCATGTAGATGTGAATGTACACATATAGATGTGGATGTATGGATGTGAATGTGCATGTAGATGTGGATGTGAAAATAGATGCATGGATGTAGATGTGGATGTATGGATGTGAATGTGGGTATGGATGTGGATATATGTATGGATGTGAATATATGATATGTGATGTGAAGGAATCTGAAGTGATGAGATGGAAAATGATGTGATGGGATGAGTACACATATAAATGGAATGTGGAATAAGTAATGTGGATTAATGAGGGATAATGTGGAAAAATGAGAGTTAATATAGAAACTGTATTTGTAAACTGTTTGTAAATGCTGTTTGTAAATGGCTGTTTTATGTCAAGAATGCTGGGGAAGCATTTTGACCGTCTTGTGATTAAGGTCGTGGAGACCTAACTGATAAAGTTGCAACTGCTGACGGAGAGTCAATGGAGGACGTCTCGCGTAGCAAAGTCGGTCGAGGTCTTGACCAGCCTCGGTTCGATTAAAATGGTGAGCTTCCGGTACGGTGGATGAGGGACCAAGGAAGCGGCCTATGAGTGAAGTGCTAGGTCACCTGCGAAGGATCCTAGAGGGTGCTGACCATACGGTGCTCGGGCTCTGGGTCGCCTAGGATACCCACGCGTGCGTCGAGGAAGATATTGGAACAAGGAGTAAGAGTTGTTTTGTGAAACCGAGCATGGATCTGGCTGATTGACCTTGCTGATCTTCAATGGATGAGTCCATGGCTCTTTATATGGATCTATTGGTTGATCTTGCTGATCTTCAACGAGAGTCCATCTTGATTTTTATAAGTGATTATATTACCGAGTATTTTGGGCTAGGAACTATTGAAAAGGCCCCTGAGTGGGCAGGTGGTGAGCGTTCTAGTTGCCAATGATGCCATAGATACTCTCATGAAGGAATGATGGGAAATTAAGAATCAACCGGATAATTTGGAAGATTGTGATCAGTGGTACTATGGCTTCATTAAAGGATTGTTTTAAAGTTAGTTGATGCTAAGAAAAAGGCAATTTCATATTGGGTGTGTAAGTGGTGTGGCTAGTTTTATGTTTGCATGAACTTCCGGCTAGGGGACCTTGGAACTCTTTTCCTTGGTACCCGGGACAAAACCTAACCAAATTCCAAATTGGATCCCATCACTACAGTGGTTGGGCGGTTGGCTAACCCATGGGATCGGCGGATGGGGTTAGGCTGGATTGATGGATCCGTAAATCGAGACTCAATTTTTGTTATTACGATAGATGAAGTAAGTCCCGGATAGTAATTGTTCTATGGATAGGAATCAACGGCTGTGCCTCTTGATGGAAAAAAAAGCGTTGATCCCAATGATCCAAGTGCAAGTTCTTCCTTGATCTGACCGAGTATCTTTATAGGTGATCAGTTTGATCACTAATGGTCTTGACTACGTTAGAGTAAAAAGTTATCCTGGAGGAATCGCCCGTGCTTTCCGGATAAGGGAAGTTTTTCCGGGTTTGGTTTTGGAAAAACCGACGGATTAGTCTTTTGTCCGGATATCCGTTTGGCCGAGGCCCCGAGTGTGGGACCCTGCCTCGCGCAAGAAGTGCTACTTCCGCTGCTAGTAACCCGAATCCGTTGCGTGGTGGGAACAGGGATCTCACAGTTGGTATCAGAGCAAATTGGTTAATAAAGATCAACTGAGAAGCCAAATATGTCAAAAATTTATCAAGAAGCACAAAAAGGTTATAATTGTGTGATATAATTCATACAATTTGATATTCAAACTAAAAATTTGTAAATTAGTAATTGGGTCTTCAAATGGAAGTACCGCAATTATTGGAATCCCGGACTTGCTTGAGGCCTAGACATGATGGTATTTACCTTATAGTTCCAAGTACCATGACTACCCGTATATACCGAGGGTATAATTGCAGCTCTTTACCGACAGTATATACGAGTAAATCTAAGACTTGAAATTATAAGCATTAATGCTATCCAGATGATGATTTCGAATGTGGTTGATATGATTTTTAATTCTGTTTGAGAATTGATGAATTGATTTGGATTCTGATTGAAAAATGATGATTTCTGAAATTTAGTTGAAATATAATAACCTGAGCGAAATCACAATGAGGATGAATGGGACGAGTCCCTGTGATGATATTCATAACTAGAATGATGATAATGATTTCAGCAAATCACTATGAGATTAGTGGGTTGTGCTGTCAAATTGTTACTGTTAACACTTGACCGGTAGATCAAGTTAAGGGATGACAAATTGAGAGCTTACTTGACTGAAATTCCCGTGTGGACGAATGTTCAGCAGAAGGAAATTTTTCGGTCTAATGGACAATTATCATGTTAAAGATATGAATGATATGATCTGAATGAATTGTTATTTAATGATGAGTTCTATATAAGGGATATTTATCCCAGTATTTTGTTGGGTTGACCAGAATATAAGGAACCCCAGAATAAAATTGGATCTTAAGAAAAAGAGTTGTCATCTACCTTGCGAGATGAGGACATCTCGCATTTTTTTAAGTGGGGTAGAATGTAAGATTCCCCCAGCCTTCGAGGTATACAGGAGTAAGAATCTCCCTTTTTGATCTTATAATTATTCCCTCTCTAAAATAAAAGAAAGATTTTGTTTAAAAGAGGAAGACCCTTTCCCTAGAATACTTCTCAGGAGTCCCACCTGTTTTAGGGATTCAGAACAATGAGTTCAGAAGTGAAAATCGGTGTTTTGGATATCAAGGTTTTGGTCTTCATTCGAGTACGGCCCAAAAGAAGTTCTTTATCTCTTAGGAAGTATAAGAAATTATCCCCCAAATATTGTGGGCCTTATCTGAATTCAAAGAAAGTAGGTGACTTAGCCTACGAGCTTCTTTTACCTCCTCATCTCAAAGTTCATAATGTATTTCATGTAAGCCTTCTATAGAAATATGTGCCAAACCCAAATCATGGAAAGACGGTAAAACTTCAGTGGCAAGATACCGTTGGCTTCTAGGTTACGCTAGCTCCTTCTTTTATATAAGTCGTAACTCTTACTTGTCGCTCGCAGTAATCTTACTTCCATCGATCTCCTTTCTTCTTAATCTCCTTTATGGCTTGGCAGCAGGAATTGGTTTTATCCATGATGATTTCTCACCTTCAAGACGCAAGCGAGTCTGTGAAGAAGGATTTTATAGAACTGTATGAGCGCTCACTTTTTCCTCGCTTGGGAACTTCTGTAGCTCAGACCAAATGGCGGACCTGTTGAGATATAACTAGAGTAACACCGTGGGGGCGACAGCACTTCCGTAACAATGTCCGCTTGGCTATGGTTATTGAAGCTTTGGGTTTGGGTCCCTGATACTACTGCGTGATGAGATCAAGGCATGGTGGATTTTCTGAGCGGGTCTTCTTACTAGCGTGCTTTCTTCCTCACCAGAAGATATGCCTTTATCCCATGTTCGGCTTGCCTCTTAGAGGTCCTTTTGTTAGATCACCTCATACCACTGAGGTAGGTGCTGCAATAACTAGCTGAATTATTCCCATAGATGAGTTACCTTATACGTGTGCAGCTTGTGAGTGCTGCTTTTGTGACCATATGATGGACGGGCTTATGGAATTGTAAAAAGTTCTTCTATCTTGCTGTTTATGTTCCAAGAATGAATAAAGTTGAAATCTTTGTTCTTGTCTTGAGTCTTGCTCTCTTTGAGACTTTTCTTGGTGTGGTTAATCTTAATTAAATTTTCTCTTAGTCTCATATTCGTGCATCTTGCGAAATTATCCCAGTTTGCGAGATGAGGACATCTCGCGTTTTTTCAAGTGGGAGAGAATGTAAGATTCCTCCCCAGCCTCTAAAAATGTCCAGCATCTTCCCCTTGTAATCAATTCCCTCTTCAGAAGTATAAGAGATCTCGTCTCTGCCTGTTTTGACATAGAGAGAAAATATTCTAGAGAGAGAATATTCAGATTATGAATATTTTTGGATAGAAAAATAACTCATCTTATTAAAATAAGTTCCCCTGAAACAGAAATTCAAAAAGAACTTTCCAATGTGCAATTGGAATTAATTGGAAATGGGTATGAAGGACCTTAGCCTAAGGGTCTAGATTTTCAGAAATTTTTGGATTATAGTCCAATTAAGGTTCCTATGGGCCAATAGATCAATGCATGTGTAGGGAGGAGATAAACCCAATTTGTAAAAGAAGATATCCAAAAATGAGTAAATGCTCACATAAGATGAAGAGTTGACTATGAGCAATATTAAAAATATGAGATATTTTGGGTATCCAAAAATGAGTAAATACTCACATAAGATGAAGAGTTAAAAATGTACAAGGTTTATTAGTAAAAAACTATGAGCAACATTAATAATATGAGATATTTTGGGTATAATGATTCCATTTTGACACATATGTAAGGAAGGGGAGTCCATTAAAGGAGGTGCATATTTCACATGCTTGAATGAGTTTTAAACTCAAAAATAATGTGATATTTTTATCTCTCCTCTCTCTTGAACCAAACCAAATCAAAATGGAACCAAACCGAATAAAAAAGTAACCAAACTAGCCAAATTCAACCAAACTGAATTTGGAAAAATTCTAGAATTCAGTTAGCTTTGGTTAGAGCTTCCCTCTCCTATAAATAGAACATGAGTCCTTTGAAAAAAATAGAAGAATTTTACTATACTAGAGTTATGCTGAAATAATGCTAATTTCTACTATTCTCTAAAATTCTCTCCAAATTGAAGAAATTGGAGCTTCCCTCTTTCTTCAATCCCCATTGGTGGCTCCATCAACATACTTAACCAATTGATTGGTTGGGGGCCTCTACCGTGAACAAAGAATCAAGCAATTTGTAAGGTAAATGGTGAATTTTGATCTTTTCTATAATTTCTCAATGCTTCTCTCTTCTCAACCCCTCTCAAGCTTGAGAAGCTTAATTGGAATGGTTTTTGAATGCTATTGAAGTTAATTGATGAATGGTAGTGAAGAGTTACATAATTTGATGAATGCTATTGAAGTTAATTGATTAATGATATTGAAGTTAATTGATGAATGGTAGTGAAGAGTTACATAATTTGATGAATGCTATTGAAGTTAATTGATTAATGATAGTTAAGAATTACATAAATTTATATTTATGCTTAATTCAAATGGTTTTTATGTAATTTCTCTCTCTCACTCAAGAAATGGTCATACTCATGACCCATTCTCAATCCAAATGAAGCTTTTCATAAAGCTTTTCCTTAATCCAAGATTAATCTATGCTTGAGGCCAAATTAATGGCTTTTTTCTATGCTTTTAGTTTATGTATTTCATGAATATTGATGATTCAATCCATTATGGATTAATGATCCAATTAGGGATCATTCTAATTATTTCCTTAATGATAAGCTTTATCCCTTAGAAAAATTGAGATTTATCAGTCATAGCAACGGAGCCATGGCAAATTTTTTATAAAAATTACGCATAAAATAATTTCATTCAAAGCATGAAAAGAGGACTTCCTACCATATTCTAGGAATTATCATCCTAGATTAATTGAAAGATATTCATTGTAATCCTAGAGAAATTGATTTTTAATTATGCATAATTGATTTTCATGCATAGAGGTATGCATAAAAGATTATTATTTTAACATAAAAGTGTTACTTTTATCATAATTAGATTTCATGCATAGAGGTATGCATAAAAGATGATTATTTTATTATAAAAGTGTTACTTTTATCATATTTGAATTTCATGCATAGAGGTATGCATAAAAGATGATTATTTTATTATAAAAGTGTGACTTTTATCATAATTGAATTTCATGCATAGAGGTATGCATAAAAGTTGATTATTTTATTATAAAAGTGTTACTTTTATCATATTGGATTTCATGCATAGAGGTATGCATAAAAGATATTCTTTTTATACTAAAAGTGTGATTTTTCATCATAAATGGATTTTATGCATAACTTAGATGCATAAGAGAAATTCTTTTATTCTAAAAGTGTAATTCCTACCAAATTGAATTTATGCATAAGAAGCATAAAAGATTGATTTTTAATTCAAAAGTGTCATTCTCATCTAAATTGAATTTATGCATAGGAAAATGCATAAAGGATTGAAATTTAATTCAAAAGTGTCATTTTCATTTAAAATGAATTTATGCATAGGAAGATGCATAAAAGATTGATTTTTACTTCGAAAGTATTAATCTCCTTAAATAGAATTGATGCATAAATAAATGTGTAAAGAAATCTTATATCAAATATAAGAATTCTCTTGTATTCTATAAATAGATATGAGATGTGATAGGATATGATAAGAGGTGTATAAGATGTGATAAAGAGGTGATAAGATGCTTATGAAATAAGTTAGGAGGTGATAAGATGAATTAAGATGTGATAAGATGTGTATGGGATGAGGTAAGAAGTGTATGTGATAGGATAAGATGTATATGGGTTGGGATAGGGCGAGAATGGATGTGATGTAAAAGATTAGATGTGAAGGCATATAGGATTATATGAATGGGAATGTGGAAATGGATGTATGTATGTGGATGTGTGGATGTGGAGATGGGAGTGTGGATGTATGAATGTGAAAATGGATGTATGCATGAAGATGTATATGCATAGATGTGAATGTGGATGTAGATGTGGATGTATAGATGTGAATGGAAATGTGGATGTGGATGTATGTGAATGTGGATGTAGATGTGGATGTATAGATGTGAATGTGTGGAATGTGGATGTGGATGTATGTATGTATGTGGATGTAGATGTGGATGTATAGATGTGAATGGGAATGTGGATGTGGATGTATGTGAATGGGGATGTAGATGTGGATGTATAGATGTGAATGGGAATGTGGATGTGGATGTATGTGAATGGGGATGTAGATGTGGATGTATAGATGTGAATGGGAATGTGGATGTGGATGTATGTGAATGTGGATGTAGATGTGGATGTATAGATGTGAATGTGGAATGTGGATGTTAATGTATGTGAATGTAGATGTAGATGTAGATGTATAGATGTGGATGTGAATGTGGAGGTACATGTATGCAGGTAGATGTAGATGTATGAATGTGGATGTGGATGTATGCATGTAGATGTGAATGTACGCATATAGATGTGGATGTACGCATATAGATGTGAATGCACGCATATAGATGTGGATGTGGATGTGGATGTATGCATGTAGATGTGAATGTACGCATATAGATGTGGATGTATGGATGTGAATGTGCATGTAGATGTGGATGTGAAAATAGATGCATGAATGTAGTTGTGGATGTATGGATGTGAATGTGGGTATGGATGTGGATATATGTATGTGAATATATGATATGTGATGTGAAGGAATCTGAAGTGATGAGATGGAAAATGATGTGATGGGATGAGTACACATATAAATGGAATGTGGAATAAGTAATGTGGATTAATGAGGGATAATGTGGAAAAATGAGAGTTAATATAGAAACTGTATTTGTAAACTGTTTGTAAATGTTGTTTGTTGTAAATGGCTGTTTTATGTCAAGAATGCTGGGGAAGCATTTTGACCGTCTTGTGATTAAGGTCGTGGAGACCTAACTGATAAAGTTGCAACTGCTGACGGAGAGTCAATGGAGGATGTCTCGCGTAGCAAAGTCGGCCGAGGTCTTGACCAGCCTCGGTTCGATTAAAATGGTGAGCTTCCGGTACGGTGGATGAGGGACCAAGGAAGCGGCCTATGAGTGAAGCGCTAGGTCACCTGCGAAGGATCCTAGAGGGTGCTGACCATACGGTGCTCGGGCTCTGGGTCGCCTAGGATACCCACGCGTGCGTCGAGGAAGATATTGGAACAAGGAGTAAGAGTTGTTTTGTGAAACCGGGCATGGATCTGGCTGATTGACCTTGCTGGTCTTCAATGGATGAGTCCATGGCTCTTTATATGGATCTGTTGGTTGATCTTGCTGATCTTCAACGAGAGTCCATCTTTATTTTTATAAGTGATTATATTACCGAGTATTTTGGGCTAGGAACTATTGAAAAGGCCCCTGAGTGGACAGGTGGTGAGCGTTCTAGTTGCCAATGATGCCATAGATACTCGCATGAAGGAATGATGGGAAATTAAGAATCAATCGGATAATTTGGAAGATTGTGATCAGTGGTACTATGGTTTCATTAAAGGATTGTTTTAAAGTTAGTTGATGCTAAGAAAAAGGCAATTTCATATTGGGTGTGTAAGTGGTGTGGCTAGTTTTATGTTTGCATGAACTTCCGGCTAGGGGACCTTGGAACTCTTTTCCTTGGTACCCGGGACAAAACCTAACCAAATTCCAAATTGGATCCCATCACTACAGTGGTTGGGCGGTTGGCTAACCCATGGGATCGGATGGAGTTAGGCTGGACTGATGGATCCGTAAATCGAGACTCAATTTCTGTTATTACGATAGATGAAGTAAGTCCCGGATAGTAATTGTTCTATGGATAGGAATCAACGGCTGTGCCTCTTGATGGGGAAAAAAGCGTTGATCCCAATGATCCAAGTGCAAGTTCTTCCTTGATCTGACCGAGTATCTTTATAGGTGATCAGTTTGATCACTAATGGTCTTGACTACGTTAGAGTAAAAAGTTATCCTGGAGGAATCGCCCGTGCTTTCCGGATAAGGGAAGTTTTTCTGGGTTCGGTTTTGGAAAAACCGACGGATTAGTCTTTTGTCCGGATATCTGTGGCCGAGGTCCCGAGTGTGGGACCCTGCCTCGCGCAAGAAGGGCTACTTCCGCTGCTAGTAACCCGAATCCGTTGCGCGGTGGGAACAGGGATCTCACATGTGAGACCCCTCTGCCCCCTCCGCGCACCGGATTCCCGGTTGCTAGCAACAGCGGAAGTTGCTTCCTCTTACGCGGGGCACGGTTTCCCACTCGGGGCCTCGCCCTTGAATGTCCAGACACGAGACTAATCTGGTGGTCATTCCAAAACCGAAACCGAGAAAATTTTCCTTGCCCGAAAAACGAGGACGATTCCACCTTTTTTATTTTCTTAACGAATTTTCTAACGGGTTCAAGAGATTAAACTATCCTTCACCTGATTAAACCAGATAGAAGGAAAACTATCACTGACTTAATTTGAAGAAATCAACGCTTTTTTCCTAACCGAAATCAGGCACAGCCATTGATCTAATCATTTGAGGAAATCAACGCTTTTTTCCTAACCGAAGCCAGACACAGCCATTGATCTACTCATTTGAGAAATTCCTCAGGTTTTTACTCCATCCGGCCCATGGGTTAGCCACCACCCAACCACTGGAATCGGTAGAACTAAACAATTACTCACCCACTCATAATTGAATGCCTTTCTTAACTTTTGCTTTCGAATACAGATATGCACACACTCCTCTTTAAAACTTTAACATTTAAAATAATCCATTGACAAACAATTATTGGTTACAGATGTCATAACTCAAAAATTTCATCCAGTCCCTTGTTTCTCAAAAAATAGTATCACTCTGGACTCTCCGTTGAGACCAACTGGTCAGTAACAGATTACAATAATTATTTCGTCCATCATACATATCTTCCACGACATACGCATGGGTGTCCTAGGCACCGCGAGCCCCTGCATTGCCTAGTCAGAACCCTCCAGGATCCTCCTTAGGTGTCCTGGCACTTCACTCAGGGACCGCTTCATCGGCCCTTTGCAACCAAACTTTCCTTAGAAAAACATATACCAAATGCTCCCTCCAGCATTCTGGCGTAAGACAGTCCTTTAAGAAAACAGGGTTTCTATGCAAGTTTTCAGTTTGATTTTCTTTTGAATACAAGGAGTATTTCTTGAATCAGTATCCCCAAAACTTGTTGATTGTAATTCTGAATTTCATACCAGAATTCCTTGAATTCTATAACCTTGATCCACAGATCAATTCAAAGGGTCTCGAACTTAGTTTCAGATTTGGCGGAGTTTTGAGTGTATTTTTCTAAACTGGTCACACCTTCCTTTCTCGAAACTGATGAAAGAGTTTGGTCTTGGTCATCATAGTCTGATTCAAGGTTCGAGTCGGAAAAGATTTTTCCTAAACTATCTTTCTCGAAAAGGTTTGATAATTCACTTACTATTTTCCTGAATTTCTTTCTTTGAATATTCACTTAACTGATTTCTAAATTAGTTATGAATTCCAATGAGGAATAAATTAATCATTTATCTTAATATTTCGATCTCGATAGATTTTTTGAATTTTCTTTTTATAATCCCTGTGAGTATAAAACGATAGAAATTTCTCTCTTAGAGTATTTAATTATTCATTTATCAAATACTCATAGAATTTAAACATAGAATTTAAGAGAATTCTAATTTCATATAAAAATTCTTTATGCATCTATTTATGCATAAAAATCAACTTCAATGGGAATAACACTTTTATATATAAAAAAGAATTTCTTTATGCATCTATTTATGTGTGAAAATCAATTTTTATAAGAATAACGCTTTTATAATTAAAAAAATTCCTTTATGCATCTTTCTCTGCATAAAAATCAATTTTAATAATAACACTTTTGTAATAAAAAAATTCCTTTATGCATCTTTCTATGCATA
This sequence comes from Cibotium barometz, assembly GCF_041138505.1. Taxonomy (NCBI): domain Eukaryota; kingdom Viridiplantae; phylum Streptophyta; class Polypodiopsida; order Cyatheales; family Cibotiaceae; genus Cibotium; species Cibotium barometz. The sequence continues at coordinate 24,275,897 of NC_141105.1, forward strand.
GAAATCAAATTTAATAAGAATAACACTTTTATAATAAAAAAATTTCCTTTATGCATCTTTCTATGCATAGAAATAATATTTAATAAGAATAACACTTTTGTAATAAAAAATTCCTTTATGCATCTTTCTATGCATAGAAATCAAATTTAATAAGAATAACACTTTTGTAATTGAAAAAAATTCCTTTATGCATCTTTCTATGCATAGAAATCAAATTTAATAAGAATAACACTTTTGTAATTGAAAAAAATTCCTTTATGCATCTTTCTATGCATAGAAATCAAATTTAATAAGAATAACACTTTTGTAATAAAAAAAATTTCCTTTATGCATCTTTCTATGCATAAAAATCAAATTTAATAAGAATAACACTTTTGTAATAAAAAAATTCCTTTATGCATCTTTCTATGCATAGAAATCAAATTGAATAATTAATATCAGTGATATCCATACATGTTCATAGGTGAATATGTACATGGAGTAATTAGAATATTTCTTTTAGATGCAAAAATGGTGGGAATTACTCTTTTGGAATAACATAAAAACAAACTTTCTTTTTCATAAAATTCTGGAAAATTTTGCCATAACCTCCTTTGTATGGCTGACCATTTCTCATTTTTATCTATCTACACTTAACTTAATTAACCCAATTTAGAATTATAAAACTCTAATCTACACAATTTTCTAAATTCAAGAGAGTAAACAATAAGAAGAGTTTAATTAATCACTTAGTTAATCTTTCTAGAATTAAGAAAGGTTGGAATGTAAAGAAGAGAAGGGGGTGGCCTTTTCATCAAAGGCATAGCATTTGAATTTAATTCAATCATTTATTACAAAACATAAAAATCAAGAAAACTATAGATTTTTCATTAAAAATTTGTAAACAAAGTAAGAAAATTGGCTTACATGGAGCTTGTAAGCTCTCCTTTGGCTTGAGGGATTGAGGGTTCTACTCTTGTTTGAAGCAAGTTTGAAGCAAGAGTGGCGACCAATTCACTTTGGAGAATATTAGGCCAAAAACAATTGAATTATTAAAAATTTAATGTAGATGGCTTAGGACAGGAGTAGAGTAATAATGCATAGACACCATTAAGCTTTTACAAAGGGGGAGGCTTCCATTTATAGAAAAAAGTGAGCCTCTAACCAAGGAACTGATTCTAGAATTTTCCAGATCAGTTTGGTCAATTTTTGACCATTTTTGGGTCAGTTCAGCTTACTTTTTGGATCTAGTTTTGAAACAGGAGAGAGGAGAGATGTAAATATCTCATTTTATTGATTAAAAATTGGGGTTAATGATGAGAAAAAGGTGCCTACTTCATGAGGGGAGATCCCCGCTTTGAGGTGTCAAAATTCAAATTTTTAATTCTTTTCTTTGGTCCTTAGTCCACTCTTCATCTTTTGTGAGCATTTACTCATTTTTTGGGGGTTTTTCTTTTATTCTTCAATTTATCTCCTCCCTACATTTGGATTAATCTTATTGGTCCATAGGAACCTTAATTGGACCATAATCCAAAATTTTCAAAAAATCTTGACCCTTAGGCTAAGGTCTTTTGTGCACATTATAATTTATTTCTAATGCACCTTAGGAATTTCTTTTTAAACTTATGTTTTGGGGAAATTTATTTTAATAAGAAGGGAAAATTTTTCCATCCAAATATATCTAAAAACTGAATTATCTCTCTCTAAAACATTTTCTCTCTCTAGGCCAAAACAGGTAGAAACAAGATCTTTTATTATTTTGAAAAGGGGATTCATTACAGGGGAAGAAACTGGACATCTTGACGGGCTAGGGAGGAATCTTACATCCTCTCCCACTTGAAAAATGAGAGATGTCCTCGTCTCGCAAACTGGGGATAATCCCACATCAGTTCGGCTTCTTTCTCCCAGGTGGGTGGCGTCTTCAAAAGGATAGAACTTCCATTTGACTAATAATTCTCCCATAATTCTGTTCCCGAGAACCTTCTCTCAAACATCAAGGATTTATTCAGGTTGGAGTTCCATTTTCCCTTGGGTTGAAGAAGTTAAGAGTTCATCACATTAAGGACATGATTCGGGCTTAGTACATACTTCTTAAGTAGGCTGACATGAAATACATTATGTACTTTGAGATGAGGAGGCAGAAGAAGTTCATAGGCTAAGTCACCTACTTTCTTTGTAATCAGATATGGCCCACAGTATCTGGGGGATAACTTCTTGTACTTCCCAACAAGAGATAAAGAACTTCTTTTGGGGCGTACTCGAATGAAGACCATATCTGCTTCTTCGAATTTTCTATCTGACCTCTTCTTATCTGCATACTACCTCTGTCTATCCTGGGCAGCTTTTATATCCTTGCAGATTGACTGCATCTGCTGCTCCATGTCATCAAGCATCTGTCTGGACATCTCGACCCTAATCAATGGGTCGGACCAAGTTAATGGTGTTAGGCAGTCTTGTCCATACAGAGCTTTGAAAGGGCTCATCCCGATACTTCGGTGATAAGAAGCATTGTAGGCGAATTCGACTAGGTGCAGATAGCTTAGCCACTTCTTGGGTTCCCTACCACAGCATGACCAAAGTATATCTTCGATTACTTGGTTCACCCTTTCTGTTTGACCATCGGTCTCGGGGTGGTAAGCTGTGCTGAGATCCAAGAAAGTTCCTACTGCTTCGAAGAATGCAGTCCAGAATCTTGACGTGAATTTGGGATCTCGATCACTTACTATTCTCCTGGGTAGGCCATGCAATCTGAAGATTTCCTTGAGGAACACTCTGGCCACATCCACTGCAGTGTAGGTTTCTTTTACTGGAATCAGATGGGAAACTTTGGTTAGTCTGTCAACTACCACGAAGATGGAGTTGTAACCTGATTGCAGTGAAGGTAGTCTAGTAATAAAATCCATATTGATACATTCCCACTTCATCTGGGGGATGTCTAATGGATGTGACTTCTTCCCAGGCATTTTTACTCTCTCGGCTTTGACTTTCTAACATATCAGGCATTGATGTACATGATTAAGTACATCATTTTTTAGTCCAGGCCAAAAGAAGCTTTTCTTTACAGACATGTAGGTCTTGATGAAACTTGGATGTCCTGCTATAAGGCTATCATGGGTTTCATTCAGAATTTGACTCTTAGTTCCCTCATCATTGGGAATGCATAGCCTGCTATTATAATACATAATTCCTTAATCCAGGCTGTATACACCCTTGAACTCGGTTCAACTCCTGAGGAGTTTTGCTTTCCTGCATAAGTAGGGTAGCAATAGGGCCAAAGAATCTATCCTGCACGATCTTCTCTTGCTTCATTAATCAAATGGATTTGACACCACTGTGATTGCAAGCAAGGAGGCTTTTCTGCTGAGGGCATCTACTACTACATTTTCTTTGCCTGGGCGGTACTTGATTTCAAAATCAAATTCGTGCAGGGTCTGCATCTACCTTCTTTGGCACATGTTGAGATCCTTCTGAGTGAAGATCCACTTTAAGCTCTGATGATCTGTCATCAAAGTGAATCTTTGACCCAGTAGGTAATGTCTCCACAACTTCAGGTCATAGACTATTGAAAGTAGCTCCAGGTCATGGACAATATAATTTCTCTCATACGTTCTGAGTTTTCAGGATTCATAGGCCAATGCATGACCTTCCTGCATGAGCGCACCTCCTAGGGAAAAACCACTGGCATAAGTTTTACTACCTCAAAGGGTAGAGAGAATTTTGGCAACTTCAGAACAGGATTGGTTACCAATGCGGTCTTTAGCTTATCAAAAGCGCTTGGCAGACCATTGAAACGGGGTATTCTTCTTGAGAAGATTAGTCATGGGGGAAGCTATGAGAGCATACTTAGGTATAAAAATTCTATACCAACCAGTTAATCCCAAGAATCCCCTGACTTCTTTCACTGTCTTTGGTTCAGGCCAATCTATGACCGGTTGGACTTTTGCGAAATCTGGAGAAATTCTGTCTTTGGATACTAGAAAGCCCAAGTATTCAACATGGTCGACAGAGAAAGTGCATTTGCTCTTTTTTGCAAAGAGTTGGTGCTTCCTTAGAATCTCAAGAACTTTACGGACGTGAGCTTCAGCTGCATTCTTTGAGTAAATCAGAATATCATCAAAGAAAACAAGAACAAAATCATCCAAGTATTCTTTGAGAATGTCCTGCATTAGGCGATTGAATGTAGCTGGGGAATTTGTCAATCCAAATGGCATGACAGTAAATTCATAGTGCCCATAGCGAGTATTGATGGCTGTCTTCGGGATATCTTGATCATTAATCCTGATCTGGTAATACCTTGATTTGAGATCTATCTTTGTGAAGATTTGGCCTCTATTTAGTCTGTCATCCCAGAAGCTCGTCAATTCTGGGGATAGGATACTTATTCCTAACTGTCTGCTGATTGAGACCTTTGTAATCCACACAGAGTCTTAACATTCCATCCTTCTTTTTCTGAAAGAGAACTCGCGCTCCCCAAGGTTAAAAATTGGGTTCTAACAGCTACCTAAGCTTTTCCTTGAGTTCAATGGCTTCAGGGACTGGCATTTTGTACGTGCGTTGGGCTACTGGTGGCTGAGCTCCGGGGGTCGATTCTATCTCATGATCTACTTCCCGAATCGGAGGCATCTCAGTTGCTCTGCTGGGAATAAATCATCATACTCACTTAACCATTCTGGTTCTTTAGCCTTTAACTTTGTGTCTACCGGATTCATTTTGACAACATAAATGAGCTGCTTCTTTCTAAGTCCTTTCAGTAACCTAGAAGCTTTTACTAATTTCACATCTGGGGATCCTGAAATTCCAGTTCCTTGAACTCTGTTCCTATGAAGGTCACGGAAGGAAATGGTTCCTTTGTGACAGTGAATGTCAGCTTGATTTTTGTGGAGCCAATCCATTCCAAGGATTCCGTCGAAAACTCCCAAAGGTAAGACTCTGAACTCGCAGTCCGTTACATTCCCATCTAGATTAAAGTGAATACGGTTTGTCTCATGGTGAGTGAAAAGAATCTTCCCACTGGCCAATTCAACTTGCATAGGTTTCCCCCTGATTTCTGTTCTAAGACTAGCAGCAAGCATCCTGGGGAAAAAAATGAATGAGTACTGTCTGAATCAATCAAAAGCTTAAATGGCTTACCCTTATACTCAGCTAGAGCATGGATGACAGAGAATTGACGATTTGGCCCTTGGTTTTCAATCGCGGCATAAATTTGACCTCTTTCCTCTTCCACTACTTCTGCTATCGTAACTGCTCTGGCTGCTGCAGATTGGGGCGGAACTCTTTCTCTTTGGTTACCCCAGTTCTGGGAGGGAGTTCTGAGATTACTTTGAATAGAGGAAGATGGTTGAGATGGAGTCCTCGTGGGATTGCCCTGATTTTGGCGAGACGTTGACTGATACGAAAGGGCTAGTCTCTGCACTCTGGGTCCTTGACTTCCCTGTCCTCTTGACATGGCAGGAGTCGGGGTAGTCTTTAAGCTGGTGACCGAAATCTTGACACCCAAAACACCTGTTCTCACTTCTAAGCTCATCTCTCTAAATCCTTGAAAGAAGTGGGGCTCCTGAGAAAGTGTTCTGAGGGAAGGGTCTTCCTTCACTTCTAAATTTCCCAGCATCTTGATTCTGATTAGGGCCTTGATGCCTCTTTGGGGGTGGAAAGTTTGAAGCACTTCCCGGGAATTGGAGCCTTTTAAAGTTTGAGGGTGGAGGCTTCGGCAGAACCTTAACAACAAATGCTTTGGCAAATTCCTTTGCCATTCTAATAGCTTCTGCCACCATTGAAACTGGTTTGGCATTTTTCACTAAAGTGTCCACTCATCCCTCGAATGAATCTGGCCATCAGCTGCTCTTCATCCAAAAGTGGAGAATATTTGAGGAGAAGGGCAAATGCCCGATGGTATTCTTCAATCGTCCGACTATCCTGCTTTAGTTCCAAGAACTCATTCATTTTGGTTTCCAAGAAGCCCGGAGGACATAACCTCTTCCTGAGGTAAGCTTTAAGATCTGACCAGGTCTGGGTATTTTAGTCGAGATGGTTTGTCTCGCAATGGCTCCTCCATCATGCGACCCAGGCTGTTTCCACAATTTTCAATGTAGCGAGAGCCATCTTGCTCTTCTCGTTATAACCGGTTACATCAAAATACTCTTCCATTGCCTCGATCCATTTTTCCACTACTTCTCCTAACTGTTCCCCTTCACCCTTGAAGGGACCAGGTTGGGATCGCTGCAAGGCTTTACGAACGTCCGGATCTAACTCTTCATCATCGTTAAGAGGATCCGGCTATCTACCACGGGACGCACGTCTCATGATTCTGACAAAATGATATTTTTGTCAACTTAACTTTGTCATCAGATTTATGACTATTTAATTTTTGAGATTTATTTCTTAAACAAATAAATATTCCATCATAATTCTTGAAAACAAGATTCACTCTGATAAATTTATTAATCAATATTCACAACCACGAAAACAATTTGGAATCTTTTTCAAAACATCATTTATTATCAAAAGTTTTTGATATATACATAGAGCGTCTCGGCTCCAAAAGTCACCGCCTCAATTGCGTACGCATAAAAAGGTGATACTGTGATGGAGACATGCTATGATATACACGATTCATCATTGGGGTAATGGTGCTGTAATTGTTCTCCTAGGAATAAAGCGGCTAAGAAGTCTAAAAATACGGCAAGAAATTCTAAAATTTCGGGGTGAGTGATTGTAGATTTGTACATAATGAACAACTCCTAGCCTTATCAAGATCATGGTTAGTGAGATATTCTATCTGAGTCTCTATTGTCGTTGATTGGTAATGACGCGAATACTTCGCCCTCCTCTAGAGAACCACACATGCTGACGTCGCTCTACTGGATCAGGAAAGTATAGATCCTCAAAGTGACGAGCGAGTCTCACTCTGCTTTCTCGGGTTGTAGCAGAGTTGATGAGATTTTCGAAGGCAAAGGCGATCATATCCTGACTCTGGGGGAGAGTCTTGGAATGCTAGACAGATTTGGGGTATCCATCTAAAAATCCAGTTCAATTTATGAGTTTTCAATTTATGTTCATTTCAAACATAATCTTAACTTTAAAATTTTAGGTAATTTCTGTTGCTGTTTCGTAAGTTTACATTAGCTCTTTGATACTAGCTGTGAGACCCCTCTGTCCCCTCTGCGCACCAAATTCCCGGTTGCTAGCACAACAGAAGTAGCTTCCTCTTGCGTGGGGTAGGGTTTCCCACTCGAGGCCTCGCTCTCGAATGTCCGAAAACGAGACTAATCTGGTGGTCATTCCGAAACCGAAACCGAGAAAATTTCCCTTGTCCAAAAAACGAGGACGATTCCACCTTTTTGATTTTCTTAATGAATTTTCTAACAGGTTCAAGAGATTAAACTATCCTTCACCTGATTAAACCAGATAGAAGGAAAACTATCACTGACTTAATTTGAAGAAATCAACGCTTTTTTCCTAACCAAAATCAGGCACAGCCATTGATCTAATCATTTGAGGAAATCAACGCTTTTTTTCTAACCAAAGCCAGACACAGCCATTGATCTACTCATTTGAGAAATTCTTCAGGTTTTTAGTTAACTACTCGAATTCTAAGCGTATTCCTATTATTTCAATTTAATTATTAAAACTCCACTGATTCCAGCCTACCCCCATCCGACCCATGGGTTAGCCACCACCCAACCACTGGAATCGGTAGAACCAGACAATTACTCACCAACCCATAATTGAATGCCTTTCTTAACTTTTGCTTTCGAATACAGATACGCACACACTCCTCTTTAAAACTTTAACATTTAAAATAATCCATTGACAAACAGTTATTGGTTACAGATGTCATAACTCAAAAATTCCATCCAGTCCCTTGTTTCTCAAAAAACAGTATCACTCTGGACTCTCCATTGAGACCAACTGGTCAACAACGAGATCCAGTAAATTACAATCATCATTTCGTCCATCATACATATCTTCCATGACATACGCATGGGTGTCCTAGGCACTGCGAGCCTGTGCATCGCCTGGTCAAAACCCTCCAGGATCCTCCTTAGGTGTCCTGGCACTTCACTCAGGAACCGCTTCATCGGCCCTCACCCATCGTACCGGAAGCGCACCATTTTTTAACCATACCGAGGCTAGTCAAGACCTAGGCTTTGCCGCGTGAGCTGTCCTTTGAACACTCCCCGCCAGCTATTGCAACCAAACTTCCTTAGAAAAACATAGACCAAATGCTCCCTCTAGCATTCTGGCATAAGAGAGTCCTTTAAGAAAATAGGGTTTCTATGCAAGTTGTCAATTTGATTTTCTTTTGAATACAAGGAGTATTTCTTGAATTAGTATCCCCAAAACTTCTTGATCGTAATTCTGAATTTCATACCAGAATTCCTTGAATTCTATAACCTTGATCCACAAATCAATTCGAAGGGTCTCAAACTTAGTTTCAAATTTGGCAGAGTTTTGAGTGTATTTTTCTAAACTAGTCACACCTTCTTTTCTCAAAACTGACAAAAGAGTTTGTTCTTAGTCACATAGTCTGATTCAAGGTTTGAGTCGGATAAGATTTTTCCTCAACTATCTTTCTCGAAAAGGTTTGATAGTTCAGTTACTATTTTACTGAATTTCTTTCTTTCTTTGAATATTCACTCAACTGATTTCTAAATTACTTTCTAAATTAGCTACGAATTCCAATGAGAAATAAATTAATCATTTATCTGAATATTTCAATCTCGATAGATTTCTTGAATTTTCTTTTTACAATCCGTGTGAGTATAAAACGATAGAAATTTCTCTCTTAGAGTATTTAATTATTCATTTATAAAATACTCATAGAATTTAAACATAGAATTTAAGAGAATTCTAGTTTTGATATAAAAATTCTTTAAGCATCTATTTATGCATAAAAATAAACTTCAATGGAAATAACACTTTTATATTAAAAAAAAGAATTTCTTTATGCATCTATTTATGCATAAAAATTAATTTTTATAAGAATAACGCTTTTATAATAAAAAAATTCCTTTATGCATCTTTCTATGCATAAAAATCAATTTAACAAGAATAACACTTGTAATAAAAAAATTCCTTTATGCATCTTTCTATGCATAGAAATCAAATTTAATAAGAATAACACTTTCATAATAAAAGAAATTTCCTTTATGCATCTTTCTATGCATAAAAATCAAATTTAATTAGAATAACACTTTTGTATTAAAAATTTTCTTTATGTATCTTTCTATGCATAAAAATCAATTTTAATAAGAATAACACTTTTGTAATAAAAAAATTCCTTTATGCATCTTTCTATGCATAGAAATCAAATTTAATAAGAATAACACTTTTGTAATAAAAAAATTCCTTTATGCATCTTTCTATGCATAGAAATCAAATTTAATAAGAATAACACTTTTGTAATAAAAAAAATTCCTTTATGCATCTTTCTATGCGTAAAAATCAAATTTATTAAGAATAATACTTTTGTAATAAAAAAATCCCTTTATGCATCTTTCTATGCATAAATATCAAATTTAATAAGAATAATACCTTTGTAATAAAATAAATCCTTTATGCATCTTTCTATGCATAGAAATCAAATTTAATAATTAATATCAATGATATCCATGCATATTCATAGGTGAATATGTACATGGAGTAATTAGAATATTTCTTTTAGATGCAAAAATGGTGGGAATTACTCTTTTGGAATAACATAAAAATAAACTTTCTTTTTCATAAAATTCTGGAAAATTTTGCCATAACCTCCTTTGTATGGCTGACCATTTCTCATTTTTATCTATCTACACTTAACTTTTATAACCCAATTTAGAATTATAGAACTCTAATCTACACAATTTTCTAAATTCAAGAGAGTAAACAATAAGAAGAGTTTAACTAATCACTTAGTTAATCTTTCTAGGATTAAGAAAGGTTGGAATGTAAAGAAGAGAAGGGGGTGGCCTTTTCATCAAAGGCATAGCATTTGAATTTAATTCAATCATTTACAAAACATAAAAATCAAGAAAACCATAGATTTTTCATTAAAAATTTGTAAACAAAGTAAGAAAATTAGCTTACATGGAGCTTGTAAGCTCTCCTTTGGCTTGAGGGATTGAGGGTTCTACTCTTGTTTGAAGCAACAGTGGCCACCAATTCACTTTGGAGAGGATTAGGCCAAAAATAATTGAATTAATAAAAAATTCAATGTAGATGGCTCAGGACAGGAGTAGAGTAGATGGCTCAGGACAGGAGTAGAGTAGATGGCTCAGGACAGGAGTAGAGTAACAGTGCATAGACACCATTAAGCTTTTACAAAGGGGGAGGCTTCTATTTATAGGAAAAAGTGAGCCTCTAACCAAGGAACTGATTCTAGAATTTTCCCGATCAGTTTTGGTCAATTTTTGACCTTTTTTGGGTCAGTTCAGCTTACTTTTTGGGATCTAGTTTTGAAATAGGAGAGAGGAGAGATAAAAATATCTCATTTTATTGATTAAAAATTGGGGATAATGATGAGAAAAAGGCACCTACTTCATGAGGGGAGATCCCCACTCTGAGGTGTCAAAATTCAAATTTTTAATTCTTTTCTTTGGTCCTTAGTCCACTCTTCATCTTATGTGAGCATTTACTCATTTTTTTTGGGGGTTTTTCTTTTATTCTTCAATTTATCTCCTCTCTACATTTGGATTAATCTTATTGGTCCATAGGAACCTTAATTGGACCATAATCCAAAATTTTCAAAAAATCTTGACCCTTAGGCTAAGGTCTTTTATGCACATTATAATTTATTTCTAATGCACCTTAGGAATTTCTTTTTAATCTTATGTTTCGGGGGAGTTTATTTTAATTAAAAGAAAAATTTTTCCATCCAAAGATATCTAAAAACTCAATTATCTCTCTCTAGAATATTTTCTCTCTCTAGACTAAAACAGGTAGAAACAAGATCTTTTATTATTCTGAAAAGGGGATTGATTACAGGGGAAGAAACTGGATATCTTGAGGGACTGGGGAGGAATCTTACATCCTCTCCCACTTGAAAAACGCGAGATGTCCTCATCTCGCAAATTGGGGGTAATCCCACATTAGTTCGGCTTCTTTCTCCCAGGTGGAGTCTTCAAAAGGATAGAACTTCCATTTGACTAATAATTCTCTCAGAATTATGTTCCTGAGAACCTTCTCTCGAACATCAGGGATTTCTTCAGGTTGGAGTTCCATTCACCCTTGGGTTGAAGAAGTTAAGAGTTCATCATTAAGGACATGATTCGGGCTTAGTACATACTTCTTAAGTAGACTGACATGAAATACATTATGTACTTTGAGATGAGGAGGCAAAAGAAGTTCATAGGCTAAGTCACCTACTTTCTTTGTAATCAAATATGGCCCACAGTATCTGGGGGATAACTTCTTGTGCTTCCCAAGAGATAGAGAACTTCTTTTGGGGCGTACTCGAATGAAGACTATATTTGCTTCTTCGAATTTTCGGTCTGACCTCTTCTTATCTGCATACTACTTCTGTCTATCCTGGGCAGCTTTTATATCCTTGCGGATTGATTGCATCTATTGCTACTCCATGTCGTCAAGCATCTGTCTGGACATCTTGACCCTAATCAATGGGTCGGACCAAGTTAATGGTGTTAGGCAGTCTTGTCCATATAGAGCTTTGAAAGGGCTCATCTGGATACTTCGGTGATAAGAAGCATTGTAGGCAAATTCGACTAGGTGCAGATAGCTCAGCCACTTCTTGGGTTCCCTGCCACCACAGCATGACCGAAGTATATCTTCGATTACTTGGTTCACCCTTTTTGTTTGACCATCGGTCTTGGGCTGGTAAGCTGTGCTGAGATCCAAGAAAGTTCCTACTGCTTCGAAGAATGCAGTAGTCCAGAATCTTGATGTGAATTTGGGATCTCGATCACTTACTATTCTCCTGGGTAGGCCATGCAATCTGAAGATTTCCTTGAGGAACACTCTGGCCACATCCACTGTAGTGTAGGTTTCTTTTATTGGAATCAGATGGGAAACCTTGGTTAGTCTGTCAACTACCACGAAGATGGAGTTGTAACCTGATTACAGTGGAGGTAGTCTAGTAATAAAATCCATACTGATACATTCCCACTTTATCTCGGGAATGTCTAATGGATGTAACTTCCCAAGCATTTTTACTCTCTCGGCTTTGACTTTCTGACATATCAGGCATTGACGTACATGATTAAGTACATCCTTTTTTAGTCTAGGCCAAAAGAAGCCTTTCTTTACAGACATGTAGGTCTTGATGAAACCTTGATGTCCTGCTATAAGGCTATCATGGGCTTCATTCAGAATTTGACTCTTAGTTCCCTCATCATGGGAATGCATAGCTGCTATTATAATACATAATTCCTTCATCTAGGCTATACCCTTGAACTCAATTCAACTCCTATGAGGAGTTTTGCTTTCCTGCATAAGTAGGGTAGCAATAGGGCCAAAGAATCTATCATGCATGATCTTCTCTCTTGCTTCATTAATCAATGGATTTGACACCACTGTGATTACAAGCAAGGAGGCTTTTCTGCTGAGGGCATCTGCTACCACATTTTCTTTGCCTAGGCGGTACTTGATTTCAAAATCAAATTCGTGCAGGGTCTGCATCCACCTTCTTTGGCGCATGTTTAGATCCTTCTGAGTGAAGATCCACTTTAAGCTCTGATGATCTGTCACCATCATCAAAGTGAATCTTTGACCCAGTAGGTAATGTCTCCAAAACTTCAGGGCATAGACTACTGAAAGTAGCTCCAGGTCGTGGACAACATAATTTCTCTCATGCGTTCTAAGTTTTCGGGATTCATAGGCCCCACTGCATAACCTTCCTGCATGAGCGCACTTCCCAGGGCAAAACCACTGGCATCAGTTATTACTACCTCAAAGGGTAGAGAGAATTTTAGCAACTTCAGAAGGGATTGGTTACCAAGGCGGTCTTCAGCTTATCAAAAGCGCTCTGACACTTAGCAGACCATTGAAACGGGGTATTCTTCTTGAGAAGATTAGTCAGGGGGAAGCTATGAGAGCATACTTAGGTATAAAAATTCTATACCAACCAGTTAATCCCAAGAATCCCCTGACTTCTTTCACTGTCTTTGGTTCAGGCCAATCTATGATTGCTTGGACTTTTGCGAAATTTGGAGAAATTTCGTCTTTGGATACCAGAAAGCCCAAGTATTCAACATGGTCGACAGAGAAAGTGCATTTGCTCTTTTTTGAAAAGAGTTGGTGCATTTGCTCTTTTTTGCAAAGAGTTGGTGCTTCCTTAGAATCTCAAGAACTTTAACGGACGTGAGCTTCATGGTTAGCTGCATTCTTTGAGTAAATCAGAATATCATCAAAGAAAACAAGAACAAAATCATCCAAGTATTCTCTGAGAATGTCCTACATTAGGCGATTGAATGTAGCTAGTAAATTTATCAATCCAAACGGCATGACAGTAAATTCATAGTGCCCATAGCGAGTATTGATGGCTGTCTTCATGATATCTTGATCATTAATCTTGATCTGGTAATACCCTAATTTGAGATCTATCTTTGTGAAGATTTGGGCTCCATTTAGTCTGTCCAAAAGCTCATCAATTCTGGGGATAGGATACTTATTCTTAAAACTGTCAGCTGATTGAGACCTTTGTAATCCACACAGAGTCTTAACGTTCCATCCTTCTTTTTTCTGAAAGAGAACTCGCGCTCCCCAAGGTTAAAAACTGGGTCTTACAAACCCTTGTTCTAACAGCTGCCTAAGTTGTTCCTTGAGTTCAATGGCTTCAGGGATTGGCATTTTATACGTGCGCTGCTACTGGGTGAGCTCCAGGGAGTCAATTCTATCTCATGATCTACTTCCCGAATTGGAGGTATCTCAGTTAGCTCTGCTGAGAATAAATCATCATACTCACTTAACCATTCTGGTTCTTTAGCCTTTAACTTTGTGTTTACCGGATTCATTTTGATAACATAAATGAGCTGCTTCTTTCTAAGTCCTTTCAGTAACCTAGAAGCTTTTACTAATTGCAGATCTGGGGATCCTGAAATTCCAGTCCCTTGAACTTTGTTCCCGTGAAGATCACGGAAGGAAATGGTTCCATTGTGAGAGTGAATGTCAGCTTGATTTTTGTGGAGCCAATCCATTCCAAGGATTCCGTCGAAAACTCCCAAAGGTACTAAATCTGAACTGGCAGTCCATTACATTCCCATCTGGATGAAAGTGAATACGATCTGTCTCATGGTGAGTGAAAAGAATCTTCCCACTGGCCAATTCAACTTGCATAGGTTTCCTCATTTCTGTTCTAAGACTAGCAAACGCAAGCATCCTAGGGAAATAAATGAATGAGTACTGCCTGAATCAATCAAAAGCTTAAATGGCTTACCCTTATACTCAGTTGGAGCATGGATGACAGAGAATTGACGATTTGACCCTTGGTTTTGAATCGCGGCATAAATCTGACCTTTTTCCTCTTCCATCACTTCTGCTATTGTAACTGCTCTGGCTTGCTGCACATTGGGGCGGAACTCTTTCTCTTTGGATACCCCAGTTCTGGGAGGGAGTTCTAAGATTACTCTGAATAGAGGCAGATGGTAGTCCTCTTGGGATTGCTCTGATTTTGGCGAGACAGGACCCTGATTTCACTTATACAAAGGGGCTGGTCTCTGCACTCTAGGTCCTTGACTTCGCTATCCTCTTGACATGGCAGGAGTCGGGCAATCTTTAAGCTGGTGACCAAAACCCTGACACCCAAAACACCTATTCTCACTTCTAAGCTCATCCCTCTAAATCCTTGAAAGAGGTGGGGCTCCTGAGAAATTGTTCTGAGGGAAGGGTCTTCCTTCACTTCTAAATTTCCCAGCATCTTGATTCTCATTAGGGCCTTGATGCCTCTTTGGGGTGGAAAGTTTGAAGCACTTCTCGGGGTTTGGAACCTTTTAAAGTTTGAGGGTGCAGGCTTTGGCGGGACCTTAACAACAAATGCTTTGGCAAAGTCCTTTGCCATTCTGACAGCTTCTGCCATTGAGACTGGTTTGGCATTTTTCACTACTAAAGTGTCCAATGGTTTGTTCATCCCTCGAATGAATCTGGCCATCAGTTGCTCCATCCAAAAGTGGAGAATATTTGAGGAGAAGGGCAAATGCCTGATGGTATTCTTCAATCGTCCGACTATCCTGCTTCAGTTCCAAGAACTCATTCATTTTGGTTTCTAGGAAGCCCGGAGGACAGAACCTCTTCCTGAGGTAAGCTTTAAGATCTGACCAGGTCTGGGTATTTCGGTCGAGACGATTTGTCTCGCAATTGTTCCTTGTAACATACCCATCTTCACTAATAAAGAAATATCCATGTAATTACGAGTTTTTATGGTATAAAAATCAATGATTTTATTATTTGACTCATTTCTACTTAGTATCTTCAAATTATGAGCCCAAATTTGGAATCCGCGTGCGATTTTACCCTGATATAGGATTTTACAGCATCCAAAACGGACACCGGATCAAGCCTATATGCAAATTTCAGTCATTTTAGTTAAAAAACGACGACCTTTAAACCTTAATAAATGCACGATCGGGCGTCCGATTGATGAACGGTCTGAACCCCAATGACCAGGAGAACCTCCCGGACAAAAAAAATTTTCGCCCCCCGGGCGGTCTGACACGCAAATCGAGGCGGACGCCCCAAATTTGGGTACCCTATCCCAAAATTTGGACCGTACACACTTACTAGGGTGCCCGTACGATGGCCGCCCAAGAACCAAAGGACGGCCGCCCATTGTGTGGTCCACACGCACCGCTACGTGGACACCCATGGACACCCATGCTACCCCAGACCAGATAAGGTACATGCGTACCACTCCTTTCCTTGACAACCGGCACCATACCTTTCCCCTAGACCCATGCAGGCCACTGATCCATAGCCTTTGCTGGTACACCGTCCTTTCGTCCTCGCTTTGCGCAGCGCCCGTACCCCACAGCTATATAAACCCCGGGGTGCTCCACAGGCCACAGGCATTCCTGTGTAGCGTATGCCCTGTTGTACCGCCAACACCATATTAGTGAATTTAAGAATTTTCCAATTCCCATTTTTGAATACTTAAAAATGGGGACATGGATAACATGTTTGTAAGTTTCTCAAAACCCTATCATATGACCTATCGTTGGAAAGCGCTTGAAAAATGGAATCTAAAGAGCTATAAAGCGCTCATTTTGGATTAGTGGTGTTCAAGTTATGGTTAATCCAAACTTTTGACCACGTATCCCAAACTTGTGGAAAATTCCCATATTCCCCAATATGGTGTTCGCCATCCGTACCGCCGTCTGTCCCTGTGCAGCGTACTTGCTGTAGTACAGCCGCTCCTTTGCAGCCACCCCTCTCACACCCCCTCATTTGCCTCTTTTCAGATAAGCCAATTTTCCTCCATCCCCCTCTTGCTAGTACAGCCGCCCCTTGCAGCCACCCCTCTCACACCCCCTCATTTGCCTCTTTTCAGATAAGCCAATTTTCCTCTCACACCCCCTCTTGCTAGGAGGCAGTGTCCTTAACTCTTCTTCCCCCCCCGTGTGAAGATACTTACAGCAACCCCTCACAGCCCTCTCCACGTTTTTGCTCTTAAGGACATCTCACAATCCCCCCCCTTTGCGTAGACTTTAATAAGGGTTTTTTTTGCCTTAAGAAAGGGTTTGTGCGCTATAATCTTTTGCTCATACGGTGAGCAAACGATCTCAGAATTAAGATCCGACTGAAGCCTTTCGATCGTGGCAGCGAGCTCTACAAGGAGATGCCCAAGATGGCCTCTTCTCGGAGACGTCAAAATATTGCCTCAAGAGGAGCGCGCAACAACGAGATTAGGGAAGATGCTCCCAATGCGGCTCCAACCCTCCCTTTTCAAGCTCCTCAAGGAAATGGTGGCCAGGTTAGCTTGGTTAGTTTTTTTAAAGAAGAGTTTTTCCTTAAATTAGTATTAATAAATGTGTATCTTTTCCTTTTAAAATAACGACATAAAATTGTATGAAGTTACGAATTATGTGATGCTGTATTCAGTAAATTGCGTTGAAATTGTTATCTTTACGAATTGTGTAATGCTATATTCAATAAATTGCATTGAAATTGTTATCTTTAAAGAGTGCAAGCTTTTTTTTTTTGGCTTCAACGCTAACTCCGTTCCGTGCTTGTGTAGCCGGGCGGCCCGGGAACAGCCCAAGGTATCCCTCATACCATTGGGAGAATAAGGATCGCCGATTGAGGCGAGAGATTATGATGCTACCTAGTTCTGCGGGCCCAGGCTAGTGCGGTAAATAAGCCCACCCTAGTGCACAGACATCCCTCTGAGGGGCGGGAGGATTGAGCGATGGAGCCTGAGAGGGCAACAGGCCGGCTTGAGTCCTCGCCAGCGGCCGACGATGAGGTGTATGGTCCCGTAGGGTTTTGCCCAGCATGTAGAGACTGGAAGGCCGAATTCTAGATCATCGGCAGTATAAGAATAAGAGAGCCGGTTTGGCTTGTATGGAATTGATTCATGTATAAACTTTTTATATAAATATATCTTGTCTTTGGCATGATTGTATTGTGTAAAAAGGCTGTTTTAACAAACCTTGTGAAAAAGGGTCTTAATTAAGGAACATGTTTATTTATGTCAAACAGTGTGGTATGATTAGTTAGAAAACAAATTGATGCGTGAGTAGGGTGGAAAGTGGGAGGATGGAATGCCCCGACGGCACTATCCTATGGACAGGTGGACCCGATTAGTCGGGTAGCTTTCCAACAGATTAAGTGTGAAAGCCCTACGCTAGATAAATAGGTTCTTGGGCAACTCTATTCTAGAAGACTAGGCCAGCGGGCGGCTGTGCCTTGCATAAGATGAGGAAAAAAGCGTTGTCTCTAGAAATCAAGTCTAGTAGTTGCCTAATTTATGATCAATTGCCCTATGGGTGATTTGATGTTTAGAAGATCACGCGCTCCCCCTGCGAGATAGAACTAGGTCTTACCTATGAATCGTATCCTTGAATCTCTACATGGTCAAGGTGTCGATGAATAGGAAATTTTCTCCAAGTCAAGACTTAGTGGACTATCTTAAGTATTTCCCCCATTTTAGAAGGGAGGAACCTTACATTCCTCCATGCGACCCTGGCTATTTCCACAATTTTCAATCTGGCGGACGAGAGCCATCTTGCTCTTCTCGTTATAACCGGTTACATCAAAATACTCTTCCATTGCCTCGATCCATTTTCCACTACTTCTCCTAACTGTTCCCCTTCACCCTTGAAGGGACTAGGTTGGGATCGGTGCAGGGCTTTACGAACATCCGGATCTTACTCTTCATCATCGGTAAGAGGATCCGGCTATCTACCACGGGCCGCGCGCCTCATGATTCTTACAAAATGATATTTTTGTCAACTTAACTTTGTCATCAGGTTTATGACTATTTAATTTTTGAGATTTATTTCTTAAACAAATAAATATTCCATCATAATTCTTGAAAACAAGATTCACTCTGATAATTTTATTAATCAATATTCACAACCACGAAAACAATTTGGAATCTTTTACAAAACATCACTTATTATCAAACGTTTTTGATATATACAAAGTGTCTCGGCTCCAAAAGTCACCGCCTCAATCGCGTACACATAAAAAGGCGATACTGCGATGGAGACATGCTATGATATACACGATTTATCATTGATAATGGTGCTGTAATTCTTCTCCTAGGAATAAAGTGGCTAAGAAGTCTAAAAATATGGCAAGAAATTCTAAAATTTCGGGGTGAGTGATTATAGAGTTGTATATAATGAACAACTCCTAGCCTTATATCAAGATCATGGTTAGCGAGATATTCTATCTGAGTCTCTGTCGTTGATTGGTAATGACGTGAATACTTCACCCTCTAGAGAACCACATATGCTGACATCGCTCTACTGGATCAGGAAAGTATAGATCCTCAAAGTGTGACGAGCGAGTCTCACTCTGCTTTCTTGGGTTGTAGCGGAGTTGATGAGATTTTCGAAGGCAAAGGTGATCATATCCTGACTTTGGAAGAGTCCAGGAATGCTAGACAGATTTGGGGTATCCATCTAAAAATCCAGTTCAATTTATGAGTTTTCAATTTATGAAGTTCATTTCAAACATAATCTTAACAAGTGAAAACATTATTTCCTAGATTATCTTTAAAATTTTAAGCAATTTCTGCCGCTATTTCGTAAGTTTACAACAGCGCTCTGATACCAGCTGTGAGACCCCTCTGCGGCCCCTCCGCGCATCGGATTCCCGGCTAGCAGAGCAAAAGTAGCTTCCTCTTGCACAGGGTAGGGTTTCCCACTCGGAGCCTCGCCCTCAACAAATGTCCAGACACGAGACTAATCTGGTGGTCATTCCGAAACCGAAACCGAAACCGGGAAAATTTCCCTTGCCCGAAAAACGAGGATGATTCCCTCTTTTTGATTTTCTTAACGAATTTTCTAACGGGTTCAAGAGATTAAACTATCCTTCACCTGATTAAACCAAATAGAAGGAAAACTATCACTGACTTAATTTGAAGAAATCAACGCTTTTTTCCTAACCAAAATCAGGCACAGCCGTTGATCTAATCATTTGAGAAAATCAACGCTTTTTTCCTAATCGAAGCCAGATGACACGGCCATTGATCTACTCATTTGAGAAATTCTTCAGGTTTTTATTTAACTACTCAAATTCTAAGCGTATTCCTATTATTTCAATTTAATTATTAAAACTCCACTGATTCCAGCCTACCCCATCCGGCCCATGGGTTAGCCCAACCACTGGAAACGGTAGAACCAGACAATTACTCACCCACCCATAATTGAATGCCTTTCTGAACTTTTACTTTCGAATACAGATACGCACACACTCCTCTTTAAAACTTTAACATTTAAAATAATCCATTGACAAACAGTTATTGGTTACAGATGTCATAACTCAAAAATTCCATCCAGTCCCTTGTTTCTCAAAAAATAGTATCACTCTGGACTCTCCGTTGAGACCAACTGGTCAACAGAGATCCAGTAACAGATTACAATAATCATTTCGTCCATCATACATATCTTCCATGATATACGCATGGGTGTCCTAGGTACCGCGAGCCCGTGCATCGCCTGGTCAGAATCCTCCAGGATCCTCCTTAGGTATCTTGGCACTTCACTCAGTGACCGCTTCATCGGCCCTCGCCCATCGTACCAGCGGAAGCGCACCAGGCTTTACCACGTGAGCTCTCCTTTGCACACTCCCTGCCAGCTGTTGCAACCAAACTTCCCTTAGAAAAACATATACCAAATGCT
Organism: Cibotium barometz; assembly: GCF_041138505.1. Classification (NCBI taxonomy): domain Eukaryota; kingdom Viridiplantae; phylum Streptophyta; class Polypodiopsida; order Cyatheales; family Cibotiaceae; genus Cibotium; species Cibotium barometz. The sequence goes on from NC_141105.1 coordinate 24,296,152, forward strand.
CCCTCCAGCATTTTGGCGTAAGACAGTCCTTTAAGAAAACAGGGTTTCTATGCAAGTTTTCAGTTTGATTTTCTTTTGAATACAAGGAGTAATTCTTGAATCAATATCCCAAAAACTTCTTGATCGTAATTATGAATTTCATACCAGAATTCCTCGAATTCTATACCCTTGATCCACAGATCAACTCGAAGGGTCTCAAACTTAGTTTCAGATTTGGCGGAGTTTTGAGTGTATTTTTCTAAACTGGTCACACCTTCTTTTCTCGAAACTACGAAAGAGTTTGTTCTTGGTCATAGTCTAATTCAAGGTTCGAGTCGGATAAGATTTTTCCTGAACTATCTTTCTCAAAAAGGTTTGATAATTTAGTTTACGATTTTACTGAATTTCTTTCTTTGAATATTCACTTAATTAATTTCTAAATTAGTTACGAATTCCAACGAGGAATAAATCAATCATTTATCTGAATATTTTGATCTCGATAGATTTCCTAAATTTTCTTTTTACAATCCGTGTGAGTATAAAATGATAGAATTTCTCTCTTAGAGTATTTAATTATTCATTTATAAAATACTCAGAATTTAAACATAGAAATTAAGAGAATTCTAAATTTGATATAAAAATTCTTTATGCATCTATTTATGCATAAAAATCAACTTCAATGGGAATAACACTTTTATATAAAAAAAAGAATTTCTTTATGCATCTATTTATGCATAAAATTTTTTTATAAGAATAATGCTTTTATAATAAAAAAATTCATTTATGCATCTTTCTATACATAGAAATCAATTTTAATAAGAATAACACTTTTGTAATTAAAAAAATTTCTTCATGCATCTTTCTATGCATAGAAATCAAATTTAATAAGAATAACACTTTTATAATTAAAAAAATTTCTTTATGCATCTTTGTATGCATAAAAATCAAATTTAATAAGAATAACACTTTTGTAATAAAAATTTCCTTTATGCATCTTTCTATGCATAAAAATCAATTTTAATAAGAATAACACTTTTTTAATTAAAAAATTTCCTTTATGCATCTTTCTATGCATAGAAATCAAATTTAATAAGAATAACACTTTTGTAATTAAAAAAATTCCTTTATGCATCTTTCTATGCATAAAAATCAAATTTAATAAGAATAACACTTTTGTAATTAAAAAAAAATCCTTTATGCATCTTTCTATGCATAAAAATCAAATTTAATAAGAATAACACTTTTGTAATTTAAAAAATCCCTTTATTCATCTTTCTATGCATAAAAATCAAATTTAATAAGAATAACACTTTTGTAATAGAAAAATTCCTTTATGCATCTTTCTATGCATAGAAATCAAATTTAATAATTAATATCAGTAATATCCATGCATATTCATACGTGAATATGTACATGGAGTAATTAGATTATTTCTTTTAGATGAAAAAATGGTGGGAATTACTCTTTTGGAATAATATAAAAACAAACTTCTTTTTCACAAAATTCTAGAAAATTTTGCCATAACCTCCTTTGTATGGTTAACTATTTCTCATTTTTATCTATATACACTTAACTTAATTAACCCAATTTAGAATTATAGAACTCTAATCTACATAATTTTCTTAATTCAATAGAGAAAACAATAAGAAGAGTTTAATTAATCACTTAGTTAATCTTTCTAGGATTAAGAAAGGTTGGAATGTAAAGAAGACAAGGGGGTGGCCTTTTCATCAACAAAGGCATAGCATTTGAATTTAATTCAATCATTTACAAAACTTAAAAATCAAGAAAACCATAGATTTTTCATTAAAAATTTGTAAACAAAGTAAGAAAATTAGCTTACATGGAGCTTGTAAGCTCTCCTTTGGCTTGAGGGATTGAGGGTTCTACTCTTGTTTGAAGCAAGAGTGGCCACCAATTCACTTTGGAGAGGATTAGGCAAAACACAATTGAATTATTAAAAAATTCAATGTAGATGGCTCAGGAGACAGGAGTAGAGTAATAGTGCATAGACACCATTAAGCTTTTACAAAGGGGGAGGCTTCTATTTATAGGAAAAAGTGAGCCTCTAACCAAGTAACTGATTCTAGAATTTTCCAGATCAGTTTGGTCAATTTTTAACCATTTTTGGGTCAGTTCAACTTACTTTTTGGATCTAGTTTTGAAACAGGAGAGAGGAGAGATGAAAATATCTCATTTTATTGATTAAAAATTGGGGGTAATGATGAGAAAAAGGCGCCTACTTCATGAGGGGAGATCCCCACTCTGAGAGGTGTCAAAATTCAGATTTTTAATTCTTTTCTTTGGTCCTTAGTCCACTCTTCATCTTATGTGAGCATTTACTCATTTTTTGGGGGTTTTTCTTTTATTCTTCAATTTATCTCCTCCCTACATTTGGATTAATCTTATTGGTCCATAGGAACCTTAATTGGACCATAATCCAAAATTTTCAAAAAATCTTGACCCTTAGGCTAAGGTCTTTTATGCACATTATAATTTATTTCTAATGCACCTTAGGAATTTCTTTTTAAACTTCTGTTTCGGGGGAATTTATTTTAATACTAAGGGAAATTTTTCCATCCAAAGATATCTAAAAACTGAATTACCTCTCTCTAGAATATTTTCTCTCTCTAGGCCAAAACAGGTAAAAACAAGATCTTTTATTATTCTGAAAAGGGAATTGATTACAGGGGAAGAAACTTGACATTTTGAGGGCCTGGGGAGGAATCTTACACCATGCATCTTTTACGTGTTCCTTAGAGTCAATGTGATGAATAAGACTAGTGCCCATGTGTAAATCAATAAGTGATAATGCTTGCTCATCGTTTTCAGCCCATCATTCACTTTGTTCATCTGGCACATTTTCCTAATGATTTTCCATAGTTTCTTATGCATTAGAAGGCACTTCATTTGTGTAGCCCAGGTGTGGAACCCTTCCCCATTGAACTTCTCTACATGAGAAGTGATGCTTGTTGATGTTGCCATAATGAGAAGGTCTTACCAATGAGCTTATGATGCTTCAATTGGCAGTTTCTATTCTCGTACAACTTGGCAAACTTGGATGCTTTAAACAAGGTGAAATGCAAGTAGTGCGTGTGCTTCCAATTTTTTAATTTTTTGCTTTTAGAGCTTCCTAAGGATAGCCCCAATGCAAAGTTACTGCTTTTGATGTGTAAACACACTAAATGCAACCCTAATTGCTCAATTGTATCCCCAATTACACCCAATTTTTGCTAATTGCCTATTAATTATCTTGATTACTCATAGTAGTGATGAAGCAACGGTTAAGAGAGTGGAGGCTCAAATTGAGCTTGTGGAGCATACATTGAAGGGGGTTTCTGCATGAGGATTATGTACTTGAAGGATAGAAGAGGCCTATGTAGAAAAAATTAACTCAATACTCTAAACAACAAGCTCATTTTCCCTAAAGTCCACGACCAGTTTTTGCTTGTTGTGACCAGCTTAGTGGATGAAATGCTACCAAATTCAACTTGTAGAGTCATCTCTTAGTATCGCTAACAAGCTCCTAAAGGGGATTGCCCCAATTCGAAGTACACGGGGCAAATGGAACAAAAATGCATGTAGTGCTTTTTCGCGAAAATCAACCTGTTGGCAGCAAAATCGCTGAATTCCCTTGAGGTGAGGGATTAGCAATGGTGCAATAATGAAGCCCCTAAATTATCTTGGGCAATGGTGAAGAGGGTAGTGAGCAATCAACTCTCCAAATTTTGGCCAGAAGAGGTGAGAAGGGGATAAGGTAGGATTAGTGAGGCTAATGAGAGTTAGTGCTAATTTTGCAATGGAGGGTTAGAGAAGCTCATGGAACAAGGGTTGGCTCTGATACCATGTTAAGATTTATGGTACCTCTCCTACAAGAAGCTAATTAGTAATCCTAAGGTGGATGATGCCTAAGCACGATCATGATGAGAGTATGTGAAACAAAGTGATGATCACAAGCTAATTAGGTTGCAAGATAGATTAACTTGCACTCATAGAGAATCTTGAGATGTGCGTGTACTTCCATTTCTTGAAAATGACCCCTTTTATATGGGTAGAGTACATCTTTGCGTTGGTCCATGCATGTGAGATAATCCACTTTTGCCATATGGCTTCATCCTTACCTACTCACTTCCTACCTCTACATGTGCTCTATGGCACCACACTTCTCAACAAAATGTAGTTCTAGTGAGCAATACTAGTATTAATAGATTACCACTAAATGTAGTTCTAGTGAGCAATACTAGCACTACTAATGAGAAATATTAGCATAATTAGTAGCTTACTAGCACAACATCTAGTAGTGTTGGTAAGTCTTAAATCATTGCTAGCTATGCTAGTTATTATTAGGAGAGCTACTAGTTATTTGTGTTGATACATTGGTAAGAGTGATTGTAAGTACTACAAGGTAGTTCTTACTGTGCATATATATGTGTAGTATAAACATATATATGTGTAGTAAAAACATGTATGGGGAATCCACAACTTAAGTATGCTAGCATAGACAATATATGCATGAGGCAACCCATATCCTAAATGTAACTAGGGTTTAATCTATACATAGCTCTACTTTCTGCATCCTAGCGCATCTTATAGATTTATGTTGGGACTAATTATGTGTAGAAAAGCATGCCAAGTTCTATGTGTGGATCAAAACAAGGCATAGTAAGTTTTGTGTTTGAGTTGAAACTTCTCAATCTTCCACATCAAGTTTTGTGTGGAAAATGCATCTAAAGTTCAAAATGCAAAGAAATTTTTTTTGGCATCACCATTAATTCATATTTCAACCATAAGATGAGAAAACTAGGTTTCACAAAGCTCTAACTTGTAATGATATTATGAATGGAGTTCATACAGAGTATACAAACATTTCCTTGCAAGTTACAATAGTGCAAGTCTTTTCCTTTGCAAGTTACAAAATGAACAAATCAAAACCCTTAAGCCTCTTATTGAGCCTCTTCTTCTTGTTGAGCATCTTTTCTCCTTGGAGTTTATATAGAGTATACAAATATTTCCTTGCAAGTTATGATAGTGCAAGTCTTTTCCTTGCAAGTTACAAAATAAACAATTCAAAACCATCAAGCCCTCTTGTTGTTGAGCCTCCTCTTTGTTGAGCCTCTTTTCTTATAGATCCTCTTCTTCTTATTGAAGCACGTTTAGCATTCTCTTCATCTTGTCGAGCCTGTGTACAACATCTTTTTTAGCCTTAGACCATGCTTCCATTAGCATGATGGAATTATCATACTTGCAAATATTAGGATGATTTTTACATGAGTAGATTTACACACATGAACTCCTTATAATCTAGATATACTTCATCCACAATCATAACCATGGCTACATGCCGAGGAAAAAACCTCATCCTATGTTTAATTTCTAAACTTATAGAGGTAGGATTGTTCCTATAAACTTATGGGATTCATCCATACCTTGTACAAAGAATCATCCACCGACAAAGTGTTTTCCTCATTTAAGTCCTAGTACTACTTCCACAGGGTGGAGAGGTTCTTGAAGAAAATTTGTTTGTTGTTAACTAGCCTCATCACATAAATCCTATTCAAAGATACCAGATAATTTGCATTGTACTTTGAGAAAGCATCACTCCAAAATCATGTGTACTTTTTTAAGCCGTGAAGTACTCCATATGTTTTAACCACTCTATTGGTCAACATGGTTTTGCTTGCCCGACCTACTGTAAGGCGCTTTGCCATTTTAACCACTTTTACTCCCATGATTCAAATGGACACTTATCTGTTGTAAGATGACGCTGGAACATATAAATCAACCTTACCATGCACTTAATGTGAAATAGGGAAAGTTTATGGCCTTAGTGTACATAGTTTCTTAAGACTAGTAATAGAGGCTAGACCATTTTTAAGTTTAGTTGGCCTACTATGAAAACTAGTCACTTGTATATATGTCATTTTTGACAATCAATAATACATAATCATTCCCCTTGTAATAGTTTTCTTATGAGCTCCCCTCATGCCCTCTTCTTACACGCTATTTTGTTCTTGCTTGCTTGATGGATGCTTGTTTAGATAGGTGTGATTATAGGTTTCCCTCTTGCATTAGCTTCTTTTTTTTTATCTTTTATTGGAGAGAACCATTGTGAGAGACCATCTCTTCTTGCCTCTATCTAGTCATTGAGATCTCTCCCTTCACCCCTTTGGCAAAGGAGCATTCCGGTGTGATAAACGGAGTGAGAATACAATGAACAAGATAGATCACCCACATGGAAAATTGTAAGTTGTGGCTCTAAGGCAAGACCCAATGATATATGCTTTGGCAAGGTAAGCTCTTGGCTTGAACATATTTGGCATTGCCTCTATTGAGGACTAGCCTGGGTCTTCCCATTCTTCGAGCAAAACTTTTTGAGCGGGGAAAAAATCAAGCGACACATTTCAAGGAACAGGCACACAAGAGGGCTAAGGCCAGAGTAATGAGAACACCATAGGCATGCTCAACACATCTAGGAATGATTTACATGTGTTTTTGTATAGAACCTTTCCTTCATAGCTAGTACACCTTCAGAGTTCATCGGTAAAGGGAAAGTCACATGTAAATCATTATGATTCAAAATCAATTACACCATCATAGTGAGCACTTCGGAGTCCGAACCAACACCAAGACATGTGTATCGAGATTGAAACATATGACAACAAAAGAGAACACAACAAAGCATACGACGTCTCTAAATTTGACTTCAAATAGAAAGTGGTCACATAATAGCCCTTACAAGCCACAAGCATGGATCCTACAAAGTACATAAGCCATATCATCACCATATGGCCACATCCAGTGTCTAAATTAAGAACTACTGAGTGTTTGCATGCTCCCCACAATGGCTAGTCTGGCTCATATGGGGGGCCTTACAAAAAGAGCACATTTGTCACCTACCAATAACAACACAAGGGTGAAACATTGAACAAATTATTTTTGAATAGCAAGCTCTTCTTCCAACTAAGAAGACTTTTCTTACTCCATGAGATGGATATCCTTAGTGTTACATAAGTTCAACATCTCTTGAAGACATTATTATAAGTATTGTAAGAGCTTAAATATTATGATATACTTGATTGGGTGGTGCTTTTTGAATGAAGTAAGCTCAAAATTTAATCCGAAGTGTGTATGGTCACGATCCCTAGACAATTCCAAGAGTTACCCTCAGCACAAAAGAGGATATGTGTACTTGCTCCAAGAGAGCTATTGGGAAACACTTTGGTGTGAGTAAAATGACTAACCATATGCATAACTTGTCGATCAAAGGTTGAATGTCCTCACATGTTTGTGTGAATGGATATGGGCATCCAACTAACAAGAGGCTCATTACTCACTCACGTGGGCAACATCCAACTAACAAGAGGCCCATTACTTACTCACGTGTATACATGCTCCAAGAGAGCCATTGTTGGGAAACACTTTGGTGTGAGGGCTGGCCATGGATAACAAACAAATTTTTTAAAAAGCCTTGTGGGGGGGCAGGCTGCGTTGGCGCGGCCTACCCGTGGGGCCTTTTTTTAAAATTTTTGTTAATGGAGCGTAGAGCTATAATGATTAAAGAGCAGCTCTGTGGATAGCAAACATTTTTTTTTAAAAAAGGCCCCATGGGTAGGCCACGTCGGCGTGGCCTACCTCCCACGGGGCCTTTTTTTGTTGATGGAGCGTAGATTACAGGCAGAAGCCTCTCAAGCTCCTGCGTAGATTACAGGCAGAAGCCTCTCAAGCTCCTGCGTATGACCTTTGGTTTATCCAAATTGTTTAATGATAGGCAAAAATGGAACGCAGAGGCTTTAACACATGGCTAAGCAAGGCTACCTGCGTTGCTGGATACTCGGGGGGTTCACTACATGTAAACTCTCTATATCTTATATGTTTAAGGCCTAATTAAAAAACCCCTTTTTGTAAAATTTTCATGAATAAAACACACCCTTTTTATATTAAAATCTATAAAAACCCCCTTTAAATGGTACCCTTCTGTATGTAAAAAATGTGTAAAAAAGGATTTTAAAAATCCCTTTGGTTGAACCCACATGCTATGATTACATATTTATGAGTGACCCCCCAAGGCTGGCTACCTCCATTGTTGATAGTTTTCTTGATGCAATAGACTACGTTGGAGTTTCGAGAAACAAGTAGACGTAAGCCAACCCACACCCGTTTGTACCACCTATAATATCTATGCTGCCGCATTTGATGTTAACATGGTGTTAAAGAGAAACAAAACCATAGAAATTATATCAGCCAAGTTTACGAGCCAAATTTCTCTTAGCTTGCAGCAAGGTACCTTCAATGTGGACGCCCATAAATATATCCTTTAGCTATGAAGGTCAAGGGATTAGGGATAGTTCTTATGGGATTAATGGCATGAGAAAAACTGATTAGAAGGCTAAATTTGACCCCATGGGTGGGGGAAAAAGGAACGAACAAGTCCAAGAGGTAGTAGGGGAGTACAAGGACTTTTCTAGTGCGTGTCCTCCCATACTACCCCACTTTTTAGCCCCTAGACTCTCCTATTATCCCACTTCTACTGTAATATGTCCATCTTTCCATGTCAACGTGGGGCAGCTTCTCTTCACGCGTCCATGTCTTCCTCTTCTTTGAGTCTTCTTGTTGTGGCAGCTTCTCTTCTCGTGTCCATGTCTTCATTTGTGTGGCAGCTTCTCTTCTCGTGTCCATGTCTTCCTTCAATGCTTCCTCTAGCTCTTCTTCTTGGTGTGGATCCTCCTCTTGGAAAGAGATGGTCTTCTTCTTTCATGGCTGGGGCCATGAGCTTGTCCGTCAGTTCTTGCTCCAAAATGCTTCCCCAACATTTTTGACATAAAATAGTCATTTAAAAATAGGTCATAAATATAGTTTCTATGACGAACTCTCGTCTTTCCACATTGTTCCACATCAATCCTCATTTATTTCATATGTATTCCCATTCTCATCACATCTATCCCAATTTAAATCACATCTCATTCACTCACATCCCGATTCACATGACATCACTTCTCATTCATTCACATCCCGATTCACATCACATCACATCTATTCACGTCCATCACATTCATTTACATCCATCACATCACATTCATTCATATCCATCACATTCATTCATTCATATATATCCAGCACATTCATTCTAATAACCAACCCATCACATGCATTCTATCCACATTATATCACATCACTTCTATCCACATCATATCTCATTCATACACATCTCATCTCATTCATCCACATCCATCCAATCGTTCACATGTACGACTACTCACATCTATCCATACGTTCATATCTATCACTTCACATCCACATGTATTCATATCACATCACATTCTTTCACATACACATCCACATCCATTCTTTCACATATATCCACATCCATTCTTCACATACACATTCACATCCATTCTTCACATACACATCCACATCCATCCATTCATTCACATCTATCTGATTCACATCGCATCTCATCACATCTATTCACATCACATCTCACCTCTATGCAAGTTTTCAGTTTGATTTTCTTTTGAATACAAGGAGTATTTCTTGAATTAGTATCCCCAAAACTTCTTGATTGGAATTCTGAATTTCATACCAAAATTTCTCAAATTCTATAACCTTGATCCACAGATCAATTCGAAGGGTCTCAAACTTAGTTTCAGATTTGACAGGAGTTTTGAGTGTATTTTTCTAAACTGGTCACACCTTCTTTCTTCGAAAGAAACTGACGAAAGAGTTTGGTCTTGGTCATAGTCTGATTCAAGGTTCGAGTCGAATAAGATTTTTCTTGATCTATCTCTCTCGAAAAGGTTTGATAATTCAATTTACCATTTTACTGAATTTCTTTCTTTGAAAATTCACTTAACTGATTTCTAAATTAGTTTTATGAATTCCAATGAGGAATAGATTAATCATTTATCTGAATATTTCGATCTCGATAGATTTTCTGAATTCTCATTTTACAATTCGTGTGAATATAAAAATGATAGAAATTTCTCTTAGAGTATTTAATTATTCATTTATCAAATACTCATAGAATTTAAACATAGAATTTAAGAGAATTTTAATTTTGATATAAAAATGATTTATGCATCGATTTATGCATAAAAATCAATTTCAATGGGAATAACACTTTTATATAAAAAATCCTTTTATGCATCTATTTATGCATAAAATCAAATTTAATAGGTATAACACTTTTAAAATAAAAAGAATTTCTTTATGCATCTATTTATGCATAAAAAGTAATTTTTATAAGAATAACACTTTTATAATAAAAAATTTCCTTTATGCATATTTCTATGCATAAAAATCAAATTTAATGAGAATAACACTTTTGTAATAAAAAAAATTCCTTTATGCATCTTTCTATGCATAAAAATCAAATTTAATGAGAATAGCACTTTTGTAATAAAAGAAATTCCTTTATGCATCTTTTTATGCATAAAAATCAAATTTAATGAGAATAACACTTTTTAATTAAAATTTTCTTTATGCATCTTTCTATGCTTAAAAATCAAATTTAATGAGAATAACACTTTTGAAAAAAAAATTCCTTTATGCATCTTTCTATGCATAAAAAATCAAATTTAATGAGAATAACACTTTGTAATTTAAAAAATTCCTTTATGCATCTTTCTATGCATAAAAACCAAATTTAATGAGAATAACACTTTTGTAATACAAAAAATTCCTTTATGCATCTTTATATGCATAAAAATCAAATTTAATAAAAATATTCCTTTATGCATCTTTCTATGCATAAAAATCAAATTTAATGAGAATAACACTTTTGTAATAAAAAAATCCTTTATGCATCTTTCTATGCATAGAAATCAATTTTAATAATATGGAGTGATATCCATGCATGTTCATAGGTGAATATGTATATGGAGTAATTAGAATATTTCTTTTAGATGCAAAAATAATGGAAATTACTCTTTTGGAATAACATAAAAACAAACTTTCTTTTCCACAAAATTCTAGAAAATTTTTCCATAACCTCCTTTGTATGTCTGAGTAAACAATAAGAAGAGTTTAATTAATCCATTAGTTAATCTTTTTAGGATTGAGAAAGGTTGGAATGTAAAGAGGAGAAGGGGGTGGCCTTTTTATAAAAGGCATAGCATTTGAATTTAATTCAACATCTGCAAAACATAAAAATTAAGAAAACCATAGATTCTTCATTAAACAAGTAAGAAAATTAGCTTACATGGAGCTTGTAAGCTCTCCTTTGGCTTGAGGGATTGAGGGTTCTACTCTTGTTTGAAGCAAGAGTGGCCCACCAATTCACTTTGGAGAGGATTAGGACAAAAACAATTGAATTATTTTAAAAAATTCAATGTAGATAGCTCAGGACGACAGGAGCAGAGTAACAGTGCATAAACACCATTAAGCTTTTACAAAGGGGGAGGATTCTATTTATAGTAAAAAGTGAGCCTCTAACCAAGCAAATTGATTCTAGAATTTTCTAGATCAGTTTGGTCAATTTTTGACCATTTTTGGGTCAGTTCAGCTTACTTTTTGGATCTAGTTTTGAAATAGGAGAGAGGAGAGATGAAAATATCTCATTTTATTGATTAAAAATTGGGAGTAATGATGAGAAAAAGGTGCCTACTTCATGAGGGAAGATCCCCACACTAAGGTGTCAAAATTCAGTTTTTTAATTGTTTTCTTTGGTCCTTAGTCCACTCTTCATCTTATGTGAGAGCATTTACTCATTTTTGGGGGGTTTTTCTTTTATTCTTCAATTTATCTCCTCCCTACATTTGGATTAATCTTATTGGTCCATAGGAACCTTAATTGGACCATAATCCATATTTTTTTGAAAATGTGGATCCTTAGACTAAGGTCCTTTATACCTATTTTTAATTAATTCCAATTGCACATTGGAAAGTTCTTTTTGAATTTCTATTTCAGGGGAAACCATTTTAGACACTAGGAGGATTTGTAAATCAAAAAATATCTCAATTTTGAATTACCTCCCTCTAGACATTTTCTCTCTCCAGGCTAAAACACGGTAAAATAGGATCTTTCTTTTATTTCAGAAAGGGGAATAATTATAAGATAAGAAGGGGAGGCTCTTATACTTGCACACCTCAAAAGCTCGAGGGAGGAATCTTACATCCTACCCCACTTAAAAAACGCGAGATGTCCCAATAGAATTCTGGGATAACGATCCCTTATATAGAACTCATTATCAGATAACAATTCATTCAGATCATATCATTCATATCCTTAACACAATAATGGTCCATCAGACCGAAATTTCCATCTGAACATTCCTCCATGGAAATTTCAATTATACAAATTTTTAATTTGTCATCCCTTAGCTTGATCCACTAGGTCAAGTGTTAACAGTAGCAATCAGTCACTCACAGCACAATCCACTAATCTCATAGTGATTTGCTGAAGTAATTATCGTCATTCGAGTTACGAACATCATCACAGGGACTGGTTCCATTCATCCTCATTGTGGTTTTGCTCAGCTTATCGCTTTTCAACCAAAATTCAGGAATCATTATTTTTCAATCAGAATCCAATTCAACTCTCATCAATTCTCAGCCAAAATTTTAAAATCATATCAACCACATTCGAATTCATCATCTAGATAGCATTTTTGCTTATAATTTCAAGGTCTTAGATTTACTCGTATATACTGCCAGTAAAGAGCTACAGTTATACCCTCGGTATATATGGGTAATCACGGTCCTTGAAATTATAAGGTAAATACCATCATGTCTGGGCCTCAAGCAAGTCAGGGATTCCATACAATTACGGTACTTCCATTTGAAGACCCAATTACCTGTTTATGAATTTTAGTCTGAATATCAATTTGTATGAATTTCATCACACATTTCTAACTTTTTACTGTTACTTCATAAATTTTTGACATTTTTGGCTTCTTGATTGATCCACTTTAGCCAAATCGCTCTGATACCAGCTGAAAGATCCCTGTCCCCTCCGCGCAACAAATCCTGGGGTGCTAGAGCAAAAGTAGCGCTTCTTGCGCAGGGTCCTTCACTCAGGGCCTCGCCCCACGAATATCCGGACAAGAGACTAATCCCTCGGTTCTTCCAAAATCGAACCTGGAAAAACTTCCCTCGCTCGAAAAGCACGGGCGATTCCTCTAGGATATTTTTACTCTAACGTAGTCAAGAGCCTTAACTAACTAAACTAATCTGACCGAACCCGTAAGTATCATGGTCAGATCAAGGAAAAGACTTGCACTTGGATCATAGAGACCAACCCTTTTTTCCTCATTGAGAGGCACAGCCGTTGATTCTTTTCCATAGAATAATTTTTATCTGGGATTTACTTCATCTATCGTACCATAACAGAATTGAGTCTCATTTTAGGGATCCATTAGTCCAGCCTACAGTCCCGTTGGTTAGCCAACCGCCTAACCACTGTAGTGATGGGATCCATTTAAGAATCTGGTTAGATTTTGTCCCGGGTACCAGGGAAGAGAGTTCCCAGGCCCCCTAGCCGGATATTCATGCAAACTTAAAACTAGTCACACCACTTACACACCCAATATGAAATTGCATTTTTCACAGATTCAACTGTCTTTAAAACAATCATTTAATGAAACTACAATATCACTGATCATCATAATCCTCCAAAATTGCCTTTTTCACAGATTCAGCTGTCTTTAAAACAATCATTTAATGAAACTACAATATCACTGATCATAATCCTCCAAAATTAATCCGGTTGAATCCTAATTTCTAATTTTTCCTTCATCGATGTACTTATGGCATCATTGGCAACCAGAACGCTCACCACCTAACCACTCAGGGGTCTTTTCAATAGTTTCTAGCTCATAGTACCCGGTAATATATTCACTTATAAAAATCAAAATGGAATCTCCGTCGAAGATCAGCAAGATCAACCAACAGATCCATATAAAAGAGCCATGGATTCATCCATTAAGGACCAGCAAGGTCAATCAACCAGATCCATGCCCGAATTCAGAAAATAACTCTTACTCCTTGTTCTAATATCTTCCCCGACGCACGTGTGGATATCTTCGGTGACCGAGAGCCTGAGCACCGTATGGTCAGCACACTCTAGGATCCTTCGGAGATCACCTAGCGCCTCACTCATAGGCCGCTTCCTTAGGCCCTCATCCACCATACCGGAAGCTCACCATTTAAATCGAACCGAGGCTGGTCAAGACCTCGACGGACCTTGCTACACGAGACGTCCTCCGTTGACTCTCCGTCATCTATTGCAACTTTATTAGATAGGTCTCCACGACCTCATTCACAAGACGGTCAAAATGCCTCCCCAACATTTTTGACATAAAATAGTCATTTAAAAACAGGTCATAAATATAGTTTCTATAATGAACTCTCGTCTTTCCACATTGTTCCACATCAATCCTCATTTATTTCATATGTATTCCATTATCATCACATCTTTTCTCATTTATCTACATCAGATCTCATCCACTCGCATCTACCCATATCCACGTCTCATCACATCATATTCATTCACATCACATATCACATCTATCCCAATTTACATCACATCTCATTCACTCACATCCCGATTCACATGACATCACATCTCATTTATTCACATCCCGATTCACATCACATCACATCTATTCACGTCCATCACATTCATTTACATCATATCCATTTACATCCATCACATCACATTCATTCATTCATATCCACCACATTCATTCTCATAACCATCCAATCACATGCATTCTATCCACATTAATTCACATCACTTCTATCCACATCATATCTCATTCATACACATCTCATCTCATTCATCCACATCATATCTCATTCATACACATCTCATCTCATTCATCCACATCCATCCAATCGTTCACATGTATACGACTACTCACCTCTATCCATACATTCATATCTATCACTTCACATCCAAATGTATTCATGACACATCACATTCTATCACATACACATCCACATCCATTCTCACATACATCCATATCCATTCTTTACATACACATTCACATCCATTATTCACATACACATTCACATCCATTCTCACATACACATCCATATCCATTCTTCACATACACATCCATATCCATTATTCACATACATATCCACATCCATTCCATACACATTCACATCCATTCTTCCCATACACATTCACATCCATTCTTCACATACACATCCACATCCATTGTTCACATACACATCCACATCCATTCTTCACATACACATTCACATCCATTCTTCACATCCACATCCACATCCATTCTTCACATGCACATCCACATCCATTCTTCACATACACATTCACATCCATTCTTCACATACACATCCACATCCATCCATTCATTCACATCTATCTGATTCACATCGCATCTCATTACATCTATTCACATCACATCTCATCTTTATGCAAGTTTTTAGTTTGATTTTCTTTTGAATACAAGGAGTATTTCTTGAATCAGTATCCCTAAAACTTCTTGATCGAAATTCTGAATTTCATACCAGAATTCCTCGAACTATATAACCTTGATCCACAGATCAATTTGAAGGGTCTCAAACTTAGTTTCAGATTTGGCAGGAGTTTTGAGTGTATTTTTCTAAACTGGTCACACCTTCTTTCTTCGAAACTGACGAAAGAGTTTGCTCTTGGTCATAGTTTGATTCAAGGTTCGAGTCGGATAAGATTTTTCTTGATCTATCTTTCTCGAAAAGGTTTGATAATTCAGTTACTATTTTACTGAATTTCTTTCTTTGAATATTCACTTAACTTATTTCTAAATTAGTTACGAATTTCAATGAGGAATAGATTAATCATTTATCTGAATATTTCGATCTCGATAGATTTCCTGAATTCTCTTTTTACAATCTGTGTGAATATAAAACGATAGAAATTTCTCTCTTAGAGTATTTAACTATTCATTTATCAAATACTCATAGAATTTAAGAGAATTTTAGTTCTGATATAAAAATTCTTTATGTATCTATTTATGCATAAAAATCAATTTCAATGGGAATAACACTTTTATAAAAAATCCTTTTATGCATCTATTTATGCATAAAATCAAATTTAATCGGAATAACACTTTTACAATAAAAAAAAATTCTTTATGCATCTATTTATGCATAAGAATCAATTTTTATAAGAATAACGGTAATAATTAATATCAGTGATATCCATGCATATTCATAGGTGAATATGTACATGGAGTAATTAGAATATTTCTTTTAGATACAAAAATGGTGGGAATTACTCTTTTGGAATAACATAAAAATAAAATTTTAAAAATTTTTGCCATAACCTCCTTTGTATGGCTGACCATTTCTCATTTTTATCATTCTTTATTTAACTTAAATTAACCCAAATTAGATTTATAGAACTCTAATCTAAATAATTTTCTAAATTCAAGAGAGTAAACAATAAGAAGAGTTTAATTAATCCATTAGTTAATCTTTCTAGGATTGAGAAAGGTTGGAATGTAAAGAGGAGAAGGGGGTGGCCTTTTTATCAAAGGCATAGCATTTAAATTTAATTCAACATCTGCAAAACATAAAAATTAAGAAAACCATAGATTCTTCATTAAACAAGTAAGAAAACTAGCTTACATGGAGCTTGTAAGCTCTCCTTTGGCTTGAGGGATTGAGGGTTCTACTCTTGTTTGAAGCAAGAGTGGCCCACCAATTCACTTTGGAGAGGATTAGGCCAAAAACAATTGAATTATTAAAAAATTCAATGTAGATGGCTCAGGACGACAGGAGCAGAGTAACAGTGCATAAACACCATTAAGCTTTTACAAAGGGAGAGGATTCTATTTATAGTAAAAAGTGAGCCTCTAACCAGGCAAACTGATTCTAGAATTTTCTAGATCAGTTTGGTCAATTTTTGACCATTTTTGGGTCAGTTCAGCTTACTTTTTGGATCTAGTTTTGAAATAGGAGAGAGGAGAGATGAAAATATCTCATTTTATTGATTAAAAATTGGGAGTAATGATGAGAAAAAGGTGCCTACTTCATGAGGGAAGATCCCCACACTGAGGTGTCAAAATTCAGTTTTTTTATTGTTTTCTTTGGTCCTTAGTCCACTCTTCATCTTATGTGAGCATTTACTCATTTTTGGGGGGTTTTTCTTTTATTCTTCAATTTATCTCCGATTAATCTTATTGTTCCATAGGATTTCTAAATTAGTTTTACGAATTCCAATGAGGAATAGATTAATCATTTATCTGAATATTTTGATCTCGATAGATTTCCTGAATTCTCATTTTATAATCCGTGTGAATATAAAAACGATAGAAATTTCTCTTAGAGTATTTAATTCTTCATTTATCAAATACTCATAGAATTTATACATAGAATTTAAGAGAATTTTAATTTTGATATAAAAATAATTTATGCATCGATTTATGCATAAAAATCAATTTCAATGGGAATAACACTTTTATATTTTTTCCCCCGAAACAGAAGTTTAAAAAGATTTTCCTAAGGTGCATTAGAAATAAATTATAATCTGCTAAAAAGACCTTAACCTAAGGGTCCAAATTTTCTGAAAATTTTATATTAAGGTTCTGAGGGGCCAACCAAATTATGCCGCATGTTGAGGTTAGGCTGGGTGAAGATCCACTTTAGACTTTTGTGGTCAGTTACAAGCTGGAATTTGCCTCCCAAGAGATAATGTCTCCATAATTTGAGGCAATGAACAACTGCTAAGAGTTCCAAATCATGGGTGGCATAGTTTGCTTCATATTGCTTCAGCTTGCGGGAAGTATAAGCGACTGGCGACTGGTCTGCCTTCTTGGCCTAACACACCACCAAGTGCTAGACTACTAGCATCGGTAACCACTTCAAATTCTTTGGAGAAATCAGGAAGCTTTAAGACTGGGACAGAAGTAATAATGACTTTCAGCTGATCAAAGCTATTTTGGTGGATTGGCAGCCACACTTTTTTGCAATCCTTCTTAAGAAGATCTGTCAAGGGTGCAGTTACCAAGGCATAATCTTTGATAAAAATCCTATACCAACCCGTGATTCCCAAGAACCCACGAACTTCACGAACTGACTTAGGGGGTGGCCATTCTAGAATATCCTTGACTTTGGCAGGGTCTACTGAGATGCCATCCTTGGAGACGATGAATCCAAGATACTCAATTTGATGAGTAAAGAAGGTACATTTGCTCTTCTTGGCATAGAGTTTGTGTCTGCGCAGCAATTGCAGAACTCTACGCACATGCTCCTCATGCTCTTCCATTGATTTGGAGTAGATTAAGATGTCATCAAAGAAAACAAGCACAAACTCATCCAAGTAAGGGCGGAATATATCTTGCATTAGGCGGTTGAAGGTTGCAGGAGCATTGGTTAACCCGAATGACATTACAGTCAACTCATAGTGGCCATAACGGGTATTGAAGGCAGTTTTGGGTATATCTGCTTCCTTGACTTTGATTTGATAGTATCCAGACCTCAAATCTATTTTTGAGAAGACTTTGGCCCCATGAAGCCTGTCAAGAAGTTCGTCGATGCGAGGGATAGGATACTTATTCTTGACAGTGACTTGATTTAGCCCCCGATAATCTATGCAGAGGCGGAGAGTCCCGTCCTTCTTTTTTTGGAAAAGAACAGGTGCTCCCCACGGAGAGCTACTGGGGCGTACAAATCCTTGTTCAATGAGTTGGGAAAGTTGCTCCTTAAGTTCAATGGCTTTAGGAAGGGACATCTTATAGGGAGTTTTTGAGACAGGTTGAGCTCCAGGGATCACCTCGATTTCATGGTCGACTTCTCGAGGAGGCGGTAACCCTGTAAGCTCGTCAGGGAAGATATCAGAGAATTCTTGGAGCCAAGAGGGTTCTGTCTCCATACTAGGTTCAATGACTTTGTTGAGTTTGACTAAGAAAACTTGCTGACCCTTACGTGTCCCCTTGAGAAGATGTTTTGCTTTGACTACCCTAGACTTAGGTTTTCCTGTGATTCCCTGAACAGATATTACTTGGCCATGCTCATTTTCAAAAGTGATACTCCCCTGGTTACAATGAATGCTAGCTTTGTTTGCAATTAACCAATCCATCCCAAGGATCCCATCATAAATTCCTAGTGGCAAGACTCTAAAGTGACCATGAGTTTGCTCATTACCCAGCTCAAAATCAAGGTTTCCTATAGAGTGGCGAGATATTACTTCTTTCCCACTGGCTAACTCTACAATCATTTTTCTAGCTGTTTTTTGACTCAAGTTCAATTTTTGCAAGCACCTAGGAGAAAGGAATGAATGGGTACTGCCACAATCAATCAAAAGCTGAAATGGCTTACCGTGATGAGTGGCGGGGGCTTGGATTACACCAAATTGTTTATTCGGACCTTGGTGTTCTACCGCTGCATGGACGGTGGCGCGCTCTTCTTCAGCCATTTCCAAGGTTGGTTCTTCACTTATAACACAGGCAGTTCTAGCAACCGTCCCTCCGCGGCCTCTGCCACGACCACTACCTCTTGCACCTTGGTGGGTAGGGGTTCCACGGCCTTGATTTCCTCTGTTACCTTGGGAAAATGATGTTGCCATCTTGGGACAGTTGGCTCTAAAGTGTCCCGGCTCATTGCACTCAA
Source organism: Cibotium barometz (assembly GCF_041138505.1). NCBI lineage: Eukaryota > Viridiplantae > Streptophyta > Polypodiopsida > Cyatheales > Cibotiaceae > Cibotium > Cibotium barometz. Next base: position 24,315,687 of record NC_141105.1, read on the forward strand.
AACATAGAGGGCCTTCTCTGGAAGAAGCAGCATACGAGCGGGGGGCAAAAGAGTTGCCTTGTCGCCCTTTGTTATAGTAGGGGAAATTCTGTTGAGGCTTCTTGTAGGGTTGATCTCTAAGGTTTGCCTCAGGGTAAGATCTCTTTTGATTCTTCGGTTTGTTAGCCTTCATTTCTTTCACAAGGGGCTTTGCTCGTATGAGAGCATCCTGTAATGTGCTTGGCCTCATTGCTTCAAGGCAGGAATCTAGGGGTTCATTTAGCCCTTGGCAGAAACGAGCCACTTGCTGGGAAGTAGTCATAGCTGGGGCATACTTCCGAAGGGTAATAAATTTGGAATAGCAGTCTTCCAGAGTTAAGCTGCACTGTCTAAGACTAAAAAACTCATTCATCTTTATGGACTCATGGGATGGAGGAAGATATCTTTCCTTCACTGCCTGCTTGATATCTTCCCACGTTTGAGAGTGCTCGGTGACTTCCTTGTCACGGCACCACTGTTTCCACCAGAGTTTAACATCTCCAGTGAGGCGAAACCGTGCGAGCATAGACTGATTTGCTACTCCAGTACCGGCAGCAGAGAAATAATCGTCCATCGCCTCAATCCAGACTTCAGCATCCTTCTCAACCTTTGAACCTTCTCCTTTAAAGGAGGGAGGTTGCATTTGCTTGAGTAGGAGCTTCTTTTCCTGAGTATCGGTATAAAGCGCATTGGGAAGTGGAGGGTGGTCGTCCTGGCCATCATTGTAAAAACAATTTTAAGATTCATATTTGCACAATGCTTAATTTTTGAAGAGTAAAACATTGAAATTATTTTATTTCCAAATATTTACAAGGACAAGTTTTATTACAAAGTTCTGAGACTATAATCAGTCTTATTTGCTATGAAGGAAATTCCTAGGCTTGACTATGACATAAGGGTAGAGCGGTCCACATAGGTGAAATATGGGGGTTCCGCTGTAGTTTCTAAGACTCTAAAAACTGATGGTAAGGGTGGTAAACTCTGGATTGGGGTAGATCCCAACACCGCTACTCTATCAGCAGGATGATGATGTACCCTGGTCTAGATTAGCTGCTAATTGCACACTAATCATGTTGTTTTGCAGTTGGGGAGATGCAAATTGGCCGGCCGGACTCGGTGCAGAAGAAGAGGGGCTTGAAGGAGCGGTCACAAAGGGGGTGTTAATAGGGGAGCTCTTCATTTGGTGATCAAAAGCAAGCAAAAAGGATCAATTGGAGCAGAAAATAGCATGTCATCCCGCTGGCCGCATATCGCCCATAATCTCACCAACCATGCGAGTGGTGTAGATGCGGAAGTTATCACCCAAGCGGGTCATCAATGTCCGCCGTAGCACTAGTTGAGCTCGATATCTCAACACTCCCCCTCAAGCTCAACTCTACACACTACACTCCAAGTAAGCTCCTAAACTTGTGGAGCTTCTCTGTGCCCAATGCCTTTGTGAAGATGTTACTTACCTGATCCTCTGTGTGCTGACATATACCAGATCTACATCTCTTGCTAGAACCTTATCCCTCACAAAGTGATAATGCACCTCAATGTGCTTTTCTCTAACATGATATACTGGGTTACTGGCCAACTATATGCTACTCATGTTGTCACAATATATGACAACTGCCCTATCCACGGGCTCTCCCATGTCACCAAGTAGCTTCTGAAACCAATCTACCTCTCACAACTTGCCATAGCAGAACCCCTATACTCTGCCTTTGTACTCAACAAGGCAACTATTGGCTGCTTCTTACTCCTCCAACTCACAACAACACTCCCAAATGAGAACATAAAACCACTGGTAGATCTCATGTCTGCAATACTACCAGCCCAATCAGCATCTATGTACCCATGCCATTGTATCTCTGTACACCAGCCTCATTGAAAAGTCCATAATTGTAAGGTTCCCCCCTTCTAAAATAGGGGAAACACTTAAGATAGTCCACTAAGTCTTAACTTGGAGAAAATTTCCTATTCATCGACACCTTGACCATGTAGAGATTCAAGGATACGATTCATAGGTAAGACCTAGTCCTATCCAATAGGGGGAGCGTGATCTTCTAAAAATCAAATCACCCATAGGGTAATTGATCATAAATTGGGCAACTACTAGACTTGATTTCCACCCTACTCACACGTCAATTTGTTTTCTAATTTATCCTACCACACTGTTTGACATAAATAAACATGTTCCTTAATTAAGGCCCTTTTCAGAAGGTTTGTTAAAACAGTCTTTTTCCACAATACAATCATGCCAAAGACAAGATATATATATAAAAAGTTTATACATGAATCAATTCCATACAAGCCAAACCGGCTCTCTTATTCTTTTCCTTTATACTACCGATGATCTAGAATTCGGCCTTCCAGCCTCTACATGCTGGAAGGCCTTCCAGCCTCTACATGCTAAGGCCTTCCAGCCTCTACATGCTGGGAAAAACCCTACGGGACCATACACCTCATCGTCGGCCGCTGGCGGAGGACTCAAGCCAGCCTGTCGCCCTCTCAGGCTCCATCGCTCGATCCTCCCGCCCCTCAGAGGGATGTCTGCACACTAGGGTGGGCTTATTCACCGCACTAGCCTGGGCCATCAGAACTAGGCATCAGAACTAGGCAGCATCCTAATCTCTCGCCTCAATCGGCGAACCTTATTCTCCCAATGGTATGAGGGATGCTGGCCATTCCCAGGCTTTTCTAACAACGCCGCCCAGCTACACAAGCACGAAACGGAGTTAGCGTTGAAGCTAGGAAAAACTTGCACTCTTCAGAGATAACAATTTCAATGCAATTTATTGAATATAGCATCACACAATTCGTAACTTCACACAATTTATTGAATACAGCATCACACAATTCGTAACTTCACACAATTTATTGAATACAGCATCACACAATTCGTAACTTCATACAATTTTATGTCATTATTTTAAAAGGAAAAGATACACATTTATTAACACTAATATAAAAAAAACTCTTCTTTAAAAGATAACCAAGCTAACCTGGCCACCATTTCCTTGAGGAGCTTGTAAAGGGAGGGTTGGAGCCGCATCGGGAGCATCTTCTCTAATCTCGTTGTTGCGCGCTCCTCCCGAGGTAATATTTTGACGTTTCCGGGAAGGGGCCATCTGTTGAAATTCGAGCATTGTGATAAGCTATGGTGGATCAAACACTAGAATCAACATCATTAACAAAGTGATTAGCAAATAATTAAGATGTAATTAGTGTATAATTAGTAAATAATTAAGACATAATTAGTGGGTAATTAGCAAATAGGCATGCATACTCAAAAACCAGCAAATTCTCATTAGGGCAATGCCTCAATTTATAGAGTTTACATCAAGCATCAAATCCCACTGATTTCTCCATGATTCACTCCACCTCTTTTCCCTGATTCTCTCCACCTCTTCACTTTTCCCAAAATATCTCCCAAAATATCTCCACACTTCCCAGAATATCTCCACACTTCCTAAATCTTCTCATGCTACCCTTTATTCTCTCCCAATAGATTCTTCTCACCTTTTCACAGGTTCTTTCACATTTACACATCCTCTTTTACAGCCTCTAACACCAAGGGCTTGTTCCCACACACCCTATTCACTTGTATTTTTCAACACCTCCCCTCAAGTGAATACTCCTAGTACACCTAGACCCTATACCAAGTTTGCCTCCCCTTACTTGATAGTCTGCGCGACTAGTGCCTACACCTCCCCTCAAGTTAACTTAGCACACCTGGACCCTGTATCAAGTTTCTTTCTTACTTGATAGTCCGCGACCAGTGCCTCAAGTCCCTAAACTCCATAGTCCTTGACACTCTCTCTCTCTATGTGTCCAAGGCTACTATAAGTGCCCGTGACCTTGACTAAAGTGCTCACACATACATCTACCACGTGGCCTACATCATCGGTGGCTCAGAGGTGGTTTTACTTTGTTGGGGCAGGTTACATTGGGTTGTGGGGTCTCTCTCTCTCTCTCTCTTAGAGATTTTCACATGGCTCCTCACTCTTTGGAGCCTCACATCTTCTCTTGTCTTCAGTCTTCTTGTCATGGCAGCTTCTCTCCACGCGTCCATGTCTGCGTCCATGTCTTCTTTCAGTATTCTTGGGGCAGCTTCTCTTCTGTCTTCCTTCAGCTTTTCTTCTAGATCTTCTTGGTGTGGATCTTCTTCTTGGAAAGAGATATTCTTCTTCTTTCATGGCTGGGGCCATGAGCTTGTCTGTCAGGTCTTCTTGCTCCATGTGAGCAACATGTTTAAATGTTTTGCTGTGACAGTTCCTTTGGGTTTTTGATGTTTATCTTGTGTCATTATGCAATGCAAACCCAAATCTATGCGGGAGGTCTTACCTCTTGCCTTATTCTGGACAAGGGCAGTGTCTGATCCCATATTTACACTGATGCAATGTGCCCAATACATAATGCGTATAGCATTCATTCTTGTTGCATGACGAATGAAGATCAATACAAGGATGCAACAAAAAAGACACTTAGGGCTCTTGAAAAGAGTTCAAAGTTGTAGATGAATGTGGGAGAGGGCTTGACAATAATCCCACATGGGAACTTTTGGGAGTTCTAGAATTTTTGTATAAAAGGTGGCTCATTTGAGAGCATGGACACATTGGGCAAACTCATGTTTGAGCTCTCTTGAGACTAGCTCTCCCTCTTCTTCCATAGAGGTGCAAGCTCTTCTCTCTCCCCATCTACATTGTTGTAAGTTCTATTCTTTTGTTAATTCAATGCAATGAGTTGATATTTGTCTCTCTTCTCTTGTCAATTCTCTAGTATGCATGTTTCTTATTGATAGCTTCAAGAGTTGTGTGCATGCTAGGGAAATGAGTATTTGAGAATGAAGAATGCTTTGATCTTGTGTAAGCAATAGCTAAGCTTTCTTCTTGTTTGGATGTATGGATGAGTGGAATGTGGAGTTGAGTGAGCAATAGCAAGATTGAGCTTGAGTGTGTGTTGAGTCTATGTCATTAGTAGTAGTTTTCTTAGCATTCTCTCCATCAAATGGATAAGCTTTTGTGCACTGGTACGGGTTGAATCCCTAGCTCCGAAAGGGATGCAAATCCCATTGGATTGAGCTAAGTGTGGATCATACTACTCTTGCTACAAGTGAGAGAGTTTTTCCGTCTCTCCATTGGCGCCGCTGCCGGGGAGAAGACTCAAATCCGGTTGAGAGTGTGTGGAAACCACCACTATTTCCTCTTTTGGTTGCAAAACCATTGAGTGATTAGGTTAAGTTCGGGTGTGCGATCCCGGTGTGAGAGGATAAGGTTAGGATAAGAAAAAAACCATTGAGCGGTTGAGGTTTCTCCCGCATTGTTTTTTATGTTTCATTGCTTTTATGCTTTTTCAAGTACCGTTCATTATGCTTACCTTCATTGTTTTTTGTCATTTCATTCTTTCATGCTTTTCGTGAACATGTAATTAGTATAAATAAATAAAAAGAAAAGAGGTGCGTTGCTAAGCTCTTCCATAGCTTATGCAAGCTCCATGGACTCCCAAGCGTGAAGCCCGCTTAAGAAAGAGAGGAGAGAGGGAAAGAGAAGGGAGAAAGGAAGAGAGGAAAGGTTGAAAATTTGTTTTTTATTTTTTATTTTTTTTGAGAATTTTGCATTGATCTTCACTCTGGCCGCACGTCACTCAAGGCGCAGCAAAAAGAATTAAAAAAGTGAACTAGCCGGCAGAGAAGGCGGCCTTAAAAAAATATATATATATACATCTATATATATATAGATTTATATTTTTATTTTTTACAGTGGCGTTGAAGCGCTGCATCGTGGAGGCGGCTGGAGTTGAGGAGGCGCAGCTGCAGTTGCGTTGAGGAGTCGAGGCGGCCGAGTGGAAAAAGCCGTAGTAAGTTGACTGGCGGCAGCTGGTGTCCTATTTGGGGCTACGGGATGACTATTTGTCGGCCCTAGATTGTCCATGGACAATGAACTAGTTGTTCTAGAGGAAAGGGTATCGGATTGGGATTCAGAAAGGGTTTCAGCAATATCTGCCAAATTGCCTACCGATTGGGTCCCACTTTCCTGCGTAGGTACTCTAGAAGGTGCCCTAGGTCCTATGGCAGAATCTACAAGACGTCCCGACCGCAAGTGCATAAGGTCAAATTTTTTTTGGTTTTTTTAATGTGTTTTTGTTTTGTTTTGTTTTTTTTTCTTTTAAATAAAATATATATATATATATATATATTTTTAACCTACCTAATCACTAAATGCAACTGGAATTAGTATGTGGACGTAACTATCTATCCTAACTTTTTATTTAATTATGATTTTTTTAAATGATTTTATGTTTTTTTTTATGTTTTTTTTAAAACTTACACAAAAATTATGAATCACACTAAAAATACTAATTATGCACAAAGTTACAAAAACTAAAAAAAATGCAAGTTACACTAATTATGCAAAAAAAATTTAAAAAAATGAAGAATTATAAAATATGCAAAAAATAGACTCCTAAAAAAAACACTTAATTTATGATTTTTTTTTTAAAAAAAATTTCGTTTGTTTCCTTTTGTTTTTTTCTCCTTTTGTTGTTTTTTTTTGTTGGATTATTGGTTTGTTTTTTTGTTTTTTTTTAATAAAACTAATAAATTTCGTACCAAATATAAAAACTATGAATTTACTAATTATGCATCATTTACAAAACTTCTAAAAAAATAAAAATAAAAAATGCAAGCTACTTTAATTATGCAAGACTTTACAGAAATTGAAAAAATGAACAATGGATTCAAAAAATAAAAATTGTTTTTTTCTCTTTTTAAAAAAAATAGATTTATTGTTTTATGGTTTTTTTTCTTTTTTTTTCTTTTTTTTCTTTTTTCTTTCCCTTTTTTTTTAAAAAAAATTAATTTTTTTCTTCTTTTTTTTCTTCTTTTTTCGTTCTTTTTTTTAAATCTCTTTTTCTCTTCTTTTTTTTAAATATTATTTTGTTGTTTTTATTTATTTTTTTATTTAAAAAATATAAAAATCATGAAAATTAAATAAAAAATAAAAAAATAAAAAAAATAAAAAAATCCACTAACCTTATCTCCACCGCTCGCCGCTCACCGGACTTCGCGCTGGCGCACCCACTGGCCCTCTTCAATGCACCGGCCTTCACTCTGCTGCCCGTCTTCACTCAGCTTCTTCTACGGCCGCCCACCACAGGTTTCCTCGCTTGCTTTCACCTCCACTTCCTCTTCTCGTCTGCCTGCCCCCCACTGCGCTTTCTGCTGCCGTCGACTCCTTCGCCACCTTTTTCTCCTTCTCGCTGCCGTCGACCTCTGCTGCTGCCGGCCACTGCCTTCGCTTGTTGGCCTCGCGACCACCACCTCCACTCCTTGCCTTCCCTAGCTGTAGCTCGCCTCCTACGGCTCCCCACTGCGCTTTCTGCCGGCTAGTTCACGTCTGGTTTTCAGCCGCCTCGACGCCTCAACGCCTTCACTTCCAACCGGCCGCCCAGCAGCGCCTCCTTATCTTCTTCGCTCGGCCACCTAGACTCCACGCTGCCTGCACGCGGACCTTCTACTGCCACTGTGCCTCCACCTTCTACCTCCCACAGGAAACGTCAGCTATGCTTGCGCCCGCCTTCCTCTGAGTCGCCAGCCACCGCCAGTCAACTTACTACGGCTTTTTCCACTTGGCCGCCTCGACTCCTCAACGCAACTGCAGCTGCGCCTCCTCAACTCCAGCCGCCTCCACGATGCAGCGCTTCAAAGCCACTGTAAAAAATAAAAATATAAATCTATATATATATATAGATGTATATATATATATATTTTTTTAAGGCCGCCTTCTCTGCCGGCTAGTTCACTTTTTTAATTCTTTTTGCTGCGCCTTGAGTGACATGCGGCCAGAGTGAAGATCAATGCAAAATTCTCAAAAAAATAAAAAATAAAAAACAAATTTTCAACCTCTCCTCTCTTCCTTTCTCCCTTCTCTTTCCCTCTCTCCTCTCTTTCTTAAGCGGGCTTCACGCTTGGGAGTCCATGGAGCTTGCATAAGCTATGGAAGAGCTTAGCAACGCACCTCTTTTCTTTTTATTTATTTATATTAATTACATGTTAACAAAAAGCATGAAAGAATGAAATGACAAAAAACAATGAAGGTAAGCATAATGAACGGTACTTGAAAAAGCATAAAAGCAATAAAACATAAAAAACAATGCGGGAGAAAAATCAACCGCTCAATGGTTTTTTTCTTATCCTAACCTTATCTACTCACACCGGGATCGCACACCCGAACTTAACCTAATCACTCAATGGTTTTGCAACCAAAAGAGGAAATAGTGGTGGTTTCCACACACTCTCAACCGGATTTGAGTCTTCTCCCCGGCAGCGGCGCCAATGGAGAGACGGAAAAACTCTCTCACTTGTAGCAAGAGTAGTATGATCCACACTTAGCTCAATCCAATGGGATTTGCATCCCTTTCGGAGCTAGGGATTCAACCCGTACCGGTGCACAAAAGCTTATCCATTTGATGGAGAGAATGCTAAGAAAACTACTACTAATGACATAGACTCAACACACACTCAAGCTCAATCTTGCTATTGCTCACTCAACTCCATATTCCACTCATCCATACATCCAAACAAGAAGAAAGCTTAGCTATTGCTTACACAAGATCAAAGCATTCTTCATTCTCAAATACTCATTTCCCTAGCATGCACACAATCCTTGAAGCTATCAATAAGAAACATGCACACTAGAGAATTGACATGAGAAGAGAGACAAATATCAACTCATTGCATTGAATTAACAAAAGAATAGAACTTACAACAATGTTGATGGGGAGAGAGAAGAGCTTGCACCTCTATGGAAGAAGAGGGAGAGCTAGTCTCAAGAGAGCTCAAACATGAGTTTTCCCAATGTGTCCATGCTCTCAAATGAGCCACCTTTTATACAAAAATTCTAGAACTCCCAAAAGTTCCCATGTGGGATTATTGTCAAGCCCTCTCCCACATTCATCTACAAAGTGGAACTCTTTTCAAGAGCCCTAAGTGTCTTTTTTGTTGCATCCTTGTATTGATCTTCATTTGTCATGCAACACTCCCCCCTTCCTATTTTGCGCACGTCCTCGAGCGCGGTAGTAGCAAGAGCTGCAACAAAAAACAATTGATACATTAAAGTCTTTTATTGAAAAGAAAAGAAAAGAAAAGAAAAATCAGCAATGATAATTTCACACGTGAGCATACAAGTGCAAGGCTGATTAAAGTTTTAATGAGTACTAAAATAGGTGAGTAAAGTCTAGTCAAAGTGAGACTTAAGTGGTAGATAGTGCTATGCAAAGGCAAGTGTGCTTTGTACACCGCCGGTTATGACCGCAGTCTCAATGTCCTACAAGTATTTAAGTTATTCCTAAGTGGCAAACCTACTCCTAAATTTGAGCAAAGGTGATTGGAACTCTCTTTTTCTTTTTCTTTTTTTCTTTTTTTTTTTGATATGTGTGTAGAAGGTGATAAAGATTAAGGTTCTATCCCAAAGAGACCCAAGCAATGGCCAAGAGCAAAGCACAAGGCTATTATGAGGGTGCAACAGCAATTTGGCTTCCAAAATGCCATGCTTTGCTAGGGATAAAAGAGTTGTAAGATCCCTGTTCCCACCGAGTAACAGATTCGGGATACTAGCAGCGGAAATAGCACTTCTCGCGCGGGACAGGGGTCCCACATTCGGGGCCTAGCCCACGGATATCCGGATAAGAGACTAATCCGTCGGTTGTTCCAAAACCGAAACCGGAAAAACTTTCTTTACCGGAAAGCACGGGCGATTCCACCAGGATAACTTTTTACTCTAACGTAGTCAAGATCATTTCTGATCGAGCTGATCTAATAGATACTTGGTCAGGTCAAGGAAGAAACTTGCACTTGGATCATTGGGATCAACGCTTTTTTTCCCATTTAAGAGGCACAGCCGTTGATTCCTATCCATAGAACAGTTACTGTCCGGGATTTATTTTATCTATCGTAAAAACAAAAGTTTGAGTCTCGATTTACGGATCCATCAGCCCAGCCTAACCCCATCCAGTCCCATGGGTTAGCCAACCGCCCAACCACTGTAGTGATGGGATCCAATTAAGAATTTGGTTAGGTTTTGTCCCGGGTACCAAGGAAAAGAGTTCCAAGGCCCCCTAGCCGGATGTTCATGCAAAAATAAAACTAGTCACACCACTCACACACCCAATATGAAATTGCCTTTTCACAGATTCAACCAGTTTAAAACAATCCTTTAATAAAACCATAGTATCATTGATCACCATCTTCTAATTTATCCAATTGATTCTTAACTTCCCATCATTCCTTCATCAGAGTATCTATGGCATCATTGGCAACTAGAACGCTCAGGAGCCGTTTCGATAGTTCCTAGCCCATAATACTCGGCAATATAATCACTTATCAAGATGGACTCTCATTGAAGATCAGCAAGATCAACCAACAGATCCATATAAAGAGCCATGGACTCATCCATTGAAGACCAGCAAGGTCAATCAACCAGATCCATGCCCAATTTCAGAAAACAACTCCTACTCTTGTTCCAATATCTTCCTCGACGCACGCGTGGGTATCCTAGGCGACCCAGAGCCCGAGCACCGTATGGTCAGCACCCTCTAGGATCCTTCGCAGGTGACCTAGCGCTTCACGCATAGGCTGCTTCCTTGGCCCCTCATCCACCGTACCGGAAGCTCACCATTTTAATCGCACCGAGGCTGGTCAAGACCTCGGCCGACCTTGCTACGCGAGACGTCCTTCATTGACTCCCTGTCAGCAGTTGCAACTTTATCATCATCACGACTTTAATCACAAGACGGTCAAAATGCTCCCCCCAGCATTCTTGACATAAAACAATCATTTACAAACAGCATTTACAAACAGTTTACAATACAATTTCTATTTTAACTTTTATTTTTCCACATTATCACTCATCAATCTACATTACTTATTCCATATTCCATTTATATGTATACTCATCCCATCACATCATTTCCATCTCATCACTTCAGATTCCCTCACATCACAATCGTATATTCACATCCATACATCCACAACTATATGTGTACATTCACATCTACATGCATACATCTACATCCCTATGCATACATCCACATCCACATTCACATTCACCTCCATACATCTACATCTACATGCATACATCCACCTCCACATTCACATCCACATCTATACATCTACATCTACATGCATACATCCACCTCCACATCCACATCTACATCTATACACCTACATCTACATGCATACATCCACATCTCCATTCACATCTACATCTACATGTATACATCCACATCTCCATTCCCATCTACATCTATACATCTACATCTACATGTATACATCCACATCTCTATTCACATCTACATATATACATCCACATCTCCATTCTCATCTACATCTATACATCTACATCTTCATGCATCCACCCACCTCCACATCCACATCTACATCTATACATCTACATCTACATGTATACATCCACATCTCCATTCTCACCTACATCTATACATCTACATCTACATGTATACATCCACATCTCCATTCCCATCTACATCTATACATCTACATCTACATGTATACATCCACATCTCCATTCCCATCTACATCTATACATCTACATCTACATGTATACATCCACATCTCCATTCTCATCTACATCTATACATCTACATCTTCATGCATCCACCCACCTCCACATCCACATCTACATCTATAGATCTACATCTACATGTATACATCCACATCTCTATTCACATCTACATCTATACATCTACATCTACATGTATACATCCACATCTCCATTCTCACCTACATCTATACATCTACATCTACATGCATCCACCCACCTCCACCTCCACATCCACATCTACATCTATACATCTACATCTACATGCATACATCCACGTGGCTCCACATTCACACTCACATCCATACCTCTACATCTACATGCAAACATCCATATCTCCATGCATAATAATATTCTTTTAATTAATCTAGGATGATAGTTCCTAGAATATGGTAGGAAGTCCTCTTTTTAAGCTTTGAATGAAATTATTTTATGCGTAATTTCTATAAAAATTTTGCCATAGCTCCGCTACTATGACTGATAAATCTCAATTTTTTCTAAGGGATAAGGCTCATTATTAAAGAAATAATTAGAATGGTCTCTAATTGGATCATCAATCCATAATGGTCTCTAATTGGATCATTAAGAAAATAATTAGAATGGTCTCTAATTGGATCATCAATCCATAATGGTCTCTAATTGGATCATTAAGAAAATAATTAGAATGGTCTCTAATTGGATCATCAATCCATAATGGTCTCTAATTGGATCATTAAGAAAATAATTAGAATGGTCTCTAATTGGATCATCAATCCATAATGGATTGAATCATCAATATACATAAACTAAAAGCATAGAAAGAAGCCATTAATTTGGTCTCAAGCATAGCTTAATCTTAGATTAAGGAAAAGCCTTATGAAAAGCTTCATTTGGATTGAAAAGGGTCATGAGTATGACCATTTCTTAAGTGAGAGAGAGAGAAAACCATTAGAATTAAATATAAATAGAATTTTATATAATTCTTTACTATCATTACTTAATTAACTTCAATAGCATTTCAAAAACCATACCAATTAAGCTTCTCAAGCTTGAGAGGGGTTGAGAAGAGAGAATCATTGAGAAATTATAGAAAATATCAAAATTCACTATACTTATCTTATAATTTGCTTGATTCTTTGTTCACGGTAGAGGCCCCCAACCAATCAATTGGTTTAGTATGTTGATGGAGCCACCAATGGGGATTGAAGAAAGAGAGAAGTGTCAAAAACTAATGAATTATTAAAGAATTCATAGTTCTTGGCTTAGGTGGAGTAGAGTAACAATGCATAAGACACTATATATTTTGGCTTAGGTGGAGTAGAGTAACAAAGCATAAGACACTATATATTTTGGCTTAGGTGGAGTAGAGTAACAAAGCATAAGACACTATATATTTTTCAACAAGGGAAGGCTTCTATTTATAGGAAAAATTGAGCTCCTAACCAAACAAACTGATTCTAGAATTTTCCAAGTCAGTTTGGTTGAATTGGGACTAGATTTGGACCTAGTTTGGTTACTTTTTGATTCGGTTTGGTTCCATTTTGATTTGGTTTGGTTCAAGAGAGATGAGAGATAAAAATATCACATTATTTTTGAGTTTAAAACTCATTCAAGCATGTGAAATATGCACTTCCTTTAAAGAATTCCCCTTCCTTACATATGTGTCAAAATTTTATTGCTCATAGTTTTTTACTAATAAACCTTGTACATTTTCAACTCTTCATCTTATGTGAAATATGCACCTCCTTTAAAGAACTCCTTTTCCTTACATACGTGTCATAGTTTTTTTTTTACTAATAAACCTTGTACATTTTCAACTCTTCATCTTATGTGAGCATTTACTCATTTTTGGGTATCTTCTTTTTCAAATTGGATTTATCTCCTCCCTACACATGGATTGATGCTATTGGTCCATAGGAACCTTAATTGGACCATAATCTAAAAATTTCTGAAAATCTAGACCCTTAGAGTAAGGTTCTTTATACCTATTTCCAATTAATTCCAATTGCACATTGAAAAATTCTTTTTGAATTTCTGTTTCAGGGGAACTTATTTTAATAAGATGAGTTATTTTTCTATCCAAAAATATTCATAATCTGAATATTCTCTCTCTAGAATAATTTTCTCTCTCTAGGCTAAAACAGTTAGAAGCAAGGTCTTTATATTTCTGAAGAGGGATTGATTACAGGGGAAGATACTAGACATCAAAAAGGGGGTTGGGGGAGGAATCTTACATTCTATCCCACTTAAAAAACGCGAGATGTCCTCATCTCGCAACTTGGGATAATTTCGCAAGATACACGAATATGAGACTTAGAGAAAAATTTTAATCAAGATTAACCACCAAGAAAAGTCTTAAAGAGAGCAAGATTCAAAATAAGAACAAGATTTAAACTTTATTCATTCTCGAAACTTATACAGTAAAGATAGAAGAACTCTTTACACTTCCATAAGCCCGTCCATCATATGGTCACAAAAGCAGCACTCACAAGCTGCGCAAGTATAGGGTAACTCGTCTATGGGAATGATTCTACTGGTTATTGCCGCATCTATCTCAGTGGTATGAGGTGATCTAACAAAAGGACCTCTGAGAGGCAAGCCAAAAACGGGATAAAGGCATATCTTCTCATGAGGAAGAAAACATGCCAGTAAGAAGACCTGCTCAGAAAACCCAAGATGCCTTGATCTCATGACATAGTAGTATCGGGGACCCAAACTAAGGCTTCAATAACCATGGCCAAGCGGACATTGTTACGAAAGTGCTGCTGACCCCAGGGTGTTACCCTAGTTATGTCTTGATAGGTCCGCCATTTGGTCTGCGCTACAGAAGTTCCTAGGTGAGGAAAAAGTGAGCGCTCATACTGTTCTATAAAGTCTTTCTTCATAGACTCTCTTGCGTCTTGAAGGTGAGAAATCATCAGGGATAAAACTAATTCCTGTTGCCAAGCCATGAAGGAGATTAAGAAAGAAAGGAGATTGATGGGAGTAAGATTACTGTGAGCGACAAGTAAAAGTTATGACTTATATAAAGGAGGGAGCTAGCGTAACCTAGAAGCCAACGGTAACTTGCCACTGAAGTTTTACCGTCTTTCCATGATTTGAGTTTGACACATTTTTCTATAGAAGGCATTAAGAATTTTGAGATGAGGAGATAAAAGAAGCTTGTAGGCTAAGTCACCTACTTTCATTGAATTCAGATATAAGGGTCACAATATCTGGGGGATAACTTCTTATACTCCCCAAGAGATAAAGAACTTCTTTTGGGCCGTACTCGAATGAAAACCAAAACCTTGGTATCCAAAACACCGATTCTCACTTCTAAACTCATTGTTCTAAATCCTTAAAACAGGCGTGACTCCTGAGAAGTATTCTAGGAAAAGGGTCTTCCTTTTTTAAACAGAAATTTTCTTTTATTTTAGAGAGGGAATAATTATAAGATCAGAAAGGAAGATTCTTACTCCAGTATACCTCGAAGGTTGGGGAGGAATCTTACATTCTACCCCACTTAAAAAGTGCGAGATGTCCTCATCTCGCAAGGTAGAGGACAGCTCTTTTTCTTAAGATCCAATTTTATTCTGGGTTCCTTATATTCTGGTCAACCCAACAGAACACTGGGATAAATATCCCTTATATAGAACTCATCATTAAATAACAATTCATTCAGATCATATCATTCATATCTTTAACATGATAAAGGTCCATTAGACCGAAAAGTTTCCTTCGGAACATTCCTTCCCACGGAAATTTCAGTCTAGCAAGTTCTCAATTTGACATCCCTTAACTTGATCTACCGGTCAAGTATTAACAATAGCAATCTAACAGCACAACCCACTAATCTCATAGTGATTTGCTGAATTCATTATCATCATTCTAGTTATGAATATCATCACAGGGACTCGTCCCATTCCCCCTCATTGTGGTTTCATTATATTTCAACTAATTTTTAAAAGTCATCATTTTTCAATCAGAATTTTCAATCAGAATCCAAATCAATTCATCCATTCTCAAACAGAATTAAAAATCATATCAATCACATTCGAAATCATCATCTAGATAGCATTAACGCTTATAATTTCAAGTCTTAGATTTACTCGTATATACTGTCAGTAAAGAGCTGCAGTATACTCTCGGTATATACGGGTAGTCACGGCCCTTGGAATTATAAGGTAAATACTATCATGTCTAGGCCTCAAGCAAGTCAGGGATTCTATATAATTGCGGTACTTCCATCTGAAGAACCAATTACCAAATTATGAATTTCAGTTTGAATATCAAATTGTATGAATTATATCACACAATTATAACCTTTTTGTGTTTCTTGATAAATTTTTGACCTATTTGTCTTCTCAGTTGATCTTTATTAACCAAATGCTCTGATACCAACTGTAAGATCCCTGTTCCCACCGAGTAACAGATTCGGGATACTAGCAGCGGAAATAGCACTTCTCGCGCGGGACAGGGGTCCCACATTCGGGGCCTAGCCTACGGATATCCGGATAAGAGACTAATCCGTCGGTTGTTCCAAAACCAAAACCGGAAAAACTTTCTTTACCGGAAAGCACGGGCGATTCCACCAGGATAACTTTTTACTCTAACGTAGTCAAGATCATTTCTGATCGAGCTGATCTAATTACATCTATAAGATACTTGGTCAGGTCAAGGAAGAAACTTGCACTTGGATCATTGGGATCAACGCTTTTTTCCCCATTTAAGAGGCACAGCCGTTAATTCCTATCCATAGAACAGTTACTGTCCGGGATTTATTTTATCTATCGTAAAAACAAAAGTTTGAGTCTCGATTTACGGATCCATCAGCCCAGCCTAACCCCATCCAGTCCCATGGGTTAGCCAACCGCCCAACCACTGTAGTGATGGGATCCAATTAAGAATTTGGTTAGGTTTTGTCCCGAGTACCAAGGAAAAGAGTTCCAAGGCCCCCTAGCCGGATGTTCATGCAAAAATAAAACTAGTCACACCACTCACACACCCAATATGAAATTGCCTTTTCACAGATTCAACCAGTTTAAAACAATCCTTTAATAAAACCATAGTATCATTGATCACCATCTTCTAATTTATCCAATTGATTCTTAACTTCCCATCATTCCTTCATCAGAGTATCTATGGCATCATTGGCAACTAGAACGCTCAGGAGCCGTTTCGATAGTTCCTAGCCCATAATACTCGGCAATATAATCACTTATCAAGATGGACTCTCGTTGAAGATCAGCAAGATCAACCAACAGATCCATATAAAGAGCCATGGACTCATCCATTGAAGACCAGCAAGGTCAATCAACCAGATCCATGCCCAATTTCAGAAAACAACTCCTACTCTTGTTCCAATATCTTCCTCGACGCACGCGTGGGTATCCTAGGCGACCCAGAGCCCGAGCACCGTATGGTCAGCACCCTCTAGGATCCTTCGCAGGTGACCTAGCGCTTCACGCATAGGCCGCTTCCTTGGCCCCTCATCCACCGTACCGGAAGCTCACCATTTTAATCGCACCGAGGCTGGTCAAGACCTCGGCCGACCTTGCTACGCGAGACGTCCTTCATTGACTCCCCGTCAGCAGTTGCAACTTTATCATCATCACGACTTTAATCACAAGACGGTCAAAATGCTCCCCCCAGCATTCTTGACATAAAACAATCATTTACAAACAGCATTTACAAACAGTTTACAATACAATTTCTATTTTAACTTTCATTTTTCCACATTATCACTCATCAATCTACATTACTTATTCCATATTCCATTTATATGTATACTCATCCCATCACATCATTTCCATCTCATCACTTCAGATTCCCTCACATCACAATCGTATATTCACATCCATACATCCACAACTATATGTGTACATTCACATCTACATGCATACATCTACATCCCTATGCATACATCCACATCCACATTCACATTCACCTCCATACATCTACATCTACATGCATACATCCACCTCCACATTCACATCCACATCTATACATCTACATCTACATGCATACATCCACCTCCACATCCACATCTACATCTATACACCTACATCTACATGCATACATCCACATCTCCATTCACATCTACATCTATACATCTACATCTACATGTATACATCCACATCTCCATTCCCATCTACATCTATACATCTACATCTACATGTATACATCCACATCTCTATTCACATCTACATATATACATCCACATCTCCATTCTCATCTACATCTATACATCTACATCTTCATGCATCCACCCACCTCCACATCCACATCTACATCTATACATCTACATCTACATGTATACATCCACATCTCCATTCTCACCTACATCTATACATCTACATCTACATGTATACATCCACATCTCCATTCCCATCTACATCTATACATCTACATCTACATGTATACATCCACATCTCCATTCTCATCTACATCTATACATCTACATCTTCATGCATCCACCCACCTCCACATCCACATCTACATCTATAGATCTACATCTACATGTATACATCCACATCTCTATTCACATCTACATCTATACATCTACATCTACATGTATACATCCACATCTCCATTCTCACCTACATCTACATGCATCCACCCACCTCCACATCCACATCTACATCTATACATCTACATCTACATGCATACATCCACGTGGCTCCACATTCACACTCACATCCATACCTCTACATCTACATGCAAACATCCATATCTCCATGCATAATAATATTCTTTTAATTAATCTAGGATGATAGTTCCTAGAATATGGTAGGAAGTCCTCTTTTTAAGCTTTGAATGAAATTATTTTATGCGTAATTTCTATAAAAATTTTGCCATAGCTCCGCTACTATGACTGATAAATCTCAATTTTTTCTAAGGGATAAGGCTCATTATTAAAGAAATAATTAGAATGGTCTCTAATTGGATCATCAATCCATAATGGTCTCTAATTGGATCATTAAGAAAATAATTAGAATGGTCTCTAATTGGATCATCAATCCATAATGGTCTCTAATTGGATCATTAAAAAAATAATTAGAATGGTCTCTAATTGGATCATCAATCCATAATGGTCTCTAATTGGATCATTAAGAAAATAATTAGAATGGTCTCTAATTGGATCATCAATCCATAATGGATTGAATCATCAATATACATAAACTAAAAGCATAGAAAGAAGCCATTAATTTGGTCTCAAGCATAGCTTAACCTTAGATTAAGGAAAAGCCTTATGAAAAGCTTCATTTGGATTGAAAAGGGTCATGAGTATGACCATTTCTTAAGTGAGAGAGAGAGAAAACCATTAGAATTAAATATAAATAAAATTTTATATAATTCTTTACTATCATTACTTAATTAACTTCAATAGCATTTCAAAAACCATACCAATTAAGCTTCTCAAGCTTGAGAGGGGTTGAGAAGAGAGAATCATTGAGAAATTATAGAAAATATCAAAATTCACTATACTTATCTTATAATTTGCTTGATTCTTTGTTCACGGTAGAGGCCCCCAACCAATCAATTGGTTTAGTATGTTGATGGAGCCACCAATGGGGATTGAAGAAAGAGAGAAGTGTCAAAAACTAATGAATTATTAAAGAATTCATAGTTCTTGGCTTAGGTGGAGTAGAGTAACAATGCATAAGACACTATATATTTTGGCTTAGGTGGAGTAGAGTAACAAAGCATAAGACACTATATATTTTGGCTTAGGTGGAGTAGAGTAACAAAGCATAACACACTATATATTTTTCAACAAGGGAAGGCTTCTATTTATAGGAAAAATTGAGCTCCTAACCAAACAAACTGATTCTAGAATTTTCCAAGTCAGTTTGGTTGAATTGGGACTAGATTTGGACCTAGTTTGGTTACTTTTTGATTCGGTTTGGTTCCATTTTGATTTGGTTTGGTTCAAGAGAGATGAGAGATAAAAATATCACATTATTTTTGAGTTTAAAACTCATTCAAGCATGTGAAATATGCACTTCCTTTAAAGAATTCCCCTTCCTTACATATGTGTCAAAATTTTATTGCTCATAGTTTTTTACTAATAAACCTTGTACATTTTCAACTCTTCATCTTATGTGAAATATGCACCTCCTTTAAAGAACTCCTCTTCCTTACATATGTGTCATAGTTTTTTTTTTACTAATAAACCTTGTACATTTTCAACTCTTCATCTTATGTGAGCATTTACTCATTTCTGGGTATCTTCTTTTTCAAATTGGATTTATCTCCTCCCTACACATGGATTGATGCTATTGGTCCATAGGAACCTTAATTGGACCCTAATCTAAAAATTTCTGAAAATCTAGACCCTTAGACTAAGGTTCTTTATACCTATTTCCAATTAATTCCAATTGCACATTGAAAAATTCTTTTTGAATTTCTGTTTCAGGGGAACTTATTTTAATAAGATGAGTTATTTTTCTATCCAAAAATATTCATAATCTGAATATTCTCTCTCTAGAATAATTTTCTCTCTCTAGGCTAAAACAGTTAGAAGCAAGGTCTTTATATTTCTGAAGAGGGATTGATTACAGGGGAAGATACTAGACATCAAAAAGGGGGTTGTGGGAGGAATCTTACAAGAGTGTTTCCGAAAGATGCCAAAAGCCACCCTTGATTTTCCATATCAGTGGGTGCAAAAGAAATCAACACAAACTCTTCAAGAAAGGAAAGGTGGCTGTGATAGCACCTACAAATCTACTTGTGTTGATCTTCCTAAAACATGTAATGAGTCACCAGTTGTCCCAAATTCTCCTTGTTACACAATTCCACCATCAACTGGTGTACCTAAGACACATCCAAGTCCAAATGAGTATCATTTGAGCATAGATTCTAGCATTTCAATGCCTCAATCCTCTTATCTTGCTCAAATTCCAAGACAATTGATAAAACTTCCACTCAAGAAGGACATACCTAAAACCAAAGATAAGGCATTAACACTACAAATGAAGCTCTTTGGTAGATCAATGTTTGAATAATGTGGTTCCTTATGCCTTTAAAGGATTATGTTCTTTTTGAGATGATCTCCACTATCAGGGCAAAGGTAAGTTCAGTGACTCCATAATAAGATCGACAAGCCAGGGCACTTTTCTCCCATTGGGTTTTTCCCCTCGGCTATATTCGGTGTTTGGCACCAATGGCAAATTTTATTTTTTTCTTTTCTTTTCGTGTTTGTTAATAAAAATTTTGCAGAAATCTCCGTAAAAAACAAGAGCATCAAACACGCCCCAATAGTCCACCTATCGTGCACACAAATTAGGAAGGGGGGAGACATGCTACGTCTACAAAGATCAAGGAGGAGCAATCTGCACAAAATCAGCAATGCATCAATGCAAACGAACAACATCAACAGGGCACTACAACAGGTGTATTCAAAATCATCAATGCATCAATGCAAACGAACAACATCAACAGGGCACTACAACAGGTGTATTCAAATCTTAATCTTTATTTCTTTATGTGCTCTTATCTTTCGAATATATGGTTTGCATGTTCACACAATGTTGGCTGGTTTAAGTTTTTGATTAGTTGTTAAAATATGGTGAGTGAATTCTAGAGTCTTAGAAGACTTAGTAAAAGATATTTCTATCTAAAGACAGTGTAGGATATATACCAAGGGAATATGCCATGTTCTTATGCTTTCAAGGTATATTAGTTATCCCTAGTGGTAGCTACCTCTTAGATATGAGCTAGGTGCTAGGAGTAATAATAATTTATTAAAAAAAATTATTATACCCTAAAAAATATATATATCCAAAGTAAATTGAGACATGACGTGTCTACAGCCATGAGAAATGCTTGGTAGGACCTGGGGTTGTCTTAGCACCTTGGGGCCGATGCCTTGGTTTCCATGGGGTGAACACTGATGTCTAAAAGCTTCAGAAAAAGACCTTTGAGGAATCTATCGCCTTGATGGATGTTGGTAGGACTCTGGGGTACACTATGGGCCCTCGAGACTGATGCCCTCATCTTCATGGGGTACACCTTAGGTCATAAAAGAAAGAAAAAGGGTCTGTCGCCCTTGAGATACTTAGCGGTCTTTAGATTCTCTTGGCGGAGGGCTTTGGGCCATTGCTTGGGTCTCTTTGGGATAGAACCTTAATCTTTATCACCTTCCACACACATCAAAAAAAAAAAAAAAGAATTCCAATCACCTTTGCTCATATTCAGGAGTAGGTTTGCCACTTAGGAATAACTTACATACTTGTAGGACATTGAGACTGCGGTCATAACCGGCGGTGTACAAAGCACACTTGCCTTTGCATAGCACTATCTACCACTTAAGTCTCACTTTGACTAGTCTTTACTCACCTATTTTAGGACTCATTAAAACTTTAATCAGCCTTGCACTTGTATGCTCACGTGTGAAATTATCACTGCTGGTTTTTTCTTTTCTTTTCTTTTTTTTCAATAAAAGACTTTAATGTATCCATTCTTTTTTTGTTGCAGCTCTTGTTACTACCGCGCTCGAGGACGTGCGCAAAATAGGAAGGGGGGAGTGTTGCATGACGAATGAAGATCAATACAAGGATGCAACAAAAAAGACACTTAGGGCTCTTGAAAAGAGTTCAAAGTTGTAGATGAATGTGGGAGAGGGCTTGACAATAATCCCACATGGGAACTTTTGGGAGTTCTAGAATTTTTGTATAAAAGGTGGCTCATTTGAGAGCATGGACACATTGGGCAAACTCATGTTTGAGCTCTCTTGAGACTAGCTCTCCCTCTTCTTCCATAGAGGTGCAAGCTCTTCTCTCTCCCCATCTACATTGTTGTAAGTTCTATTCTTTTGTTAATTCAATGCAATGAGTTGATATTTGTCTCTCTTCTCTTGTCAATTCTCTAGTATGCATGTTTCTTATTGATAGCTTCAAGAGTTGTGTGCATGCTAGGGAAATGAGTATTTGAGAATGAAGAATGCTTTGATCTTGTGTAAGCAATAGCTAAGCTTTCTTCTTGTTTGGATGTATGGATGAGTGGAATGTGGAGTTGAGTGAGCAATAGCAAGATTGAGCTTGAGTGTGTGTTGAGTCTATGTCATTAGTAGTAGTTTTCTTAGCATTCTCTCCATCAAATGGATAAGCTTTTGTGCACCGGTACGGGTTGAATCCCTAGCTCCGAAAGGGATGCAAATCCCATTGGATTGAGCTAAGTGTGGATCATACTACTCTTGCTACAAGTGAGAGAGTTAATCCGTCTCTCCAATTCTCATGCACATTCCCAAAATGCAACTCTGGCTGTGAATAATCTTGATTTTGAGTGAGATTTACAGGCATTAACCAAGGGTTAAATATAAAATGATGATTATCACAATTTTATCAGCACAATTTTACCAGAAATTACATTAAATCAAGGGTAACCAATTTGTATGGGATGGTTGGAGTATCAAGCCAACTCCGAATTGAAATTTGAAGTTATAGGGATCTGTATCAGATACCTAATGGTTAATTTGACCCTCAATTGCACCAAAATACAGTGATTAGCACTGATTAAAATCACTGATTAGCAAATTAATCCACTGTTGTTTGTGTACAAAAAACAGAGTATGCGAGGAGTCCAGATCTGGTACCGTAGACTTCAAATGAGCTCAAATGCTTTCAAAGGCATCAATAGCAATGAGTCTTGTAGAGGATTAAGCCAAGAAACACAAGATTTGACCAAATATTGAAAGCTTAATCTCTGTTTTACCAAACTCACCCTGCAGATTTGATGAAGAGCTTAGATCTCACTGTAGACTTGATGAAATTGAATTTTGTCTTCACCAGCTTGTAGAGCATGTTGAAAACACCTTGGGCTAAGAGGAATTAGAGACCTTTGATTTGTGGAAGCTGCAATGTCAATTTTTCTCAGAAAAAAACGCGCCTGCAATTCGGGCTGCCGCCCCGGCGATTCCCGCTGATGATTTGCTTCAATTCCTTCAAGTAGCTTGTAGCCCCTTGAGTGTAGTTTAAGCTCCTAAAAGGGCTTGGCCTAATTTGAAGTGTGCAAGGAGAATGAACTCCTCCACTGGCTGGGGGTATAGAAGCTAGTTGAAAAATAACTAAAAATTAGATTATTTTCTAATTATCTACTAATCTTGATTAATTAAATAATGTGCTCATAAACCTGATGGATTATAGGCATGGCTCTGATACCATGTTGAAATTTGAGCATTGTGATGTGCTATGGTGGATCAAACACTAGAATCAACATCATTAACAAAGTGATTAGCAAATAGATTAATGTAAGCATGGATGCTCAAATAATTAGCAAATAATTAAGATGTAATTAGTGGGTAATTAACAAATAGATTAATGTAGGCATGGATACTCAAAAACCAGCAAATTCTCATTAGGGCAATGCCTCAGTTTATAGAGTTTACATCAAGCATCAAATCCCACTGATTTCTCCATGATTCACTCCACCTCTTTTCCCTGATTCTTTCCACCTCTTCACTTTTCCCAGAATATCTCCACACTTCCCAGAATATCTCCACACTTCCTAAATCTTCTCATGCTACCCTTTATTCTCTCCCAGTAGTTTCTTCTCACCTTTTCACAGGTTCTTTCACATTTACACATCCTCTTTTACAGCCTCTAACCAAGGGCTTGTTCCCACACACACCCTATTCACTTGTATTTTTCAACACCATCTTGGACGTCGTCTTGTAGGGCTTGCTGTCGCGGTCGAAACGCTTCAGTCGGATCTCAATTTTGAGATCGTTTGCTCACACCGTATGAGCAAAAGACTATAGCGCATGAACCCTCTCTTAAGGCTAAAACCTCTTATTAAAGTCCACGCAAAATGGGGGGGGGGATTGTGAGATGTCCTTAACACAAAAACGTTTTGCAAAAGGGGAGAATGGCTGAGGGCTGCTGTAAGTCTCTTCACACGACCCGCGGGGGCGGGGGGGGGAGAAGAGTTAAGGACACTGCCTCCTAAAGCAAGAGGGGGATAGAGGAAAATTGCCTTATCTGAAAAGAGGCAAATGAGGGGGTGTGAGAGGGGTGGCTGCAAGGGACAGTTGTACTACAGCAAGTACACTGCACAGGGACAAACGGCGGTATAGACGGTGGCACAACAGAGCATACGCTACGCAGAAATGCGTGTTGCCCATGGAGCACCCCGAGGGTTTATATAGCTGTGGGGTACGGGTACGGGCGCTGTGCAAAGCAAGGACGAAAGGACGGTGTACCAGCAAAGGCTGTGGATTAGTGGCCTACATGGCTCTAGGGAAAAGGTACGGTGTCGGTTAACAGGGAAAGGAGTGGTACGCATGTACCTTATCTGGTCAGAGGCAGCATGGGTGTGACCCACAGCGGTACGTGTGGACCACACAGTGGGCGATCGTCCTTTGGTTCTTGTGCGACCATCATACGGGCACCCTAGTAAGTGTGTACGGTCTAAATTTCAGGGCAAGGTTTCCAAATTTGGGGCGCCGACCTCGATTTGCGTGCTGGACCCGCCCTGAGGGGTGAATTTTTTTTTTTGTCCGGGAGGTTCTCCTGGTCGTTGGGGTTCAGACCGTTCGTCAATCGGACGCCCGATCGTGCATTTATTAAGGTTTAAAGGTCGTCGCTTTTTAACTAAAAAAATGACTGAAATTTGCGTATAAGCTTGATCCGGTGTCCGTTTTGGATGCTGTAAAATCCTATAATAGGGTAAAATCACACGCAAATTCCAAATTTGGGCTCAAAATTTGAAGATTCTAAGTAGAAATGACTCATTTAAGAAAATCATTGATTTTTATACCATAAAAACTCATAAATTTATCTATTACATGGACATTTCTTTATTAGTGAAGATGGGTATGTTACATCCTTCCCCCCTTAAAGAAATCGAGATGTCCTCATCTTGTCATGAATTGGGGATAATCCTTTAAGAGTGTAGCTTCATCTTCCCAAGTTGTATCCTCTTCAGGGTAATCTTTCCACTGTACTAAATGTTCTACAAGAGTTCTATTTTGGAGTTGCCTTTCTCCCTAGAATCTATGATGCTACTGGGCTGTAATTCCAGGACTCCTTGAGTAGGGATTACAACTTGTTCATCATCAAGAATATGATCGAGACTGGGTACATAAGGTTTTAACAAACTTACATGAAATACATTGTGGACTTTGATATGGGCTGGGAGTTGGAGTTTATAGGCACTTTTACCTAGACACTTGATAACTGTATAGGGACCACAAAACCTAGGGCTGAGCTTCTTATATTTCCCAAGTGATAGAGAACTTCGTTTGGGTCGCACTCGTAGAAGAACTCTGTCTCCTTTTCCTTGAAGATCCTTTCATACCTCTTGGTGTCAGCATAATGCTTTTGTCGATCTTGGGCAGCTTTAATATCCTTTTGGATTGCCTTGGTTTGTTCCTCCATCTCTTCGAGCATTTTCCTGGATGCCTCAACTCTTATGGTCGGATCAGAGAAATTTAGAGGAGACAAGCATTCTTGCCCATAGAGTGCTTTGAATGCTGACATTCCTATGCTCTGATGATAAGATGCATTGTAGGCAAATTCTACCAGAGGAAGGTATTGAATCCACCTTCTTGGTTCCCGTCCACAATATGCTCTGAGAATGTCTTCAATTACTTGATTGACTCTCTCAGTCTGGCCACATCGATCTCTGGATGATAAGCTGTGCTAAAGTAAAGTTGAGTTCCCAGGGCTTGAAATAAGGACTGCCAAAACTTTGAAGTGAAGTCAGAATCCCGGTCACTTACTATCCTTTTGGGAGACCATGAAGTTTGAGGACTTCCTTGATGAATATTCGAGCAACATCAGAAGCTTTGAAGGTCTTCTTCGTTGGTATAAGGTGAGCTACTTTGGTAATAAGTAAGTCCACTACTACCAGAATGGAGTCATATCCTCCTTGAACAGTGGGGAGACTTGTGACAAAATCCATACTAATGCACTCCCACTTCATTTGGGGAATATCCAAGGGTTGAAGTTTTCCAGGCATCTTGACCCTTTCAGCTTTGATCCTTTGGCATGAGAGACATTGCTTCAAGTACCGAAGGACATCATTTTTCAAGCCTGCCCAATGAAAGCTCCTTCTTACAGCATTTAATGTTTTTGCACAGCCTGGGTGTCCTGTAGTAGTAGCCTGGGTGTCCTGTAGTAGTAGCAGGACTATCATGAGCTTCATGGAGGACTAGTTTCTTTAAAGCAGGATCCTTAGGGATACATAGCCTGTGATGATTGAAGTAGAGGCTTCCTTCATGAGTGGAGTATCCCTTGATTAGATTCTTCTCTTTCTCTGAATTTTTCCCTTCTTCTACTAACTTCATCATGGAGGATTAGTTTCTTTAAAGCAGGATCCTTAGGGATACATAGCCTGTGATTGAAGTAGAGGCTTCCTTCATGAGTGGAGTATCCCTTGATTAGATTCTTCTCTTTCTCTGAATTTCCCCCTTCTTCTACTAACTTCATCATCCTCTGATAATCTGGATCATGAGATGAGACTTCTTCCACCTTGACCAGTATGGGATTATTTGGCATTAAAATTACACTCAAGAAAGATTTACGGCGGCTAAGTGCATCTGCTACCACATTATCTTTCCCAAGGCAGAATTTGATGTCAAAGTCATATTCTTGTAGAATTTCAATCCATCTCCTTTGCTGCATGTTGAGGTTAGGCTAGGTGAAGATCCACTTTAGACTTTTGTGGTCAGTTTTACAAGCTGGAATTTGCCCCCCAAGAGATAATGTCTCCATAATTTGAGGCAATGAACAACTGCTAAGAGCTCCAAATCATGGGTGGTATAATTTGCTTCATATTGCTTCAACTTGCGGGAAGCATAAGTGACTGGTCTTCCTTCTTGGCCTAAGACACCACCAAGTGCTAGACTACTAGCATCAGTAACCACTTCAAATTTCTTGGCAAAATCTGGAAGTTTCAGGACTGGAGAGGAAGTAATAATGATGTTGAGCTGATCAAAACTGTTTTTATGGATTGGCAGCCACACTATTTTGCAATCCTTCTTAAGAAGATCCGTCTCAAAGGTGCAGCTACCAAGGCATAATCTTTGATAAAAATCCTATACCATCCCGTGATTCCCAAAAACCCACGAACTTCACAAACTGATTTAGGGGATGGCCATTCTAGAATATCTTTGACCTTGGGGGGGTCTACTGAAATGCCATCTTTGGAGATGATGAATCCAAGATACTCAATTTGATGAGTAAAGAAGGTACATTTGCTCTTCTTGGCATAGAGTTTGTGTTTGCGCAACAATTGCAGAACTCTATGCACATGCTCCTCATGCTCTTCCATTGATTTGGAGTAGATTAAGATGTCATCAAAGAAAACAAGCACAAATTCATGCAAGTAAGGACGGAATATATCTTGCATTAGGCGGTTGAAGGTTGCAAGAGCATTGGTTAACCCGAATGACATTACACAATAAACTCATAGTGGCCATAACGGGTATTGAAGGCTGTCTTGGGTATATCTGCTTCCTTTACTTTGATCTGATAGTAACCAGACCTCAAATCTATTTTTGAGAAGACTTTGGCCCCATGAAGCCTGTCAAGAAGTTCGTCGATGCAAGGGATAGGATATTCTTGACAGTGACTTGATTTAGCCCTTGATAATCTATGCAGAGGCAGAGAATTCTATCCTTCTTTTTTTGGAAAAGAACAGGTGCCCCCCAAGGAGAGCTACTGGGGCGTATGAATCCTTGCTCAATGAGTTGGGAAAGTTGCTCCTTAAGTTCAATGGCTTCAGGAAGGGACATTTTATAGGGAGTTTTTGAGACGGGTTGAGC
Source organism: Cibotium barometz (assembly GCF_041138505.1). Lineage (NCBI taxonomy): Eukaryota > Viridiplantae > Streptophyta > Polypodiopsida > Cyatheales > Cibotiaceae > Cibotium > Cibotium barometz. The sequence continues at coordinate 24,344,031 of NC_141105.1, forward strand.
TCCAGGGATCACCTCGATTTCATGATCGACTTCTCGAGGAGGTGGTAGCCCTGTAAGCTCGTCAGGGAAGATGTCAGAGAATTCTTGGAGCCAAGAGGGTTCTGTCTCCTTACTAGGTTCAATGGCTTTGTTGAGCTTGACTAAGAAAACTTGCTGACCCTTATGTGTTCCCTTGAGAAGATGTTTTGCCTTGACTATCCTAGATTTAGGTTTTCCTGTTATCCCCTGAACAGATATTACTTGGCCATGCTCATTTTCAAAAGTGATACTCCCCTGGTTACAATGAATGCTGGCTTTGTTTGCAATTAACCAATCCATCCCAAGGATTCCATCATAAATTCCTAATGGCAAGACTCTAAAGTGAGTTCGTTCATTACCCAGCTCAAAATCAAGGTTTCCTATAGAGTGGCGAGATACTACTTCTTTCTCACTGGCTAAATCTACAGTCATTCTTCTAGCTGTTTTTTGACCCAAGTTTAATTTTTGCAAACACCTAGGAGAAAGAAATGAATGGGTATTGCCAAAATCAATCAAAAGCTGAAATGGCTTATCGTGAGATGAGTGGCTGGGGTTTGGATTATACCAAATTGTTTATTCGGACCTTGGTGTTCTACTGCCACATGGACGGTGGCGCGCTCTTCTTCAGCCATTTCCAAGGTCGATTCTTCACTTATAATACATGCGGTCCTAGCAACTGCTCCTCCACGGCCTCTACCACGCCCGCCACCTCTTGCACCTTGGTGGATAGGGGTTCCACGGCCTTGATTTCCTTTGCTACCTTGGGGAAATGATGTTGCCATCTTGGGACAGTTGGCTCTAAAGTGTCCCGGCTCATTGCACTCAAAACACAGAGGGCCTTCTCTGGAAGAAGCAACATACGAGCGGGGGACAAAAGAGTTGCCTTGTCGCCCTCTGTTGTAGTAGGGAAAATTCTGTTGGGGTTTCTTGTAGGGTTGATCTTTAGGATTTGCCTCAGGGTAAGATCTCTTTTGATGCTTAGGTTTGTCAGTCCTCATTTCTTTCACAAGGGGCTTTGCTCGTATGAGAGCATCCTGTAATGTGCTTGGCCTCATTGCTTCAAGCTGGGAATCTAAGGGTTCGTTTAACCCTTGGCAGAAATGAGCCACTTGCTGGGAAGTAGTCATAGCTGGGGCATACTTGCGATGAGTGATAAATTTGGAATAGTAGTCCTCATCAAGAGTTAAGCTGCACTGCCTAAGACTAAAAACCTCATTCATCTTTATGGATTCATGGGATGGGGGAAGATACCTTTCCTTCACGGCCTGCTTGATGTCTTCCCACGTTTGAGAATGCTCGGTGACTTCCTTGTCACGGCACCATTCTCCGATGAGGTGAAACTGTGCAAGCATAGACTAATTTGCTACTCCAGTACCGGCGGCGGCAGAGAAATAATCGTCCATCGCTTCAATCCAGACTTCAGCATCCTTCTCAATCTTTGAACCTTCTCCTTTAAAGGAGGGAGGTCGCATTTGCTTGAGCAGGAGCTTCTTCTCCCGGGGTATCAGTGTAAAGCGCATTGGGAAGTGGAGGGTGATCGTCCTGGCCATCATTGTAAAAACAATTTTAAGATTACAAGATTCATATTTGCACAACGCTTATTTTTGGAGAGTAAAACATTGAAATCATTTTATTTCCAAATATTTACAAGGACAAGTTTTATTACAAAGAGCTGAGACTAATATAATTAGTCTTATTTGCCCCATCAAGGGAAATTCCTAAGCTTGACTATGACATAAGGGTAGAGCGGTCCACATAGGTGAAATATGGGGGTTCCGCTGTAGTTTCTAAGACTCTAAAAACTGATGGTAAGGGTGGTAGACTCTGGATTGGGGTAGGTCCCAACATAGCTACTCAGCAGGTAAGACTTGCATCACTTGGTCATACACCCAGCGATCCTGAGGTATGCGAATCCCATCTATAGTCACAGAGGTGTCGGCCCTGGGGGTACCAACGAACCAAAATAAACGGATCATCTGCAACTTTTCAATCCAATGAATCCGCTTTAAGTCGGTGGTAAGGTTCCCAATTCGATCTGCTCGGCGGATGAAGAAATATCTCGGCCCACGACTCCAGAAATCTCTACCCCATCCTCTTTCAATACGAGAGAAATGAGGGAGGGACATCTTCTCTAGTATCTGCACCATGGTGTCACGGAACTTGAAATTTGAGGAGTGACTAGCAGTCTCGAAGATGCATTGCAAACTAGAAACTTCGAGTAGGCATCTTCCTCTTCCTACAATCATTCAAACATCAATTCAACTTGTTTGTTTTAGTAGGATGTTTTTATTAATTAGCATTATGTTAGGTAAAACATTCATTGCAAAACAGTCCTTAAATGGTAATTCCTAGGAGCTAAGATCGGCTCTGATACCAATTGTAAGGTTCCCCCCTTCTAAAACAGGGGAAACACTTAAGATAGTTCACTAAGTCTTAACTTGGAGAAAATTTCCTATTCATCGACACCTTGACCATGCAGAGATTCAAGGATACGATTCATAGGTAAGACCTAGTCCCATCCCGCAAGGGGAGCGTGATCTTCTAAAAATCAAATCACCCATAGGGTAATTAATCATAAATTGGGCAACTACTAGACTTGATTTCTAGAGGCAACGCTTTTTTCCTCATCCATGCAAGGCAAAGTCTCGCTGGCCTAGCCTTCTAGAATAGAGTTGCCCAAGAACCTATTTATATAGCGTAGGGCTTTCACTTAATCTGTTGGAAAGCTACCCGACTAATTGGGTCCACTCGTCCGTAGGATGGTGCCGTCGGGGCATTCCATCCTCCCACTTTCCACCCTACTAACACGTCAATTTGTTTTCTAATTTATCCTACCACACTGTTTGACATAAATAAACATGTTCCTTAATTAAGGCCCTTTTCACAAGGTTTGTTAAAACAGTCTTTTTCCACAATACAATCATGCCAAAGACAAGATATATATATATAAAGTTTATACATGAATCAATTCCATACAAGCCAAATCAGCTCTCTTATTCTTTTCCTTTATACTACCGATGATCTAGATTTCGGCCTTCCAGCCTCTACATGCTGGGCAGCAAAACCCTACGGGACCATACACCTCATCGTCGACCGCTGGCGAGGACTCAAGCTGGCCTGTCACCCTCTGAGGCTCCATCGCTCGATCCTCCCGCCCCTCAGAGGGATGTCTGCACACTAGGGTGGGCTTATTCACCACACTAGCCTGGGCCCTCAGAACTAGGCAGCATCATAATCTTTCGCCTCAATCGGCGAACCTTATTCTCCCAATGGTATGAGGGATACCTTGGGCCATTCCTGGGCTTTACTAACGACACCACCCGGCTACACAAGCACGGAATGGAGTTAGCGTTGAAGCTAGGAAAAACTTGCACTCATTAAAGATAACAATTTCAATGCAATTTATTGATACATCATCACACAATTCGTAACTTCATACAATTTTATGTTATTATTTTAAAAGGAAAAGATACACATTTATTAACACTAATATAAAAAAACTCTTCTTTAAAAGATAACCAAGCTAACGTGGCTACCATTTCCTTGAGGAGCTTGTAAAGGGAGGGTTGGAGCCGCATCGAGAGCATCTTCTCTAATCTCTGTTGTGCGCTCCTCCCGAGGCAATATTCTGACGTTTCTAAGAAGGGGCCATCTTGGACGTCGTCTTGTAGGGCTTACTGTCGCGGTCAAAACGCTGCAGTCAGATCTCAATTCTGAGATCGTTTGCTCACTGTATGAGCAAAAGACTATAGCGCATGAACCCTCCCTTAAGGCTAAAACCTCTTATTAAAGTCCACGCAAATGGGGGGAGGGGGGGAATTGTGAGATGTCCTTAACACAAAAACGTTTTGCAAAAGGGGAGAACAGCTGAGGGTTGCTGTAAGTCTCTTCATAGGGGAGGATAAGAGTTAAGAACACTGCCTCCTAGCAAGAGGGGGATAGAGGAAAATTGCCTTATCTGAAAAGAGGCAAATGAGGGGGTGTGAGAGGGGTGGCTGCAAGGGACGGCTGTACTACAGCAAGTACACTGCACAGGAACAGACAACGGTACGAACGGTGGCACAACAGAGCATACGCTAGAAAAAAATGCGTGTTTCCCCATGGAGCACCCCGGCGGGGGTTTATATAGCTGTGGGGTACGGGTACGGGTGCTACGCAAAGCAAGGACGAAAGGACGGTGTACCAGCGAAGGCTGTGGATCAGTGGCCTGTGGCTTTGGGGGAAAGGTACGGTGCTGGTTAACAGGGAAGGAGTGGTATGCATGTACCTTATCTAGTCAGGGGCAGCATGGGTGTCCACGTAGCGGTACGTGTGGACCACACAGTGGTGGGCGACCGTCCTTTGGTTCTTGTGCGGTTATTGTACGGGCACCCTAGTAAGTGTGTACGGTCTAAATTTTAGGGCGGGTCCCCAAATTTGGGACGCCGGCCTCGATTTGCATGCCGGACCGCCCTGGGGGTGAAATTTTTTTATCCGGGAGGTTCTCCTGGTCGTTGGGGTTCAGACCGTTCGTCAATCGGACGCCCGGTCGTGCATTTATTAAGGTTTAAAGGTCGTCGCTTTTTAACTAAAAATGACTGAAATTTGCGTATAAGCTTGATCCGGTGTCCGTTTTGGATGTTGTAAAATCCTATATTAGGGTAAAATCACACGCAGATTCTAAATTTGGGCTCAAAGTTTGAAGATTCTAAGTAGAAATGACTCATTTAATAAAATCATTGATTTTTATACCATAAAAACTCATAAATTTATCTATTACATGGACATTTCTTTATTAGTGAAGATGTTACATTAATCAACTGTGGACTTTATGTACCTGAGGATCCGTCTAGCCACATCCAAGTGTGGCTTTCTAGGGGCTTGCATAAACTGACTCAGAAGTCCAACATCATAGCTCAAGTGTGGCCTTGTAATGGTCATGGAGATCAAACTACCCACTATGTGCATGTATGTAGTGGGGTCCTCCAAAAGCTCACCTGTATCTGCGGGAAAGCTATGTTCTGCTCCAATGGCACTGAAATAGGCTTACAACTTGTCATACCATACTTGGACAACATGTCCAAGCCATACTGCCTCTACAATAGCAAAATGCCATGAGGTGATCTCACCACCTCTATGCCCAAGAAATATCGCAGCTCACCCAAATCCCTCATCTCAAACTTTTGCTTCAAAAGCATCTTGACATCATGTATGTCTGCATCACTATCACCAGTGATAATCAAGTCATCCACATAGGCGACTGATAGCACGATCCCTCTATCTGTCTTTTTCACATGTAGTGAAAAATCTGCATTGGATATCTGAAATCCAATGGTAACAAGATACTCCTTGATCTTATTTCACCATGCTCTAGGTGCCTGCTTCAAGGCTTTGTAACCTACACACACAAAATCTGGATGTGCATCACTCTCATAACCTGGTGGCTGCATCATGTACACTTATTCTTGCAAATCATCATGCAAGAAAGCATTCTTTACATCCATTTGATGTAAAGACCAACCCTTCGCTAACAGCCATAACAATGACAGCTCTCATGCCATCATACATGAAAAGATGCAGGGGGGAAGAGAGCTTGAGCTCTTACAAGCACACACACACTCACAAAACCCTAGTAGAGAACACACAAGGTGAGAGGCTGAAAATCTTCTTCTTCTTCACTCAACACTCAACACACCATATACAAGATAAGAGTACTCCAAATATGAAAGGTACTCATCCAATACATACACAGGTTCTCTATAGTGTGAACCCAACTAAATGAGCTAGCGCTATAACTATGCCAGTCTCTAGAATGGCCGTCACACAGCCTGCTGTCATCCCACTGGCCACATATCACCCATGATCTCACCAACCATGCCAGTGGTGTAAGTGTGGGACCTATCCCCAAGGCGGGTCATCAGTGTCCACCGCCTCACTGGATGAGCTCGATATCTCAACACTCCCCCTCGAGCTCAACTCCATCTCATGTACACCAAGCGAAGCCCTAAATATGCGGAGCTTCTCTGTACCCAATGCTTTGGTGAAGATGTCAGCTACCTGATCCTCTATGCTGACATAAACAAGGTCAAGGTCTCCTACCAAGACCTTCTCTCTGACGAAGTGGTAGTGGACCTCTATATGCTTCGTACGAGCATGAAAAACTGGGTTCCTGGCCAACTGTATACTGCTAATGTTGTCACAGAAAATGACAACTTGTCTATCCACTGATAGACCCAAATCTGCAAGTAGCTTTCTCAACCAAGCTACCTCACATGCTGCCATAACAGCTCCTCTATACTCGGCCTCTGTACTGGATAGAGCAACCGTAGGCTACTTCTTTTGCTGCTCCAAGTCACAGCAGCACTCCCCAAAGAAAACATGAATCCACTAGTAGATCTTCTATCTGAGATACTACCAGCCCAATCAGCATCTGTGTACCCATGTACACATATCTCTGTCCCAGTCTCATCAAATAGTCCACAATGCAAAGTAGACCTCACATACCTCAGTATGCGTCTCAATGCATCCAAATGCGGTTTCCGTGGAACCTGCATAAACTGACTCACCAACCCAACAGCGCAGCATAGCTCAAATCTAACCTGGTGATCGTCATGTATATCAAGCTTCCTACTATGCGCCTATACATAGTAGGATCCTCCAAAATCTCTCTTGAATCTGCACTCAACTTGCCATTCTGATCCAATAGCATTGAGATAGGCTTACAGCCTGTCATACCATACTTGGACAACATGTCCAAGCCATACTGTCTCTCCAGTAATCCAATACCATGTGGTGACCTAATCACCTCAATGCCCAAGAAATATCTGAGCTCCCCCAGATCCTTCATCTCAAACTTCTGTCTAAGCAAGATCTTTACATCAAAGATCTCTGCATCATGGTCCCCCGTAATGATCAAGTCATCTACATAGATGACAACAAGCACAACCCCTCTATCACCATGTCTCACATACAGCAAGAAATCTACATTGGCTACATGAAAGCCAATAGTGACAAGATATTCAGAAATCTTGTCAGACCATGCTCTTGGTGCTTGCTTTAAGCCATACAAGGCTTTCTTCAACCTGCAAACATGCTCGGGGTGACTCACATCCTCATAACCAAGTGGCTGCAATATATACACCTCTTCTTGCAAATCCCCATGCAAGAATGCATTCTTTACATCCATCTAATGTAAAGACCATTGCTATGACGCAGCCACTGCTATCACAACTCTCACTGTTGCCATCTTGGCAACTGGGCTGAAAGTTTCCTCATAATCAATGCCATATGTCTGCGCATACCCTTTGGCTACCAACCTAGCCTTATACCTGTTTATGCTTCCATCACTATTATGTTTTACTTTGTACACCCACTTGCATCCAATGGCTTTCTTGCCTTCAGGCAATTGCACTAAATTCCAAGTTTCATTTCCATATAGTGCATTCATCTCCTGATCCATAGCTTTCTCCCAACACACATTTCCAACAGCCTCATCAATGCATGTGGGCTCAACAACCTGCACAACCTTTGCCATATATGCATAGTGATGTGCCACATAACCATCATAGGTAAATCTTTGCACAGGATTTTTCACTCTCCCAGATCTTCGCAGCTTTTCATTCATGGCTTCCATAGCCTTCTTTACACCAGGTGTTCTCATAGCTGGGATCCCAAGCTCCTCATCAAGGCTCATATCTGAGCCACTAGACTCTCCATCAACATGAGAATGCCCTGCAGAAATGTCAGGCATACCAAGGGACTCAACCACTTTCTCTTTTCCTTTACGTGATGTACTAATCACATTTGCAGGACTGGTATTATGATGCAGCCTGCCGCTCCATGGTCTATCAATAGACCCACTAGATGAGGACTCTCCTGGTCCACTCAGAGATTGTGATTGCTGACTTGCATTCTGTGCAACCACACTTCCACTCACATCAGCCCCTACAGCTTCTTTTTCAGCAGCATACCAGCTGCTCATCTCATCAAAGACAACATCCCTGCTTACCCTCAAATCACGTGTAGCAGGGTTATAACACCTGTATCCCTTTTGCTCAAGGGAATATCCAATAAACACACATTTTTCAGCTTTCGGATCCAGCTTAGTTCTCAACTCATCTGGCACATGCACATATGCAATGCATCCAAAAACTTTCAGATGAGACAAATCAGGTTTTCTGCCAGTAAACCTCTCCTCTGGAGTTACATCATGTATGGCTGCAGTTGGAGTCCTGTTCATGATGTATACTGCTGTAGAAACAATCTCAGCCCAATAGCTATGTGGCATATTTTTCTCTTCCATCAATGCTCGCGCAATCTCAGCAATGTGCCTGTTTTTCCGCTCAGCAACTCCATTTTGTTGTGGAGTGTATCTGCATGTAAACTGTCTCCGAATACCATTCTTCTTCAAAAATTCAGAGAACTCATTGAAGAAGTACTCTCCCCCTCCTGACCTTAGGCACTTTACATATTTTCCTATTTGCTTTTCAACCAAAACTCTGAAATTCTGGAAGTGAGTGAACACCTCACTCTTCTCCTTCATGAAGTATACCCACACTTTCCTTGTGTGGTCATCAATGAATGTCACATAATACCTGCAGCCTCCCATAGACATGGTCTTCGTAGGACCCCATATATGTGAATGCACAACATCTAGTGCATTTCTGCTCACATATTTGTTACGTGGAAATACATGCTTTGTTTGCTTTCCAAATTGGCATGCTTCACATATTCTCTGCATACCTTCCACTTTAAATTTTGGCAGCCCTCACAATTCCTTTAGTCTGCATAGACTTCAGTCTCTACACATTCACATGTCCAATTCTTTTATGCCAAATGTCTGTGTCTGCAACAATTCCTGAACCATTTGCAAACATCGTAGCACTCATTTGAGGCAATGTCTACATTCAACGTAAACATTATGCCCACTCTGTTGCCTTTTGCAACCAACCTGCACTTGTCTTTAAAGTCTTCAACATAACAACCATCAGGGTTAAACCTAACCTGCAAACCCTGCTCAATCATCTGGCCAATTGAAACCAGATTCTTTGTTATGTTCGGAACGTGAAGTACATCTGCAAGGTACTTCACCTTGCCATCCTGCATAGACAATGGCACATCTCCAACATGGGCAATCGGATGAGCAGTGTCATCCCTTGTTTCCATAAAACCTGGTCTTTTCGGGTTTTTCATCTCCTTGAACCACTCCCCATGACTTGTCATGTGGTTTGAAGCACCTGAATCCACATACCATACATCATCTTTTTGTGCTGCTTCAACATTTCAGATATGGCATTCACGACATGCTGCATAACAAACAACCTTTCATTATCCTGATTATTTCTGCTTGAGGATGCATAGTTGTTTTGCTGCAATTTTCCATTTTGCATGTCAGCCTGCTTCTTATAATACTCTGCCTGCACATGTCCAGGCTTACCACAATAAAAGCATTCACGTGCATCATTATACTACCTTTGTCAATTTCCATGACCTCTTTGACTCCCCCTACCTCTGAATTTGCCTCTTCCACCTGCGTGTTGTTGTTGTTGTTATGAATTCTAGGACTGTTATTGTTGTTGCTGCTGACCATAATTCTAATTACCTGTTCGGCCACCTCCTTGACCGCGTCCACGACCTCCTCTTCCTCGTCCTCTTCCTGAACTTGTGTAGAAGGCTTGTTGCTCTGAACTGTTTTTGTTTTGTGAAGACTGTTGGTCTTCACCCAAGCTCTTCTCTTCTATAATCAGCATAGACACCAAATCTGTAAAGTTGGGAATGTTTTCCCGAGTCTGAATAGACGTCTTGAACGCCTTGTATTGTGGCCCGAGACCACATAGACAGACTTCCACCTTATCATCATCATCTACTGACACACCAATAGATGCAAGGGATTCTACAATACCCTTTATCTTCAATGCATAGTCATTCACAGACATGCTCTTTTTCTCCACAGTATGAAGTTCGTTCTTCAACTGTATCTTGCGTGCCTTGGTATTTGTTTCATAGAGTTTAACCAAGGTGTCCCATGCCTCCTTGGGGGACTTGGCATCCTGAATGTGCCCAATCATGGTGTCCTGTATACTAATGGAGAGCCAATACATAACTTTCCTGGCTCTTTGGTTCCAGTCTTTAAACTCTTTCACATCTGTAGCAGTCGGATTTATGTCCGGTATCTCCGGTGCCTCTTCATGCTCACCTTCTATGTAGTCCCAATAGCCCTTTCCCATCAGGAAATTCGTCAACCTGAACCTCCAAGCATGGAAGTTATTCTTATCAAGCTTCTCAGCCACAATCTGGGTTATGCCATCATTTGATATCTTGCCAGATACACAATTTTACCAGAAACAGCACTTTGGTTTGTCCTGCACAAACTGCTGTATTTTCTACAGCGGTACTGTAGCACTCTCAAGTGTCACAACCAGTGACTTCAATGTGCATACATACACCCAATGGCAATTGTTGACCTCTTTGTAGCACCCACAGTGTCTGCACAGTCAATCTGTCTTCCTGTAGTTCTTAAAACAGAGTTCTGTCGAGAATCGATGACTTACCCCGCAGTGCTCGAAATCGCCTGCTTTCTGAAAAACGGAGGTCCAGACGCGCCCGAAATGCGTTTTCTGCCAAGAAAATACGGTCCGATAGGACTATATAGTTTCCCTATAGCTTTACTCCCATGAAGAAATCTCCTCAATCAGAGATCGTTTACCGGTGCCTCCCGTAGAGCTCCCGACAGGGGTGTAGTCACCAACACAAATAGGGAATAGTAGTTGCAGCTCTTACCCTCATACTGCTTCCTGTGGTTCTCTTGCTTGCAGCTCAGCCCCTAGCATGCACCAGGCTCTGATACCATGAAAAGATGCAGGGGGGAAGAGAGCTTGAGCTCTTACAAGCACACACACACTCACAAAACCCTAGTAGAGAACACACAAGGTGAGAGGCTGGAAATCTTCTTCTTCTTCACTCAACACTCAACACACCATATACAAGATAAGAGTACTCCAAATATGAAAGGTACTCATCCAATACATATACGGGTTCTCTATAGTGTGAACCCAACTAAATGAGCTGGCGCTATAACTATGCCAGTCTCTAGAATGGCTGTCACACAACCTGTCATCCCACTGGCCGCATATCACCCATGATCTCACCAACCATGCCAGTGGTGTAAGTGTGGGACCTATCCCCCAGGCAGGTCATCAGTGTCCACCGCCTCACTGGATGAGCTCGATATCTCAACAATACAAGGCTTTGGTAACCTACAGACAAAATCTGGATGTGCATCACTCTCATAACCTGGTGGCTGCATCATGTACACTTATTCTTGCAAATCATCATGCAAGAAAGCATTCTTTACATCCATTTGATGTAAAGACCAACCCTTTGCTAACAGCCATAGCAATGACAGCTCTCATGGTTGCCATTCTTGCAACCAGGCTAAATGTCTCCTCATAGTCTATGCCATAAATCTGCGAATAGCCCTTGGCAACCAATCTTGCCTTGTACCTGCTCTCACTGAACCATCAGCATTGTGCTTGACTTTATACACCCACTTACATCCAATTGCATTCTTTTCCTTAGGCAAAGGCACTAACTCCCATGTTGCATTTGCATCCAATGCTGCCATCTTCTCATCCATGGCATCTTCCCATTTCTTACTTCCAATTGCGTGCTCAAAGCAAGTGGGCTCATCCTCCTGTATTGCTTTTACCATGAATGTATTTACATCCAATGGCCTTGCATTGACATGCTTTTCATGTGGGAAAGCATGTTTGGTCTGCTTACCAAGTTGGCATGCTTCACATACCTTATGCATACCGTCAACCTTAAACTTTGGCATAGACAATGGCACTTTACCAACATGCGCAATGGGATGCGCAGTATCATGACCTATTTTTACATAACCTAGTTTTTCCATTTTTTTGCATCTCTAAACCACTCAGCATACTGGTCATGTGGTTACAGGTGCTAAAATCCACATACCATATATCTTGAGATCTTGACACATCCCTTATTATGAAACTAAGCATGTGTTGTATCACAAACAGTTGCTCACTTTTGTTATCACTTCCATGTTTGCTAGATGATGCATAGTTGCCTTGCTGCAACTTCCCACTTTTAATGTCATTCTGCTTTTTGTAGCAGTCCTTTGCCATGTGTCCTGGTTTGCCACAGTAATAGCACTCTATGCTATTTTCATTTTGATTTCTTTTCCAACTACCTCGGCCTCTTTGGCTCACCCTGCCTCTAGACTGGCCTCTTCCACCTGTGTATGATTGCTGTTGTGAATCATTAGACTGTTGTTGTCCAGAATTCTGATTTCCTTGTCGACCACCACCTTGGCCGCCTCGACCACCACGGCCTCTACCTCTACCTCTACCTGAATTAGAGTAGAAGGTTTGTTCCAATGTGTTCTTGCTTTGTGAAGAAGAATCCTCATGTAAAGCCTTTTCTTCTATGATCAACATAGATATCAAGTCCCAAAAGTTGGGAATATTGTCCCTAAATGCAATGGAGGTCTTGAATGGCTTGTACTCTTTGCCAAGCCCATTCAGACAGACACTCACCAAATCATCATCCTCTACTGATACATTGATAGACCCAAGGGATTCAACAATGCCCTTGATCTTTAAGGCATATTCATTTATGGACATGCTTTTTCTTTTCCACAGTATGCAACTCTTGCTTTAACTGCAACTTCCTTGCCTTCCTGTTAGTCTAGAACATCTGAACCAGATTCTGCCATGCAACTACTGGAGTGTTTGCATCCTATATGTGTCCTATCTAGTATCTATGACACTAATTGAAAGCCAGTACATGGATTTTCTTACACCAAGTATCAACAATACATGTGCAAACTCTGTCTGCATTCTAAAATGCACTGCTGCACTGCAATAACCAGATTTCGAGCAGAAATAGTTCTCTACCAGAACTTTCGAAAATACCCTGCAGAGAAAAAACAGGGCTCGTAACACGCCCGAAACACGAATCTGGTTGAAAAAACGTTGTCTAAAAGAATAGTATATCTGCCCTATAGCTCTGCTCTCACAAAGACAGCTCCTCAATTGGAGATGTGTAGCTCCCAGAGCTGGTGAGGGGGTGCTATACCTAAACCAAGAAGGGGAAAGAGATGATGGTGCTCTTACCCATGTAGTACCGTTTCGTTCCTTGCTTGTTCTTGCCTCTTTTGCTTGCTTTCTTAGCTCTTGCACGAACCACGCTCTGATACCATAAAGAGAATGTGGGGGAGGGGGAGAGCTTCAAACCCTAGCAAGCAAACACACATACACAAGAGAGAGCAAGACACAAGAGAGAGATGGATAGCTGAATTTTCTTCTATCTTCTTCTTCTCTACTCAACCAACATAACATAAAGATAAGAGTACACACTATATAGGTTAGTACTCAACTACTACAACATACAAGGGTTGTGGTCCATAATGTGAACCCGACTAAATGAGATAGCGCTATAACTATGCTAGTCTCTAGTAATCCAAAATGGCTATCACATAGCCTGTCATCCCACTGGCCGCATATCACCCATAATCTCACCAACCATGCCACTGGTGTAGATGCAAAAGCTATCACTCAGGCGGGTCATCAATGTCCGCCCCGTAGCACTAGTTGAGCTCGATATCTCAACAATACTAACTATATATATACTATCTATATTAAATATATACTAACTATTACTAATTATACTAACTATATACTATCTATATTAACTATATACTAACTATTACTAACTATACTAACTATATACTATCTATATTAACTATATACTAACTATTACTAACTATATATTATCTATATTAACTATATACTAACAATAACTAACTATATTAACAATACTACATACAATATTACATACTATATTAACAATATAATTAACTATACTGCATAAAATATATAAACTATATAAGCTGTAAGGTTTTCCCCCCTTCCAAAATAGGAAAAATACTTAAGATAGTTCACTGAGTCTTATCTTGGAGAAAATTTCCTACTCATCAACACCTTGACCATGTAGAGATTCAAGGATACGATTCATAGGTAAGACCTAGTTCTATCCCGCAGGGGAAGCGTGGTCTTCTAAAAATCAAATCACGCATAAGGTAATTGATCATAATTTGGGCAACTACTAGTCTTGATTCCTAAAGAGACAATGCTTTTTTCCTCATCCATGCAAGGCACACTGGCCTAGTCTTCTGGAATAGAATTGCCCGAGAACCTATTTATCTAACGTAGGGCTTTCACTTAATATGTTGGAAAGCTACCCGACTAATCGGGTCTACCCGTCTGTAGGATGGTGCCGTCGGGGGATTCCACACTTTCAACTCTACTCACGCGTCAATTTGTTTTCTAATTAATCCTACCACACTGTTTGACATAAATAAACATGTTCCTTAATTAAGGCCCTTTTCACAAGGTTTGTTAAAATAGCCTTTTTCCACAATACAATAAATAAACATATTCCTTAATTAAGGCCCTTTAAAATAGCCTTTTTCCACAATACAATAATGCCAAAGACAAGATTTATAAAAACAAAGTTTAAACATGAATCAATTTCATACAAGCCAAACCGGCTCTCTTATTCTTTTCTTTTATACCGCTCTGATGATCTAGAATTCGGCCTTCTAGTCTCTACATATGCTGGGCAAAACCCTACGGGACCATACACCTCATCGTCGGTTGCCACTGGCGAGGACTCAAGCCGGCCTGTCGCCCTCTCAGGCTCCATCGCTCGATCCTCCCGCCCCTCAGAGGGATGTCTGCGCACTAGGGTGGGCTAATTCACTGCACTAGCCTGGGCCCTCAGAACTAGGCAACATCACAATCACTCACCTCAATCAGCAAACCTCATTCTCCCAATGGTATGAGGGATACCATGGGCCAACTCCGGGCCTTACTAACGTCTCCGTCGTCTGGCTACACAAGCACAAGAACGGGGCAACGTTAAGGCAGGGAGAAGTTGTACCTTAATTTAACCAAGATAACAATCCATTTACTCAACTAAACCATAGGACTAGAATCCATGTTACCTTCTTAAGAAAACAATCTTTTTCACACAAAGATTTCAGCATTTCAACTTGAGATTGCAATAAGATATTCTTTATTAAGGCATATCCTGTTGTTTAAAAGAATATAAAATTTAAATAGTAAATCAATCAAATAGATCACTATTAACAATTAATAGAGAAGCGGGGGCCATACCTCAACCCCTAAGAATGATATATAATTGAAAAACAAAATATGTATATACCTTATAGAAATTTGTCGTTTATCGTTGTCTTTGCTCGTATTAACAAGAGCTTTAGAACTTGACATATGAATGAGAATAGAGTCTTCTAATACCTTCTCTTACGATTGAAATCATCCGATCATGCCTAAGCTTTATCTCCTCTTACTCGTACTGTGACTTTTCTCTCTTTCGAAGGTCTATGGCAAAATAGCCTTCTCTTGCAGGACTACGACATACTATTCTTTCTCTAAAAGAAAAGCTATGGAGTTTTGGTCTCTTCCTCTGAAAGACCATAGCAATCTAAGCTTCTTTTCTAAGATATTAGATAATAATGAAGGGATATATACATCTCAAGCTCTAGGATTACCTTGAGGCTACTTGTTGTGCTGCCTTCTTATAGTTTTCCTTGTGTAGAGACCCTGACAGAATGAGCAAATTGTTTCGGCCATAACTCTCTGATAAAAACTCAGAATATAGTCATATAACCAGTCAAAAGAACCGGAAGGTAACTAGTCTACAAGCTAGCGTAGATAGAATAGGCAAAAACGTCTGTATATAGCCACAAACGCGCCATCTTTAGAAATGCGTTGTTTTTCCACATTTTTAGTATACTCTAAATATGACCTCTTATCACCTAAATTTGAAATTCTATTTTTGGAGATACTTATCTCTTAATAGAACTATTCTTATGTTCTTATTTCTTTTAGGATTTTTAGAGCTAATATTTTTATTCTAACACTTTCCTAATGTTTCTAGCCTTATTGTCTCACTCTTCTCTAAGTGCACTCTCTTTCCTTATTGAAATCTATATTAAAAGAGATACATACATACATGGCTTGGGAGGGACCTTACAATCTCCTCCACTTAAAAGATTCGAGATGTCCTCATCTCGCGAGCTGGGGTAGTATCTAAGTAAATCCTCCTGTCTCTTTCAAAGTGGTGTCTCCACTAGGTAAAAATCTTCTTTTATCTAAACATTGTTCTTAAAGAGTTCTTTATTTCATGTGCTTGGCTCGTTTTGTTGTGCCTCCAAAAGATCTTTATTATTCTAAAGTTAATTGGCCTTATTATCCTAATTTCATCCATCCATATACCTCTCATATGATATGAACCTTCGAATTCTTTATTCTATACCCCCATGTAATATGGTACTTAACAAATTATCATGGAGAAATGTAAGGGAATCAATCCTTTACGCAATCTAACCTATGATAGCAATTCCATAATCTTAGTATCGTCTTGTAGAATACCTCTATTCATCATGCACATTACTTCACATGAATTTTGCACCAATCCTCTTCTATTTACTCATAGAAATACTTGTTGAATTCGGTTATCTTTAACCCTGTTATCCCTATTTCTTGACCTAATTTTTGCTCTAGCTCATGATTCCTTGTAGCCAGGGGTGGGCTTGACGTTCCTCTTGAATTAGGGGACCTCTTCTTGATTAACATGGAAGTCCTTCTCGCCACTTTCTATATAAAAAAACTTTATCACAGTCTCTGGCTATAATTATGGCTTCTGAAATAGAGGATGGTTTTACATTCTTGACAAGGTTATTCAATGGTAGATTAAGCTTCCAAATGAATTGATGGAGAAGAGTTACCTCATCCATCTCTAGAGCAAATCGGAGAAGTTTAACAAAAGTTTGGTGGTATTCTTTTAGGGTCTTCCCTTCTTACGTTAGCTCCAAAAATTCATTCATTTTATCCTCTCGAAATCTCGAAGGACAAAACCTTTCACGAAGGTGTACTTTCATGGCATCTCATAAATTGATTCTAGCTCTAGTGGTTAGATTGACAACAGTGCTTCCAACTAATTCGGCATTTCTTACGATTTTTAGACGAGCAAGGGTGAACTTGCTTCTTTCATTGTATTCATGAAAAGCCCAAAACTATCAAATACTTATCAGAGCGCCACATCTAAAGGCACTCTAGATTAATATATGTGAGATCTTCATTTTTTTGAGAATTACATATCTGGTGCCTTGGGATTGACACATCCAAAGATTGTCAGGATTAACATGTCTGAGATGATTAGTTTTCTGAAAATTACACATCTAGTATCTTGGGATTAACACATCTAATAGCATGATCCCCTCTGGGAAGTTGTCTGAGATGGGTTCAAGATCTTGGATGATCGTCCTAGTGTAAAGCATCCAATGGATGGCATTCACACGTCAACTATTCAAACCTTAATGGAGTTATAATCTTAATAATTTAGAATATGCAAATTAATGAGATATATCCTGAAAATTTCTCTAAACAAAGTTTCGGTCTATCCTTCTAGTCATTCAGTTCACTAATTTATTAATTCGATCACCCTATGTTTTTCCTCAAAAGGTTTCTCCCCAATATTATTTCTCAAATTTATTGTACAAATGTCTTGCGTGTGCACCCCCAAGATACAAGCACAATTTCATAGGATGATTGTCTCAACATGTGAGGATATTCAAACCACTTCTATGGCCAGTAGAGATGATTGATTCCTCCTCATATGATAAACAATCACTTGTTTTAATCCCTTGATAGTTAACCTTTGAAAAACAAATCCTAGGAATGAAGATCGGCTCTGATACCACTTGTAAGGTTCCCCCCCTTCCAAAATAGGGGAAACACTTAAGATAGTCCACTAAGTCTTATCTTAGAGAAAATTTCCTACTCATCGACACCTTGACCATGTAGAGATTCAAGGATACAATTCATAGTAGGTAAGACCTAGTTCTATCCCATAGGGGAAGTGTGGTCTTCTAAAAATCAAATCACCCATAGGGTAATTGATCATGATTTGGGCAACTACTAGTCTTGATTCCTAAAGAGACAATGCTTTTTTCCTCATCCATGCAAGGCACAGCCACTAGCCTAGTCTTCTGGAATAGAATTGCCCGAGAACCTATTTATCTAACGTAGGGCTTTCACTTAATATGTTGGAGGCATTCCATCCTCCCACTTTCCACCCTACTCACGCGTCAATTTGTTTCCTAATTAATCCTACCACACTGTTTGACATAAATAAACATGTTCCTTAATTAAGGCCCTTTTCACACAAGGTTTGTTAAAATAGCCTTTTTCCACAATACAATAATGCCAAAGATAAGATTTATAAAAACAAAGTTTAAACATGAATCAATTTCATCATACAAGCCAAACCGGCTCTCTTACTATTATTCCACACTCCGATCAACACCGATCCATTCCGCTTAAAAAGAGGCATCTCCCCACTCTGGATTCCCTACGGGACCATACACCTCATCGTCGGCCGCCACTGACGAGGACTCAAGCTAGCTTGTCGCCCTCTCAGGCTCCATCGCTCGATCCTCCTCCCCCTTAGAGGGATGTCTGCGCACTAGGGTGGGCTAATTCACTGCACTAGCCTAGGCCCTCAGAACTAGGCAGCATCACAATCACTCGCCTCAATCAGCAAACCTCATTCTCCCAATGGTATGAGGGATACCATGGGCCAACTCCGGGCCTTACTAACGTCTCCGCCATCCGGCTACACACATCCGACTACACAAGCACAAGAACGGGGCAACGTCAAGGCAGGGAGAAGTTGTACCTTAATTTAACCAAGATAACAATCCATTTACTCAACTAAACCATAGGACTAGAATCCATGTTACCTTCTTAAGAAAACAATCTTTTTCACACAAAGATTTTAGCATTTCAACTTGAGATTGCGATAAGACGTTCTTTATTGAGGCATATGTTGTTGTTTAAAAGAATATAAACTTTAAATAGTAAATCAATCAAATAGATCACTATTAACAATGAATAAAGAAGTCGGGGCCATACCTCAACCCCTAAGAATGATATATAATTGAAAAACAAAATATGTATATACCTTATAGAAATTTATCGTTTATCGTTGTCTTTGCTCGTATTAACAAGAGCTTTAGAACTTGACATATGAATGAGAATAGAGTCTTCTAATACCTTCTCTTACGATTGAAATCATCCGATCATCCCTAAGCTTTATCTCCTCTTACTCGTACTGTGACTTTTCTCTCTTTCGAAGGTCTATGGCAAAATAGCCTTCTCTTGCAGGACTACGACATACTATTCTTTCTCTAAAAGAAAAGCTATAGAGTTTTGGTCTCTTCCTCCGAAAGACCATAGCAATCTAAGCTTCTTTTCCAAGATATTAGATAAGAATGAAGAGATATATACATCTCAAGCTCTAGGATTACCTTGAGGCTACTTGTTGTGCTGCCTTCTTATAGTTTTCCTTGTGTAGAGACCCTGACAGAATGAGCAAATTGTTTTGGCCATAACTCTCTGATAAAAACTCAAAATATAGTCATATAGCCAGTCAAAAGAACCGGAAGGTAACTGGTCTACAAGCTAGTATAGGTAGAATAGGCAAAAACGTCTGTATATAGCCACAAACGCGCCATCTTTAGAAATGCGTTGTTTTTCCACATTTTTAGTATGCATGGACTCTAAATATGTAAAAGTACTCTAAATATGACCTCTTATCACCTAAATTCAAAATTCTATTTTTGGAGATACTTATCTCTTAATAGAACTATTCTTATGTTCTTATTTCTTTTAGGATTTTTAGAGCTAATATTTTTATTCTAACACTTTCCTAATGTTTCTAGCCTTATTGTCTCACTCTTCTCTAAGCGCACTCTCTTTCCTTATTGAAATCTATATTAAAAGAGATACATACATACATGGCTTGGGAGGAACCTTACATAAGCTAAATAGATAAAGCAAAACAAGCAAATAGCTTAAGAAAAACAAGCAACTATACTAACTAGACTATACAAAACAAGCAAAAAAGGAAGCTCCCCAGACTATCCAAAACAAGCAAAAAAGGGAGCTCCCCAGCCCCCCTGTGGTTTGCATTAACACAGACCATGGGGAGGCTGGGGAGCCCTCTCTTTTTCTTCCTCACATAAGGCCAATGAAACTGGCCTATGAGGCAAAAAATAGGGGGGCTCCCTAGCACCCCCGTGGTCTACATTAACGTAGACCACAGCGAGACTAAGGAGCCCCTCCTTTTCTCCTCAAAAAAGGGGAGAGGGTAGAGGATGGAGATGGAGATGGAGGAAGAGCCTTGCCTATGGAAGCATGTTGATTTGAGAATGAGATGTTGATTCAAGGATGGGATGGAGAAGATAGAGGATGGAGATGGAGAGAAGGCGAAGGATGGTAATATAGTTATGTATATCCTAACTATTAGTAATATAGTTATGTAATATTAATAATATATATTAGCATTATTAGAAATAGTACTATTAGTAATATTAATATACTAATATTTATTAGTATGCTTATATTAATATAATAGTAATATATATTAGTAATAAGATCTTTAATAGGAGTTATCAACAATAATGATACAAAATATTAAGGACAGCTAGCATTTGATAGGAGCTATCAGCAATAATTATACTAAAATTCCATTTCAATGACCTCCACTTTTAAGCCATACACATTGGCCACTATACCAACTACCTTTAGCAGACAAATTGGCTCAGTTACCCATTACATGTAGTAAATGCACATGGTAAATATGGCCACAACCTCATGGGAGAACTATGTGAATATGGTTATGACCTTCTCTTTCACAAAACCACCTTGCATAACTTTTTCTAGCTTAGTAACCTCTAATAGCATTATTTTGATAGTGCTCTTATTTTCCACCATCTTATTGCTTGCTCAGTAGCCTCTGGTAATATTAGGACTCTCTTCACTCACAGTAGCCTCATTGTGCTCATCTGGGCTTTCCTCAAATGCAAATGGCTTCTGAAGAGGAGGCCACAATAGATTGGACAGTCAATGGTGTTAAGTTGAGCCGCTCTATCCCACTAAGAGGTGGGAGCGTTATTGTAAGTTCACATTTCCTACAAACTCTTCTTCCTCCTAGGCACATCAGTTTGGGAGCAAAGAAGTTATAGAAGGAGACCCACCAAGGGAGCTGAACTCACATTGGAATATAGAAGGTAATGAGCATTATCTTCTTGATTCCACATTATCAAAGATGTGTGTTCTTATTCATGATGCACTAATGGGAGATATTAATGATAGGTTGGATGATCTAGAAGAGATATGGCGGCCTTCAATAGGGGGTTCTAGTGCTAATGTTGAAAAGATGCAGGGGAGAAGAGAGCTTGAGCTCTTGCAAGCACACACACACTCACAAAACCCTAAAAGAGAACACACAAGGTGAGAGGCTAAAAATCTTCTTCTTCTTCTTCACACAACACTCAACACACCATATACACAAAGATAAGAGTACACACATATGCAAAGGTACTCAACCAAATACATACTAGGGTTCTCTATAGTGTGAACCTAACTAAATGAGCTGGCGCTATAACTATGCCAGTCTCTAGAATGGCTGTCACATAGCCTGTCATCCCACTGGCCTCATATCACCCATGATCTCACCAACCATGCCAATGGTGTAAGTGTGGGGCCTATCTCCCAGGCGGGTCATCAGTGTCCACCGCCTCACTAGATGAGCTCGATATCTCAACACTCCCCCTCGAGCTCAACTCCATCTCATGTACACCAAGCGAAGTCCTGAATCTGCAGAGCTTCTATGTACCCAATGCTTTGGTGAATATGTCAGCGATATGATCCTGTGTGCTGACATAAACAAGGTCAACGTCTCTTGCCAAAACCTTCTCTCTAACAAAATGGTAGTGGACCTCTATATGCTTCGTGCGAGCATGAAAAATTGGGTTCCTAGCCAACTGTATACTGTTGATGTTGTCATGAAAAATGACAACTTGTCTATCCACACCACTGATAGACCCAAATCTGTAAAAGTAGCTTTCTTAACCAAGCTACCTCACATGCTGCCATTGCAGCACCTCTGTACTCAGCCTCTGGTACTGGATAGAGCAACCGTAGGCTACTTCTTGCTGCTCCAAGTCATAGTAGCACTCCCCAAAGAAAACATGAAGCCACTAGTAGATCTTCTATCTGAGATACTACCAGCCCAATCAGCATCTGTGTACCCATGTACACATATCTCTGTCCCAGTTTCATAAAATAGTCCACAATGCAAACTAGACCTCACATACCTCAGTATGCGTCTCAATGCATCCAAATGCGGCTTTCGAGGAACCTTCATAAATTGACTCACCAACCCACAGCATAGCTCAAATCTGGCCTGGTGATCGTCATGTAGATCAAGCTTCCTACTATGCGCCTATACATAGTAGGATCCTCCCCAAAATCTCTCCTGAATCTGCACTCAACTTGCCATTCTGATCCAATGGCACTGAGATAGGCTTACAACCTGTCTTACCATACTTAGACAACATGTCCAAGCCATACTGTCTCTGCAGTAATCCAATACCATGTGGTGATGTAATCACCTCAATGCCTAAGAAATATCTGAGCTCCCCCAGATCCTTCATCTCAAACTTCTATCTAAGCAAGATCTTTACATCAAAGATCTCTACATCATGGTCCCCCGTAATGATCAAGTCATCTACATAGATGATGACAAGCACAACCCCTCTATCACTGTGTCTCACATATAATGAGAAATTTGCATTGGCTACATGAAAGCCAATAGTGACAAGATATTCAGAAATCTTGTCAGACCATGCTCTTGGTGCTTGTTTTAAGCCAGACAGGGCTTTCTTCAACCTGCAAACATGCTCGGGGTGACTCACATCCTCATCACAACTCTCACTGTTGCCATCTTGGCAACTGGGCTGAAAGTTTCCTCATAATCAATGCCATATGTCTCCGCATATCCTTTGGCTACCAATCTAGCCTTGTACACCTGCTTATGCTTCCATCACTGTTATGTTTTACTTTGTACACCCACTTGCATCCAATGGCTTTCTTGCCTTCAGGCAATTGCACTAAATCCCAAGTCTCATTTCCATATAGTGCATCCATCTCCTCATCCATAGCTTTCTCCCAACACACATTTCCAACAGCCTCATCAATGCATGTGGGCTCTACAACCTGCACAACTTTTGCCATGTATGCATAGTAATGTGCCACATAACCATCATAGGTAAACCTCTGCACAAGATTCTTCACTCTCCTAGATCTTTACAGCTTTGCATTCATGGCTTCCATAGCCTTCTTTACACTAGGTGTTCTCATAGTTGGTATCCCAAGAGGGCCTCATCAAGACTCATCTGTGAGCCACTAGACTCTCCATCAACATGAGAATGCCCTGCAAAAATGTCGAGCATACTAAGGGGCTCAACCACTTTCTCTTTGCCTTTATGTGATGTACTAATCACATTTGGAGGACTGGTATTATGATGCAAATTGCCACTCCATGGTCTATCAACTGAACCACTAGATGAGGAATCTCCTGGTCCACTCAAAGACTGTGATTGCTGACTTGCATTCTGTGCAACCACATTTCCACTCACATCAGCCCCAACAGCTTCTTTTTCAGCAGCATACCAGCTGCTCATCTCATCAAAAACAACATCCCTACTTACCCTCAACTCACGTGTAGCAAGGTTATAACACCTGTATCCCTTTTGCTCAAGGGAATACCCAATAAACACACATTTTTCAGCTTTTGGATCCAGCTTAGTTCTTAGCTCATCTGGCACATGCACATATGCAATGTATCCAAAGACTTTCAGATGAGACAAATCAAGTTTTCTGCCAGTAAACCTCTCCTCTGGAGTTACATCATGTATGGTTGTAGTTGGAGTCCTGTTCATGATGTAAATTGCTGTAGAAACAGCCTTAGCCCAATAGCTATGCGGCATATTCTTCTCTCCCATCAATGCTCGCGTAATCTCAGCAATGTGCTTGTTTTTCCACTCAGCAACTCTGTTTTGCTGTGGAGTGTATCTGCATGTAAATCATACCTTCAACTTTAAACTTTGGCAGCCCTGTCATAAATCCTTTAGTGTCTTTGCATAGACTTCATTCTCTGCACATTCACATGTCCAATTCTTTAATGCCAAATGTGTGTGTCTACAACAATTCCTAAACCATTTGCAAACATCGCAGCACTCACTTCAGGCATGTTTACATTCAATGTAAACATTCTGCCCACTCTATTGCCTTTTGCAACCAACCTGCACTTGTCTTTAAAGTCTTCAACGTAACAACCATCAAGGTTAAACCGAACCTGCAAACCCTGCTCAATCATCTAGCCAACTGAAACCAGATTCTTTGTTATGTTCGGAACATGAAGTACATCTGCAAGGTATTTCACTTTGCTATCCTGCATAGACAATGGCACATCTCCAACATGGGCAATTGGATGAGCAGTGGCATCCCCTGTTTCCACAAAACCTGGTCTTTCAAGGTTTTTCATCTCCTTGAACCACTCCCCACCATGACTTGTCATGTGGTTTCGAAGCACCTGAATCAACGTACCATACATCATCTTTATGTGCTGCTTCAACATTTTCAGACATGGCATTAACGACATGCTGCATAACAAACAACCTTTCATTATCCTCATTGTTTCTGCTTGAGGATGCATAGTTGTTTTGCTACAATTTTCCATTTTGCATGTCAGCCTGCTTCTTATAACAATCTGCCTGCATATGTCCAGGCTTACCACAATAAAAGCATCCACGTGTATCGTCATACTGCCTTTGCTAATTTCCATGACCTCTTTGACTCCCCCTGCCTCTGAATTGGCCTCTTCCACCTGCGTGTTGTTGTTGTTATTGTGAATTCTGGGACTGTTGTTGTTGCTGCTGTTGGCCATAATTTTGATTACCTGTTCGGCCACCTCCTTGGCCGCGTCCACGGCCTCCTCTACCTTGTCCTCTTCCTGAACTTGTGTACAAAGCCTGTTGCTCTGAACTGTTTTTGTTTTGTGAAGACTGTTGGTCTTCACCCAGCTCTTCTCTTCTATAATCAACATAGACACCAAATATGTAAAATTGGGAATGTTTTTCCGAGTCTCTGAATAGACGTCTTGAACGCCTTGTATTGTGGCCGAAGACCACGTAGATAGACTTCCACCTTATCATCATCATCTACAGAAACGCCAATAGATGGAAGGGATTCCACAATACCCCTGATCTTCATTGCATAGTCATTCATCTTTTTCTCCACAGTATGAAGTTCATTCTTCAACTCTATCTTTCGTGCCTTGGTATTTGTTTCATAGAGTTTTACCAAGGTGTCCCACGCCTCCTTGGGGGACTTGGCATCATGTATGTGCCCAATCATGGTGTCCTGTATACTGATAGAGAGCCAATACATAACTTTTCTGGCTCCTTGGTTCCAATCCTTGAACTCTTTCACATCTGCAGTAGTCGGATTGATCTCCGGTATCTTCGGTGCCTCTTCGTGCTCACCTTCTATGTAGTCCCAGTAACCCTTTCCCATCAGGAAATTTGTCAACCTGAACCTCCAAGCATGGAAGTTGTTCTTATCAAGATTCTCAGCGACAATTTGGTTTATGCCATCATTTGACATCTTGCCAGACACACAAATTTACCAAAAACAACACTCTGGTTTGTTGTCCTGCACAAACTGCTGTATTTTCTGCAGCGGTACTGTATTACACTCAAATGTCACAACCAGTGACCTCAATGTGCATACATACACCCAATGGCAACTGTTGACCTCCTTGCAGCACACAATGTCTGCACAACCAATCTGTCTTCCTGCAGTTCTTAAAATAGAGTTTTGCAGAGAATCGATGACTTACCCGCAGTGCTCGAAATCTGTTGCTTTCCGAAAAACGGAGGTCCTAACGCGTTCGAAACGCGTTTTTAGCCAAAAAGCTTTACTCCCGCGAAGAAAGCTCCTCAATCAGAGATCGTTTGCCAGTGCCTCTCGTAGAGCTCCCGACAAGGGTGTAGTTGCCGCCAACACAAATAGGGAAGAGTAAATGAAGCTCTTATCCTTGTACTGCTTCCTGTGCTTCTCTTGCTTGCAGCTCAGCCCCCCTTAGCATGAACCAGGCTCTGATACCATGAAAAGATGCAAGGGAGAAGAGAGCTTGAGCTCTTGCAAGCACACACACACTCACAAAACCCTAAAAGAGAACACACAAGGTGAGAGGCTGAAAATCTTCTTCTTCTTCACACAACACTCAACACACCATATACAAAGATAAGAGTACACACATATGGAAAGGTACTCAACCAACATACTAGGGTTCTCTATAGTGTGAACCCAACTAAATGAGCTGGCGCTATAACTATGCCAGTCTCTAGAATGGCTGTCACACAGCCTGTCATCCCACTGGCCGCATATCACCCATGATCTCACCAACCATGCCAGTGGTGTAAGTGTGGGGCCTATCCCCGAGGCGGGTCATCAGTGTCCACCGCCTCACTAGATGAGCTCGATATCTCAACAAATGTTGTACTTGAAGATGAGGGGGGTGTTAATGTAGATAGGGATTGTGTCAAACCAAAAATTGTTACTGTCAAAAGTGAGGATGAGTTGAAGTGCATTGAGAAAGGTACAAGGTGCCAAGATGAAGATGAGGGTTCATTTAGCATTAGATATGAAGGCTAAAAATCTTGCTATGTCAACCTTGATGACATATTTGGAGCTTCACAAGCACGACCTCACAACTTTGGAGCCTCACTGCTGGTAGGTCCATTAACTGTTGTGAGGGAAAATACAGTGCATGTAACCATTGGAGACACTGGTGGAGACAATGATTCAGAACCCTCAAAAGATAATGAGGATTGTTAGTTAGGCCAAAGTATTTTGCAATGGCTCATGGAGAGCAAGAAAAATAATAACTTGAAAACCAAGATTATGAACATAAAAAAGAGGGTCCGTGTGAAGGAGATACCAAGGGGGAACAACGAAATTCTTGTTTTGGAATATCATCCTATCTTTGGAAAAACTAATGGAATGGATGGCATGGAGTAGAAATATGATGGCCATATATGGATGAGGCCTTCAACAACTAATATGTCTATCCAGTGCACTGTCAGACTTAGCTATTATGTAGGAGCTTTGGAGTGTCACAGGGTGAAGTTTCCTTATTATATTAATAATAAGAAATACAACACATCCTTCTTTAGAGGAAGTTTGCAAAAGAAAATTTCACTTGGCCTTCAAGCTGAAGAAGCATGGGCCCATAGAACTAGGCAACATTAATAATACTCACCCAAACTGGTGAGTTCCAAATTCCCAATGGTAGGAGGGATACCTTGGGCCAGCTTCGGACCTCGAAAACGTCACCACTCGGCTACACAAGGACAGGAACAGGGTTAGCATCAAGGCGGGAAGAAGATGTACATGTACTTTGACTTAATCAAGATAACAACACAATTAATTAACTAAACCATAGGATACAAGAAACCACATCATCTTCTTAAGAAAGCAACAATTTCACAAGAGTTTTGGTATTTTCAAAGCAAGGAAAAGTAGAACCCTCTTTCTTACTTAATTAATGCTAACATTAAATTTTAATAAAAAAACCTCTTTTTAAACGATTATTAAGCTAACCTGGCCATTGGTTCCTTGTAGGACTCCCAAGGAGAGAGTTGGGGCCGGGGCATTCCCTTGCAGGTCATCATTTGCACACTTCTTGAGGCAGTATTTTGGCGTCTTTGAGGAGGAGCCATTCTATCCACCTTCTCATAGCTTGCATCACCACAAACTAAACGCTTCAATCGGATTGCGAATCAGAGTTCATTTGCTCACTTTATGAGCATAAAACTCTCACGTGAGAACCACCTCTAGCCAAAATGTGTTTACTTAAGTCACCGCAAATGGGGGGGAGGGGAGAACAGTGTACGACACCCCCTCCACAACACAAGGGTGGGATGTTGAAAAAAAAATCCTACAGAGCCTACTTGGAGATGGGTTGAAAAGGGCTTGCCTGAGAGATGGTTGTCAGGTGCAGTAGCATAGGGCTGTTTGGTATAGTCTCTGCTCAGAGTGTCAGGTGTTGGCCACCACAGAGGAGTACTGGGGTAGGGGTATGAGTGCAGGGAAAGAGAGAGAAAATCAGG
Organism: Cibotium barometz; assembly: GCF_041138505.1. Lineage (NCBI taxonomy): Eukaryota > Viridiplantae > Streptophyta > Polypodiopsida > Cyatheales > Cibotiaceae > Cibotium > Cibotium barometz. The sequence continues at coordinate 24,372,166 of NC_141105.1, forward strand.
GTACAAAGGACGGTGTAGGGTGAAAGTACATCGATTTGTGGTTGCATGAGTCTGGGGGGAAAGGAATGGTGCCTATATGTGGGCCAAAGGTGAGGTACGCATGTACCTTCTGGGTCAGTGGTGGTCACATGGGTGTCCACGTGGCAGGTAGTGGGGACCACACGCTAGGGTGGTCAACCTTTGGTCCTTATGTGGTTGTTGTATGGGCGCTCAGTATGTGTACACCATCTTTTTGGAGCGGGTCTCTCTTTTTTGGAGTGTCAGCTCGATATGCATGCTGACGTGCCCAGCGGGTTGCAAAATTTTTTTTGGTCAAATTATCTGGGGTTTCTCCCTAATCGTAGGTTGTCAATCGGACACCCGGGCATACATTTATTAGGTCAAAAGTTTACTGTACTTTAACTAAAAATTTATGCAGAGGCTTATTTTGGTGTCCATTTTGAGTCCTGTAAAATCCTATATTAGGGTGAAATCATGCGTAGATTCCAAATTTGGACTCAAAATTTTAAGATTCCAAGTGGAAATAGCTCAATTACTAAAATTGATGATTTTTACACTATAAAAGGGACTTAAATTCATCTATTAAATGGATATATATTATTATTGAAGATGGGCATGTTACATTCTTCCCCCCTTAAAGGAATCGAGATATCCTCATCTCATTATGAATTTGTGTAATCTCTTAAGAGTGTAGCTTCATCTTCCCAAGTTGCATCCTCTTCAGGGTAGTCCTTGCATTGCACTAGATGTTTTATAAGAGTTCTATTACGAAGTTGCCTTTCTCTAGAATCATGATCCTACTAGGTTACAACTCAAGGACTCCTTGAGTAGAATATGATTAAGACTAGTACATAAGATTTTAACAAGCTTACAAGAAATACATTGTGGACCTTAATATGGGCTGGGAGTTGCATCTTACAGGCACTTCTACCTAGACACTTGATGATTGTATAGGGTCCACACTATCTTGGGCTGAGTTTCTTATATTTTCCAAGTGATAGAGAGCTACGCTTGGGTCGCACCCATAGAAGAACTTTGTCTCCTTCCTTGAAGATCCTATCAGACCTCCTTGTGTCAGCATAATGCTTTTCCCGATCTTGAGCAGCATTAATATCTTTCTGGATAGCCTTGGTCTGCTCTTCCATCTCCTCTATCATTTTTCAAGAGGCTTCAACTCTTAAGGTTTAATCAGAGAAATTTAGAGGAGATAAGCATTCATGCCCATAGAGTGCTATAAATGGTGACATCCCTATGCTCTTCTGAGATAAGATGTATTATAGGCAAATTCTACTAGACAAAAGTATTGAATCCATCTTCTTGGCTCCTGCCCACAATATGCTCTGAGAATGTCTTCAATTACTTGGTTGACTCTCACAGTCTGGCCATTAGCCTCTGGGATGATAAGCTGTACTGAATGAAGCAAAGTTGAGTACCCAAGGCCTGAAACAAGGATTGCCAGAACTTTGAAGTGAAGTCAGAGTCCTAATGACTAACTATCCTTTTTGGTAAACCATGAAGCTTGAAGACCTCCTTGATAAATAATCAGGCAACATCAGAAGCTTTGAAGGTTTTCTTTCCCAGTATAAGATGAGCTACTTTGGTGAGCAAGTCCACCACCACAAAAATGGAATCATATCCTCCTTGTGTAAGATTCCTCCCTCCGGCTTTTGAGGTGTGCAAGTGTAAAAACCTCCCCTTCCGATCTTATAATTATTCCCCTCTCTGAAATAAAAGAAAGATCCCGTTCTACCCTGTTTTGGCCTAGAGAGAGAAAATGTCTAGAGGGAGGTAATTCAAAATTGAGATATTTTTGGATTAAAAAATCCTCCTAGTGTCTAAAATGGTTTTCCCTGAAATAGATATTCAAAAAGAAATTTCCAATGTGCAATTGGAATAAATTGAAATCAGGTAAAAAAGACCTTAGCCGAAGGGTCCATTTCTAAAATTTTTGAATTAAGGTTCCTATGGACCAATTAGATTAATCCAAATGTAGGGAGGAGATAAATTGAAGAATAAAAGGAAATCCCCCCCAAAAATGAGTAAATACTCACATAAGATGAAGAGTTGACTAAGGACAAGGTTATTAGTTAAAAAAGAAGAGATGTTTAGAAAAAATGATACATTTTTGACACCTCAGTGTGGGGGAATTCCCCTCATTAATGAGGCACCTATTTCACATGTGTGGTTGAGTTTTAAACTCACAAATAATGAGATATTTTCATCTCTCCTCTCTCCTGCTTCAACTAGATCCAAAAAGTAAGCTAAACTGACCTAAAAATGGTCAAAAATTGACCAAACTGATCTGGAAAATTCTAGAATCAGTTTGCTTGGTTGGAGGCTCACTTTTTCCTATGAATAAAGCCTCCCCCTTTGTAAATGGTTAATAGTGTTTTATGCACTGTTACTCTACTCCTCTCCAAAGCCAAAAATAGTGAATTTATTGATAATTCATTAGTTTTTGACCATTTCTTCAAAAGAATTGGTGGCCACTCTTGTTGCAAACAAAAGTAGATCCCTCAAACCATCAAACCATCAAGCCAAAGGAAAGCTCACAAAAACTCATGTAAGCTAGAAATCCTCTTTTTTTTAATTCCATTTAATGGTTTTCTAATTTTTGTTTTCTTTAAAATGAAAAATGATGCTATTCCTTGCTGGAAAGGCTTTCCCCCTCTCTTCATTCTTGAATTCAGCCTTTCTTTATCCTAGATGTGTAATCAAATTGTTAGAATTAAACTTTTTATATTGTTTCTCTTTAAAGGGTAGAATTTGATTAATTTAGAATGCTTTAAACCATTTGATTAATTTAGAATGCTTTAAACCATTTGGGATAATTTCTAAGTAACTTGAGAATGAAAAAAATTAAAAAATGGTCAGCCATACAAAGGAGGTTATGGCAAAATTTTCTTAAATTTTGCAAAAGGGTTATTCTCATTAAAATTGAATTTATGCATAGAAAGATGCATAAAAGATTTATTTTTATTTCGAAAGTGTTATTCTCCTTAAAATTAAATTTATGCATAAATAGATGCATAAACGGATTTTTATAAAAGTGTTATTTCCCACTGAAGTTGTTCTTATGCATAAATAGAATGGATGGATGGATGTGATGAGGATAGAAGTGATGAGAATGAGAGGTAAATAGATGGGATGCGAATCAGATAGATGGGAATGAATGGATGGATAGATGTGATGAGAATAGAAGTGATGGGAATGAGAGGTAAATAGATGTGATGAGATGGGATGCGAATCAGATAGATGGGAATGAATGGATGGATGGATGTGATGAGAATAGAAGTGATGAGAATGAGAGGTAAATAGATGTGATGAGATGGGATGCGAATCAGATAGATGGAAATGAATGGATGGATAGATGTGATGAGAATAGAAGTGATGAGAATGAGAGGTAAATAGATGTGATGAGATGGGATGCGAAGAATCAGATAGATGGGAAAGAATGGATGGATGGATGGGATGAGAATAGAAGTGATGAGAATGAGAGGTAAATAGATGTGATGATATGTGATGCGAATCAGATAGATGGGAATGAATGGATGGATGGATGCGATGAAAATAGGAGTGATGAGAATGTGAAGTGAATAGATGTGATGAGATGTAATGCGAATCAGATAGATGGGAATGAATGGATGGATGGATGCGATGAGAATAGGAGTGATGAGAATGTTGAAAAGATGCAGGGGGGAAGAGAGCTTGAGCTCTTACAAGCACACACACACACTCAGAAAACCCTAATAGAGAACACACAAGGTGAGAGGCTGGAAATCTTCTTCTTCTTAACTCAACACTCAACACACCATATACAAAGAGAAGAGTACACGTAATATGAAAGGTACTAAACCAATACATACACAGGTTCTCTATAGTGTGAACCCAACTAAATGAGCTGGCGCTATAACTATGCCAGTCTCTAGAATGGCTGTCACACAGCCTGTCATCCCACTGGCCACATATCCCCCAGGCGGGTCATCAGTGTCCACCGCCTCACTGGATGAGCTCGATATCTCAACACTCCCCCTCGAGCTCAACTCCATCTCATGTACACCAAGCGAAGCCCTAAATCTGCGGAGCTTCTTTGTACCCAATGCTTTGGTGAAGATGTCAGCTACCTGATCCTCTATGCTGACATAAACAAGGTCAAGGTCGCCTGCCAAGACCTTCTCTCTAACAAAGTGGTAGTGGACCTCTATATGCTTTGTACGAGCATGAAAAACTAGGTTCCTGGCCAACTGTATACTGCTAATGTTGTCACAGAAAATGACAACTTGTCTATCCACTGATAGACCCAAATCTGCAAGTAGCTTTCTCAACCAAGCTACCTCACATGCTGGCATAGCAGCTCCTCTGTACTTGGCCTCTGTACTGGATAGAGCAACCGTAGGCTGCTCCTTGCTGCTCCAAGTCATAGCAACACTCCCCAAAGAAAACATGAAGCCACTGGGCTATCTGAGATAATACCAGCCCAATCAGCATCTGTGTACCCATGTACACATATCTCTGTCCCGGTCTCATAGAATAGTCCACAATGCAAAGTAGACCTCACATACCTCAGTATGCGTCTCAATGCATCCAAATGCGGTTTCCGTGGAACCTGTATAAATTGACTCACCAACCCAATAGCATAGCTCAAATCTGGTCTGGTGATCGTCATATAGATCAAGTTGTGGTGACCTGATCACCTCAATGCCCAAGAAATATCTGAGCTCCCCCAGATCCTTCATCTCAAACTTCGGTCTAAGCAAGATCTTTACATCAAAGATCTCTGCATCATGGTCCCCCGTAATGATCAAGTCATCTACATAGATGACAACAAGCACAACCCCACTATTACCATGTCTCACATACATTGAGAAATCTGCATTGGCTACATGAAAGCCAATAGTGACAAGATATTCAGAAATCTTGTCAGACCATGCTCTTGGTGCTTGCTTTACGCCATACAAGGCTTTCTTCAACCTGCAAACATGCTCGGGGTGACTCACATCCTCATAACCAAGTGGCTGCAACATATACATCTCTTCTTACAAATCCCCATGCAAGAATGCATTCTTTACATCCATCTGATTTAAAGGCCATAAATGTTAGATGTAGGATTCATTTATCCTTTGGATGAGGCTACTTGGCTGTCACCTATTGTTGTAGTTCCAAAGAAGAATGGAAAGATCAGGGTGTGTGTGGACTACAGGAAATTGAATGAAGCTACAGTCACTGATCCATTTCCTTTGCCTTTTTGTGATACACTACTGGATGCAGTAGCTGGACATGAGATTTATAGTTTTTTGGATGGGTTTAGTGGTTACAACCAAATATTAATGGTACCTGAAGACAGGGATAAAACAGCTTTTGTGATGACTGAATGGGGAGTTTATGCTAGTAATGTGATGACATTTGGATTGAAAAATGCTCCCCCTACATTTCAAAGGGTGATACAGAGAGTATTTGCTGACTTTCTTACAACATTCATGCGGGTTTTCTTGGATGATTTCAATGTTTTTGGAAAAAAGCAAGAGCATCTTGAACATTTGAGGTTGTGTTTCCAAAAATGCAGGGAGTTTGGCCTGTCATTAAATCCAGCCAAATGTGCATTTGCAATAAAAAGAGGAGTTCTTTTAGGACATGTCATTTCTGAAGAAGGTGTGTCTATTGATCCACAAAAGGTGGAGGCTATCTGTAAGGCACCAGCACCGAGAACAATTAAACAGTTGAGCAGATTTCTGGGTCAAGTGAAGTTTCATAACAAATTTTTGAGGTATTTAGCTCATGTATGTACACCATTAACAAAGCTTACAAAGAAGGGTGTTGTATTTGAATGGGGAGAAGAGCAAGATAAAGCATTCAGGGTTTTGAAGAAGATGTTGACTATAGCACCAGTTTTGATTGTTCCAGATTGGAAGTTGCCATTTCACATTTTTGTTGATGCATCTAATGTTAATGCAAGAAACAAGCAGGGGCTGAATTTACTATATGCAAGCAGGTATGCAAGCAGGGTCCTGACATCTGCAGAGAAGAATTACACAATTACTGAAAGGGAGTGCTTGGGGATGGTTTATGCACTTCAAAAGTTCAGGCATTACCTATTGGCAAATAGGGTAATTTTTCATGTGGATCATCAGGCATTGATTTACTTGGTCAATAAACCCCACCTTTCAGGGCGGTTGGCTAGGTGGGTACTGCTTCTGCAGGAGCCTGATTATGTGGTGATACATACTCCAGGAAGACTTCATGTATTGGCTGATTATCTGAGTAGATTGGAAACAGGAGAAGCTGATTCTTTAGGGGTACCTAATCAGTTGCCTGATGAAGAGTTATTTCTAGTTCAGGTGACTGACCAATCAGGGAACTGGTATGAGGATATGCTTCAATTTTTAACTGAAGGAGTGTTGCTTGCACAATTGAATAAGGATCAGAGAAAAAGATTAGTATTAAGAAGTAAACCATCTACAGTCATTGCAGGAGTACTGTATAAAGAGGGATTGATCAAGTCATCAAGAGATGTGTTCCTGAGTTTGAACAAAAAGCAGTATTGGCTGAAGCTCATGCAGGTAATTCTGGAGGACATTTTTCAGGAGAAGTAACTGCAAGGAAAATTTTTCAGGTAGGGCTTTGGTGGCCTACTGTGATAAAGGATGCTCAAGAATTTACTAAGAAGTGTTTGCTATGCCAAAGGGAGGGTAGACCATTGAATGTGGACAGAATGCCTCTACAGCCTATCTTGCCTTTGGAACCATTTCAAAAGTGGGGATTAGATTTTGTTGGTCCCATCAAGCCACTAGGTTCACACAGAATAGGTATATTTTGGTTGCGACGAGCGCGACTGATTACTGTACAAAGTGGGTAGAAGCTGTAGCTTTGAGGGATAATAAAGCAAGGAGTGTGGCTAAACTTTTGTATAAGAATATTATGACTAGATTTGGATGTCCAATTGAGTTAGTTTCTGATCAAGTAGGGCATTTCATTAATAAGGTGATCAGTAAACTGACAGAGTTGCACATGATCCTGCATAAAAAATCAACTGTTTACTATCCTCAAGCTAATGGACAGGCAGAGTACCAACAAGATTTTGATTACAGAACAGCATTTAAAGTGACTACTGGCATGACACCATTCAAGTTGGTGTATGGGTTGGAAGCAGTAGTGCCTATGGAGTTTCTTGTACCAAGTCTCAGGGTTGCAGTTCAGCAGAGACTGTCTCCTCAACAATTAGTCAATTTTAGGAAGGAAACTTTACTGAATCTGGAACAAGATAGGATTCAAAGTATATATATTGCAGAGGTGATTCAGTAGAGAAGACAGGCTTGGATTAACAAGAATATTAAGTTTAAAATTTTTGTTGCAGGAGATTGGGTCATGGTTTATAGCAGTAAACTTGGGCCTAAACCTGGTAAACTGAAGTTGAGGTATGTGGGACCATTCCAGATAGTTCAGTGTGTGGGACCCAATACTTTTATTTTAGCTGATGGGTCAAATCATTTCTAAGCCAATCAATGGATTTCGCCTTAAACCATTTTTGGGAGAAATAATCGGCCACCATCGACAAGAGGGTGATATTAATGATGTGGAGGAGAAAGTGCATATTTATGCATGTGAAGTGATTGGGTTGGTATCTATTTGTACGCGAGTTGAGAGCTTTTCTTCTCAGCGTTTTTCTCTCTCTGTACGCATGTCGAACCTTCAAGGTGTTTCGTTTGGAGTTGGCACTAATTCAAAGGGAAACGATGATGAGCCACCATCGTTGCTGCGTTCTGGTAGGAAGACAAGATATCAAGGCCCTATAGTTACCGACACAGCTTCAAATACTTACACCCAATAAGGTGATACCTTTTGCCAAAGAGGACATGCTTGTGGAGTACACATTCTTGGACTTTAGGTATGACTTAATTTTTTACTGAAGAAAATGTTGCATGGCTTAGAAAGATTGGTTTATTAGACTTTGCAAGGTTACCTTGGGAAAGTTGGAGACAAAATCAAATGCCAGCAGTTTATTTAAAGCATTTGCAGTTGAATGATGCTCATATTTTTGAAGATGAGTACTTCACTGAAGAATTGGTGGCCAAGGTGTTTGATCTTTCTACTGCAAATGATAATGAAGTTGGAAAGGCTACTGAGAAAGTCATGACTAAGGCTTTTGGTCAGTCTCAGGGAGAAAGGCATTATTATGAGCTGTCGGGTATGAAGAACCCAGTGAGATTACAGCAAATAAAGTGGTTCATAGAGAGGGTATTTTTGCTGGTCAAGTCTGAGTACATTAGTAGAGAAAATTATGGAATATTGTTGGCAGCAGAGAGTGGTAGACAGATGGGATGGGCCAATATTGTCTATGAAAGGATCAGGTTTGAACTGTATACCAAGCAGAAGAAGAAAGATAGAACTACTAAAGTGGGTCCTTAATTTTCCAGTATAATGTGAACAACAACATTTTCCAGCATTTTGAGGGGTAGACAATTTTTAGTACCATCACATGTGCCTGAGGATTCAGGGTCCGCACAAAGAAGGGAAAAAAGGCAGAAATTGCATCAAGATCATAGGGCTATGCAGATACCTGAGGTGGCAGAAGACCTTATGTCTGCAGGGTATTCAAAGGAGGAGTCTTTAGCAGCAGTTAGAATGAATTTGGACAAGCAATCTGGGGATTTGTTTGCTAAAACTGTGGAAGAGCCAGTTGAGAAAACTGCAGTGCTTATGTCAGTTAAGACAGGTTTTAAAATCAAAAAGCTGAAGAGCAGTGCTGCAAAGGAAGACTTAATTCTTAAAGCTGGAGTTTCTGATGTGGGTGAGCCTAGCATGGCTAAGGCTAACTTTACAAATGTGTTATTTTCTTAGGCACAGAATGCTTTGAATTTGGTTAAGGAATATATGGAACAGTAGTCTATGGATTTCACATTACTGAGCAGGGAAAATGATGGGCTTCATAGTGAGTTGAAACAAATTAAGAAGGGAGTTTTGAAAGATAGAAGGAAACAGACTGAAGTTGATGCTTTGCAAGTCAAGGTCAATGAATTAACTGATGCCAATACATTGATACAGAAGGAGTTGGACTACTACAAGCAGGTAGTAGCAACTAGAGAGAAGACTTTAGATAAAGTTAGACAATGGAGAGATGAATGGTTTCAGGTGATAGAGAGTCAATTGACTGAAATGTCTACCTTAAATGCAACTTTAGAGAGCAGCAATAGGGTTTTGCTGAGTAGGGTTACAGCTTGTAGGAAGGTAGAGGAGAAAATTAGACAAATGGCAAAGGAAGAGTTGGATGTTGATGGTTGGTACTTGAGCTCATGGGATGTTGAAAAGATGAAGATTGAACTGATGGAGTACATGAAGGGGGTCTGGGAGCAGATCAAATTAAAAATGTATGATGTGGTAAGTAAGCCATATCAGGCTTTTGCAGAGGAAGAGACAAAAGAAGAGAATTTGTTATTGCAGAAACAGTATACTGAGCTGAAGCAGCAGTATGAACAGTTGCAGCAACAAGTGTATTTGCAACCTGCACAAGTTGAGGAGCAGAATGATGTTGTAATGCTAAATAATGTTCAGGGTATACTTCCAATACAGTCAATGGATGCAGGAGGACAAGGGAATGTTGAAGAACCAGAACTGAACACTGTTCAAGAAGTGTTGGATAAGGAGACTGAAGCAGGAACACTAGAGATAGTTGTAGGAATGGTGGATGCAGACATTGGTGGGGAGTTTGACAGGTTTACTCATGTTGAAGTTGCAAATACAAAGGATCAGCAAGCTGAAGCTAAAGACCATTTTGATATTGTTTCTGATCAAGGGATTAGGGGTCCTCACAATGTTTTGTAAACATTGCCCACCGGGTGTGCCAGGTGTTAGTGCCTGAGTTATCAGTAATTACCTTTTACTTACTCTTTGGTAGCAATTAAGGTTAAAGCTTTGAACCTTAAAGGCACGTTTACACAAGTGCCTTGGTAGTTATATGTACCCGAATGATCTTTTGGTGGCGAGAGAGTAGTTTTTCACGCTACATGAGCACGCTACATGAGCAGTTAGTTGTTATCATCCTGCTGTTGTACTGTGTGTTTTGGGGTAATTTGTAGTTTGATGATGATGAATACAAGACAACATTACCTTTGATTCTCTGTGTTATGATGTTTATTGCTTCTATACTGTGCAGTTTCATGCTTATATGTGCAGTCTACTGTTATGTTTTCCCCTGAACTGCATGTGTCTTGATTGGATAACTCTTAGGGCGGTAAGCCCCTAACAGCTACATGCACTCACAGTTCATGGGCCTTTATTAGCAGAGAACATCCCAGCTGGCTGCTACTCTTAGAGATGAACATCCCACCTGGCTACCACTCTTAGAGAGATGATGATCATGGTTTCAAAGAAAATACACCACAATCAACATCAACAATGTCCACAAGATCAACCAAATAGATGTTGAGATATCGAGCTCATCTAGTGAGGTGGTGGACACTGATGACCCGCCTGGGGGATAGGCCCCACACTTACACCACTGGCATGGTTGGTGAGATCATGTGTGATATTAATGCGGCCAGTGGGATGACAGGCTGTGTGACAGTCATTCTAGAGACTAGCATAGTTATAGCGCCAGCTCATTTAGTTGGGTTCACACTATAGAGAACCCTAGTATGTATTTGGTTGAGTAACTTTTCAAATGGTGTGTACTCTTATCTTTGTATATGGTGTGTTGAGTGTTGTGTGAAGAAGAAGAAGATTTTCAGTCTCTCACCTTGTGTGCTCTTTTAGGGTTTTGTGAGTGTGTGTGTGCTTGTTGCAAGAGCTGAAGCTCTCTTCTCCCCTGCATCTTTTCATGGTATCAGAGCCTGGTTCATGCTAAGGGCTAAGCTGCAAGCAAGAGAAGCACAGGAACCAGTACGAAGGTAAGAGCTGCAAGCAAGAGAAGCACAGGAAGCAGTACGAGGGTAAGAGCTTCATCTACTCTTCCCTATTTGTGTTGGCGACTACACCCTTGTCGGGAGATCTACGGGAGGCACTGGCAAACGATCTCTGATTGAGGAGCTTTCTTCGTGGGAGTAAAGCTATAGGGCAACTATATTGTCCTATTGGACTGAATTTTTTGGGCCAAAAACGCGTTTCGGGCGTGTTAGGACCTCCGTTTTTTTTGGAAAGCAGGTGATTTCGAGCACTGCGGGTAAGTCATCGATTCTCTATTGCAAAACTCTGTTTTAAGAACTACAAGAAGATAGATTGGTTGTGCAGGCATTGTGTGTGCTGCAAGGAGGTCAACAGTTATTGGGTGTATGTATGCACATTGAGGTCACTAGTTGTGACATTTGAGTGTAATACAGTACCGCTACAGAAAATACAGCAGTTTGTGCAGGACAAACCAGAGTGCTGTTTCTGGTAAATTTGTGTGTCTGGCAAGATGTCAAATGATGGCATAAACCAAATTGTTGCTAAGAAGCTTGATAAGAACAACTTTCATGCTTGGAGGTTCAGGTTGACAAATTTCCTGATGGGAAAGGGTTACTGCTGGGACTACATAGAAGGTGAGCATGAAGAGGCACCGGAGATACCGGAGATCAATCCGACTGCTGCTGCAGATGTGAAAGACTTCAAGGATTGGAACCAAGGAGCCAGAAAAGTTATGTATTGGCTCTCTATCAGTATACATGACACCATGATTGGGCACATACAGGATGCCAAGTCCCCCAAGGAGGCGTGGGACACCTTGGTAAAACTCTATGAAACGAATACCAAGGCACGAAAGATACAGTTGAAGAATGAACTTCATATTGTGGAGAAAAAGAGTATGTCTATGAATGACTATGCATTGAAGATCAAGGGTATTGTGGAATCCCTTGCATCTATTGGCATTTCAGTAGATGATGATGATAAGGTGGAAGTCTGTCTACGTGGTCTTAGGCCACAATACAAGGCGTTCAAGACATCTATTCAGAGTCGGGAAAACATTCCCAATTTCACAGATTTGGTGTCTATGTTGATTGTAGAAGAGAAGAGCTTGGGTGAAGACCAACAGTCTTCACAAAACAAAAACAGTTCAGAGCAACAGGCCTTCTACACAAGTTCAGGAAGAGGACGAGGTAGAGGAGGCCGTGGACGCGGCCAAGGAGGAGGCCGAACTAGTAATCAGAATTATGGCCAGCAACAGCAGCAACAACAACAACAGTCCCAGAATTCACAACAACAACAACACGTAGGTGGAAGAGGCCAATTCAAAGGTAGAGGGAGTCAAAGAGGTCATGGAAATTGGCAAAGACAGTATAATGATACACGTGGATGCTTTTATTATGGTAAGCCTAGACATGTGCAGGCAGATTGTTATAAGAAGCACGCTGACATGCAAAATGGAAAATTGCAGCAAAACAACTATGCATCCTCGAGCAGAAACAATGAGGATAATGAAAGGTTGTTTGTTATGCAGCATGTCGTGAATGCAATGTCTGAAAATGTTAAGGCAGCACATAAAGATGATGTATGGTATGTTGATTCAGGTGCTTCGAACCACATGACAAGTCATGGGGAGTGGTTCAAGGAGATGAAAAACCTTGAAAGACCAGGTTTTGTGGAAACAAGGGATGTTACTGCTTATCCAATTGCCCATGCTGGAGATGTGCCATTGTTTATGCAGGATGGCAAAGTGAAGTACCTTGCAGATGTACTTCATGTTCCGAACATAACAAAGAATCTGGTTTCAGTTGGCCAGATGATTGAGCAAGGTTTGCAGGTTCGGTTTAATCGTGATGGTTGTTATGTTGAAGACTTTAAAGACAAGTGCAGGTTGGTTGCAAAAGGCAACAGAGTGGACAGAATGTTTACATTGAATGTAAACATGCATGAAGTGAGTGTTGCAATGTTTGCAAATGGTTCAGGAATTGTTGCAGACACAGACATTTGGCATAAAAGAATTGGACATGTGAATGTGCAGAGAATAAGGTCTATGAAGACTAAAGGAATTGTGGATAGGGCTGCCAAAGTTTAAAGTTGAAGGTATGCAGAAAATATGTGAAGCATGCCAATTTGGAAAGCAAACAAAGCATGTATTTCCACGTGACAAAAATGTGAGCAGAAATGCACTAGATGTTGTGCATTCAGATGTATGGGGTCCTACGAAGACCATGTCTATGGGAGGCTGCAGGTATTATACATTTATTGATGACCACACAAAAACAAGGAAAGTGTGGGTATACTTCATGAAGGAGAAGGGTGAGGTGTTCACTCATTTTCAGAATTTCAGAGTTATGGTTGAAAAGCAAACAGGGAAATATGTAAAGTGCCTAAGGTCAGATGGAGGGGGAGAGTACTTCTCCAATGAGTTCTCTGAATTTTTGAAGAAGAATGGTATTCAGAGACAGTTTACATGCAGATACACTCCGCAGCAGCAAAATGGAGTTGCTGAGCAGAAAAACAGGCACATTGCTGAGATTGCGCAAGCATTGATGGGAGAGAAGAATATGCCGCATAGCTATTGGGCTAAGGTTGTTTCTACAACAGTTTATATCATGAACATGACTCCAACTGCAGCCATACATGATGTAACTCCAGAGGAGAGGTTTACTGGGGCAGAAAACCTGATTTGTCTCATTTGAAAGTCTTTAGATGCATTGCATATGTGCATGTGCCAGATGAGCTAAGAAACGAAGCTGGATCCAAAAGCTAAAAATGTGTGTTTATTGGGTATTCCCTTGAGCAAAAGGGATACAGGTGTTATAACCCTGTTACATGTGAGTTGAGGGTAAGCAGGGATGTTGTTTTTTATGAGATGAGCAGTTAGTATGCTGCTGAAAAAGAAGCTATTGGGGCTGATGTGAGTGGAAATGTGGTTGCACAGAATGCAAGTCAGCAATCACAGTCTTTGAGTGGACCACGAGAGTCCTCATCTAGTGGTTCAGTTGATAGACCATGGAGTGGTAGGCTGCGTCATAATACCAGTCCTGCAAATGTGATTAGTACATCACATAAAGGCAAAGAGAAAGTGATTGAGCCCCTTAGTATGCCTGACATTTCTGCAGGGCATTCTCATGTTGATAGAGAGTCTAGTGGCTCAGAGATGAGCCTTGATGAGGATCTTGGGATACCAGCTATGAGAACACCTGGTGTAAAGAAGGCTATGGAAACCATGAATGCAAAGCTGCGAAGATCTGAGAGAGTGAAGAATCCTGTGCAGAGGTTTACCTATGATGGTTATGTGGCACATCACTATGCATACATGGCAAAAGTTGTACAGGTTGTAGAGCCCACATGCATTAATGAGGCTGTTGTGAAAAGATGCAGGGGGGAAGAGAGCTTGAGCTCTTGCAAGCACACACACACTCACAAAACCCTAATAGAGAACACACAAGGTGAGAGGCTTAATATCTTCTCTTTTTTCACTCAACACTCAACACACCATATACAAGATAAGAGTACACATAATATGAAAGGTACTCAACCAATACATACACGGGTTCTCTATAGTGTGAACCCAACTAAATGAGCTGGCGCTATAACTATGCAGTCTCTAGAATGGCTGTCACACATCCTGTCATCCCACTGGCCGCATATCACCCAAGATCTCACCAACCATGCCAGTGGTGTAAGTGCGGGGCCTATCCCCCAGGCGGGTCATCAGTGTCCACCGCCTCACTAGACGAGCTCGATATCTCAACATGTTGGAAATGTGTGTTGGGAGAAAGCTATGGATGAGGAGATGGATGCACTATATGGAAATGAGACTTGGGATTTAGTGCAATTGTCTGAAGGCAAGAAAGCCATTGGATGCAAGTGGGTGTACAAAGTAAAACATAACAGTGATGGAAGTATAAGCAAGTACAAGACTAGATTTGTATCCAAAGGATATGCGCAGACATATGGCATTGATTATAAGGAAACTTTCAGCCCAGTTACTAAGATGGCAGCAGTGAGAGTTGTGATAGCAGTGGCTGCGTCAAAGCAATGGTCTTTACATCAGATGGATGTAAAGAATGCATTCTTGCATGGGGATTTGCAAAAAGAGGTGTATATGTTACAGCCACCTAGTTATGAGGATGTGAGTCACCCCGAGCATGTTTGCAGGTTGAAGAAAGCCTTGTATGGCTTAAAACAAGCACCAAGAGCATGGTCTGACAAGATTTCTGAATATCTTGTCACTATTGGCTTTCATGTAGCCAATGCAGATTTCTCGTTGTATGTGAGACACAGTTATAGAGGGGTTGTGCTTGTTGTCATCTATGTAGATGACCTGATCATTACGGGGGACCATGATGCAGAGATCTTTGATGTAAAGATCTTGCTTAGACAGAAGTTTGAGATGAAGGATCTGAGGGAGCTCAGATATTTCTTGGGCATTGAGGTGATTAGGTCACCACATGGTATTGGATTACTGCAGAGACAATATGGCTTGGACATGTTGTCCAAGTATGGTATGACAGGCTGTAAGCCTATCTCAGTGCCATTGGATCAGAATGGCAAGTTGAGTGCAGATTCAGGAGAGATTTTGGAGGATCCTACTATGTATAGGCGCATAGTAGGAAGCTTGATCTACACGACGATTATAAGATTCCTCCCTCCGGCTTTTGAGATGTGCAGCTGTAAAAACCTCCCCTTCTGATCTTATAATTATTCCCCTCTCTGAAATAAAAGAATGATCCTATTTTACCCTGTTTTAGCCTAGAGAGAAAAAATGTCTAGAGGGAGGTAATTCAAAATTGAGATATTTTTGGATATAAAAATACTCCTAGTGTCTAAAATGGTTTTCCCTGAAACAGATATTCAAAAAGAAATTTCCAATGTGCAATTGGAATAAATTGAAATCAGGTAAAAAGGACCTTAGCCTAAGGGTCCAGATTTTTTAAAATTTTTGAATTAAGATTTCTATGGACCAATTAGATTAATCCAAATGTAGGAAGGAGGAGATAAATTGAAGAATAAAAGGAAATCACCCAAAAAATGAGTAAATACTCACATAAGATGAAGAGTTGACTAAGGACAAGGTTATTAGTTAAAAAAGAAGAGATATTTAGAAGAAATGATGCATTTTTTACACCTCAGTAGTGTGGGGGAATTCCCCTCATGAAGGAGGCGCCTATTTCACATGTGTGGTTGAGTTTTAAACTCAGAAATAATGAGATATTTTCATCTCTCCTCTCTCCTGCTTCAACTAGATCCAAAAAGTAAGCTAAACTGACCTAAAAATGGTCAAAAATTGACCAAACTGATTTGGAAAATTCTAGAATCAATTTTCTTGGTTAGAGGCTCACTTTTTCCTATAAATGAAGCCTCCCCCTTTGTAAATGGTTAATAGTGTTTTATGCACTGTTACTCTACTCCTCCCCAGAGCCAAAAATAGTGAATTTATTGATAATTCATTAGTTTTTGACCATTTCCTCTTCAACAGAATTGGTGGCCACTCTTGTTGCAAACAAGAGTAGATCCCTCAAACCATCAAGCCAGAGGAAAGCTCACAAAAATTGTATGCTAGGAATCCTACTTTTTCTTTATTCCATTTAATGGTTTTCTAATTTTTGTTTTTCAAAATGAAACATGATGCTATGCCTTGTTGGAAAGACTTTCCCCCTCTCTTCATTCTTGAATTCAGCCTTTCTTTATCCTAGATGTGTAATCAAATTGTTAGAATTAAACTTTTCATATTGTTTCTCTTTAAAAAGTGGAATTTGATTAGTTTAGAATGCTTTAAACCATTTGGGATAATTTCTAAGTAACTTGAGAATGAAAAAAATTGAAAAATGGTCAGCCATACAAAGGAGGTTATGGCAAAATTTTCTTAAATTTTGTGAAATAAGTTTTATCTTTTATTATTCAAAAAGAGTAATCCCCACCGCTTGTGTATTCTAAAGTGTTATTTTTATTCTATGCATAGAAAAATGCATATTAGAAATATTTTTATAATAAAAGTGTTATTTTTATTAGAATTAATTTCTATGCATAAAAAGATGCATATTGGGAATATTTTGATTATAAAAGTGTTACTTTCATCAAAATTGATTTTTTGCATAAATAGATGCATAAAAGAATTTTTTATTATAAAAGTGTTACTTTCATTAAAATTATATTTATGCATAAATAGATGTCAAATTTTGATTTTTTGCATAGAAAGATGCATAAAGAAATTTATTTTTATTTCAAAAGAGTTATTCTCATTAATTTTGATTTTATGCATAGAAAGATGCATAAAGAAATTTATTTTTATTTCAAAAGAGTTATTCTTATCAATCAAAATTGAATTTATGCATAGAAAGATGCATAAAAGATTTATTTTTATTTCAAAAGTGTTAATATTCTCCTTAAAATTAAATTTATGCATAAATAGATGCATAAACAGATTTTTATAAAAGTGTTATTTCCCACTGAAATTGTTCTTATGCATAAATAGATGCATAAAGAATCTTTATATCAAAAATAAGAATTCTCTTACATTCTATAAATAGATGTGATAAGATGTGATATGAATCAGATAGATGAGAATGAATAGAGGATGGATGTGATGAGAATAGAAATGATGAGAATGAGAGGTAAATAGATGTGATGAGATGGGATGCGAATCAGATAGATGGGAATGGATGGATGGATGGATGTGATGAGAATAGAAGTGATGAGAATGAGAGGTAAATAGATGTGATGAGATGGGATGCGAATCAGATAGATGGGAATGAATGGATGGATGGATGAGATGAGAATAGAAGTGATGAGAATGAGAGGTAAATAGATGTGATGATATGTGATGCGAATCAGATAGATGGGAATGAATGGATGGATGCGATGAGAATAGGAGTGACGAGAATGTGAGGTGAATAGATGTGATGAGATGTAATGGGAATCAGATAGATGGGAAAGAATGGATGGATGGATGTGATGAGAATAGAAGTGATGAGAATGAAAAATGATATGTGATGCGAATCAGATAAATGTGAATGAATAGATGAGATGTGATGTCATGTGAATCAGGATGTAAATGAATGATATAGGATGTGAATGAATGTGATAACATGTGAATCGGGATGTGAATGAACGATAAGGGACGTGAATGAATGTGATAACATGTGAATCGGGATATGTGAATGAATGATAAGGGACGTGAATGAATGTGTTAGCATGTGAATCGGGACGTGAATGAATGAGATGTGATGTGAAATGGATGTGATAAGATGCGATGTAAACTGGATGGATGTTAATGTATGTGAAGTGATGAGATGTATGCGTAGATGCAAGTAGATGTGATCTGATGAGGATAAATGAGGAAATAAGTGATGAATTAGAAAAAGATGTGATTAGATGAGAATGGGAATACTTATGAAATGAATGATTAGATGAGAATGGGAATACTTATGAAATGAATGTGGATTGATGTGTGGGTAATGTGGATTGACGTGTGGAATCTGGATTGATGTGGATGGATGAGTGGATAATGTGGATTGATGTGGATGATGTGGATGGATGTATGGATGATGTGGATTAATGTGTGGGTAATGTGGATTGATGTGGATGGATGAGTGGATAATGTGGATTGATGTGGATGATGTGGATGGATGTATGGATGATGTGGATTGATGTGTGGGTAATGTGGATTGACGTGTGGATTGATGTGGATGGATGAGTGGATAATGTGGATTGATGTGGATGATGTGGATGGATGTATGGATGATGTGGATTGATGTGTGGGTAATGTGGATTGACGTGTGGATTGATGTGGATGGATGAGTGGATAATGTGGATTGATGTGGATAATGTGGATGAATGTATGGATGATGTGGATTGATGTGGATGATGTGGATGGATGTATGGATGATGTGGATTGATGTGTGGATGATGCGATTGGATGTGATTTGATGTGGGAATGATATGATGTGATAGGGATCGATGAAGAAAAAAAAAAGAAAAAAATTATGGGAAGATGAGAAAAGATGGGGACTAATGTGAAAGGATGTGGAGTGATGAGAAAAAATGAAAGTATTGTTGGAACTGTAATTGTATGTGAAATCTATTTTTAAATGACTGTTTTATGTCAAGAATGTTGGGGAAGCATTTTGACCATCTTGTGAATGAGGTCGTGGAGACCTATCTGTTAAAGTTGCAACTGTTAATGGAGAGTCAACGGAGGACGTCTCGCGTAGCAAGGTCGGTCGGTCGAGGTCTTGACCAGCCTCGGTTTGATTTAAATGGTGAGCTTCCGGTACAGTGGATGAGGGACCAAGGAAGCGGCCTACGAGTGAAGCGCTAGGTGACCTGCGAAGGACCCTAGAGGGTGCTGACCATACGGTGCTCGGACTCTGGGTCGCCAAAGATACCCACATGTACATCGGGGAAGATATTGGAACAAGGAGTAAGAGTTGTTTTCTGAATTCGAACATGGATCTGGTTGGTTGACCTTTCTGGTCCTCAACTGATGAGTCTATGGCTCTTTTATATGGATCCGTTGGTTGATCTTGCTGACCTTCAACGGAGATTCCATTTTCATATGTGAATATATTGCCGATTACTATGAGCTAGGAACTATCAAAAGGGCCCCTGAGTGAACAGGTGGTGAGCGTTCTCGTTGCCAATGATGCCATAAGTACACCGATGAAGGAATTATTGGAAATAAGGATTCAACCAAAGATTTTGAGGATTGTGATCACTGACACAATGGTTTCATTAAATGATTGTTTTAAAGATAGCTGATGCTGAGAAAAAGGCAATTTCATATTGGGCGTGTAAGTGGTGTGACTAGTTTTAAGTTTGCATGAATATCCGGCTAGGGGGCCTGGGAACTCTTCTCCCTGGTACTCGGGACAAAACCTAACCAAATTCTTAATTGGATCCCATCACTACAGTGGTTGGGCGGTTGGCTAACCCACGAGACTGGATGGGGTTAGGATGGACTGATGGATCCTTAAATTGAGACTCAATTCTGTTATGGTACGAAGTAAATCCCAGACAAAAATTGTTCTATGGAAAAGAATCAACAGCTACGGAGTTCTTCAAAAACAATGGCCAAATGAGCTCTATGCTCTTCTTCGGTCTTCGAGAAGACTCGCATTTGGATGCATTGAGACGCATACTGAGGTATGTGAGGTCTACTTTGCATTGTGGACTATTTTATGAAACTGGGACAGAGATATGTGTATATGGGTACATAGATGCTCATTGGGCTGGTAGTATCTCAGATAGAAGATCTACTAGTGACTTCATGTTTTCTTTGGGGAGTGCTGTTGTGACTTGGAGCAGCAAGAAGCAGCCTAGGGTTGCTCTATCCAGTACTACAGAGGCCGAGTACAGAGGTGCTGCTATGGCAGCATGTGCGGTAGTTTGGTTAAGAAAACTACTTGCAGATTTGGGTCTATCAGTGGATAGACAAGTTGTCATTTTCTGTGACAACATTAGCAGTATACAGTTGGCCACGAACCCAGTTTTTCATGCTCGCACGAAACATATAGAGATCCACTACCATTTTGTCAGAGTGAAGGTTTTTGCAGGAGACGTTGACCTTGTTTATGTCGCACATAGGATCAGATCGCTGACATCTTCACCAAAGCATTGGGTACAGAGAAGCTCCGCAGATTCAGGGCTTCACTTGGTGTACATGACATGGAGTTGAGCTCGAGGGGGAGTGTTGAGATATCGAGCTCATCTAGTGAGGCGGTGGACATTGATGACCCGCCTAGGGGATAGACCCCACACTTACACCACTGGCATGGTTGGTGAGATCATGTGTGATATGCAGCCACTGGAATGACAGGCTGTGTGATAGTCATTCTAGAGACTGGCATAGTTATAGCGCCAGCTCATTTAGTTGGGTTCACACTATAGAGAACCCTAGTATGTATTTGGTTGAGTACCTTTTGATATGGTGTGTACTCTTATCTTTGTATATGGTGTGTTGAGTGTTGTGTGATGAAGAAGAAGAAGATTTTCAGCCTCTCACCTTGTGTGTTCTCTTTTAGGGTTTTGTGAGTGTGTGTGTGTGCTTGCAAGAGCTCAAGCTCTCTTCTCCCCTGCATCTTTTCAATAGAGGCATGGAATATCAAAGGAGGCCAATAAAAGAATAGAAACTACTGAGACTATGCATGCAATTTCGGTTGGGGAAAGAATAATCGAGTTTGGACATTGTTGTGTGTTTCAATTGGTAAGTGAGAGTGTCCAAATCTATGATGTGCACATCAAAATTAAGCCCATGTGCACTTGTCCTGATTTCCAAAAGAGGGAGCTTTCTCAAAAATCTTACCTAGCTTGCAAACACATATATTTCATCTTGCTCCATGTTTTAGGCTTAAATAAGAATGAGGATATGTTTATCCACCAGCCAACTCTTTTAGAACACAAGTAGGCCCGATACTTGCCATCCTAGAATGAACACATAACATCTATGGATGGAAACGTTTTGTAAGGTTTTTGAAGAACTTTTTGTATGGACATGTTTAATTGGAAACTTTTGGCAAGAATTTAGACTATGTCTGTTTTCTTTGATTGACTATACTTGTTCTAAAATAGTGTTAAGTCTCTTGACTTTGGACTCATCTCATTGCTCAATATCCCTAAGATCAACATAGAGTGAGCCAAATAATATATTGGCAAGGATATTTTGAGGAAGGCTATGATATATTTATATCTTCTTTTGTGAAGGGAATTTTTGGAGTAATGTAACTATCAAGCAATGCCAAAGGAAAATTCATATCGTTCATTCAAATTGTTGATAGTTTATAGCTTAAGATGACTAACTGGAGTTGGTAGGTATCTACCCACAATGAAAAAGTTATCATTCATTCAATTTTTTTGTTTTAGTATTATGTGTGGTTTAAAGTTCCTATTAGGAGTAGGTAGGTGAGTGCACTTAGAAAGGGGTGATTTGCATAGAGGATGATGATAGGGCTCAAGAAAATCTCGTAGTTTTAATTTGTTTGAAAAAGCTCGTGTGATAAAAACTCGCAATTTTCCCCCCAAACTGGCTGCTTGCCCATAAGATCAAATGTGAGCCAGATGTAGACACTACATTGTGGATACTATCATTTCCATGCATCCTACTTGGCGTCAATGCAAATATGGAGGACATGAATGTCCATGTGGTCGCTGATCTTTCTGAAGGGTGCTTGTTGGAGCTGTCAGCTCAATAGGGTGTAGATGGCTTGCTCAAACTTCATGCGATCTAGAGGATCGCACTAGTTGAGGGAATTAAGGGGATGATCCACATCATCCTGTTCCTATAGGGGTTGGGGAGGGATCTCGCCTTCTTCTAGTCGAGTGGGGGAAGGGAAGTCAGAGGGTTTCCAGGGTTCCTAAGGCAGATGAGTTTTTGAGGTAGAGGGGGTGGTGCTGAGTGAGGCATCGAGTGGAGGTCAGCGTGCCGATGAAGAAGGGGGATCCTTGGGGAGCGCAGTGGTGGGCCCAATCCTACATGGAGGGAGGAAGGTGGTGAGGGTGGTGTGAGTGAAGGGGGTGGCAAGGGAATGTGAAGAGGGGGTGGCAAGAGAATATGAGGGTGTGGGTGAAGGGGGTGGCGAGGGAATATGAGGAGGTGTGGAATGTCATGAGAGAAAGAGGGGAAGGGTGTCAACAAGGGAAGAGATTGGAGGGGGCAAGGTGGTGCTCGAGAGGATTTGGCATGGAGGGTGGGAGATTCGAGGGAGACTTCATGGGCACCAGTGGGGAGTGGGTTGGGTGGTGGGGTTGAGAGTGGAGCCTATGTGGGTTGAAATTTTTGGGTCTAAATTTTTTTTTAAACCATTTGCATTCTGGGAAAATTCATGTCCTTTCATACTTCGCGTTTGTTGGCTGTCCACATTCCGGGATGGTTGTTTGGGTTCCAAAATTTGTGTCTGTTCGTATTTTTGTGTGTTTAAGGTACAATTACATTTCTAAAAAATTTCCAAAAAGTGAAAATTAGACAAAGGATTTTTCTAATTTTTGGAATATCCAGGTTTGTCATTTGACATGTGGCGTGTCCGTTCAGGGCGCTCGTAATACTGTTTGATTTCCTGTAAAAATCTATTTTTTCCCAAAAAATTAGAAATTCCAATAATATTATAGATTTTAATTGGATTTAAGGATTGTCGGGTAGAATCAAAAACATTTCGTGATTGATGGGATTCTCGGGCTAATTTTTTTCATAATTACCAGAGTTTTCATGATTTTTTATCGTTGTTTAGTCACCAAATGCTAATCAAAGCATTTTTTCTTATGTGCAATCAATTCTAGTGAATTAATTCGTTAGATCATTTCGGTCAAGGGTAGTCAAGTGAAGTTGGCTCGAGTGATTCGTGATTTTCAGAGAACCTTATTACCATAGCTCACATTGACATCTTGGTCAATGATAATGTCGACGAGATGTGTGATCATCCCGACTCAGGAAGGGAAGATCTTAAATTCCAAGTTGTTGAAGAAGAGGAGGCTGTTAGAAAGAGTGATTTTATGGAAGTGATAGAGCGTCTGGAAGAAACTATTGCCAAATGCCATGACAAGATGGAGTCACTGAAGGTGCAGATCTTGACTCTGCAAAAGGCTCTTTTGGTGGCACCTCCTGCTCCTACCAAAGGAGTTGCTTCGTCATTTGTACCAAAGGCGTATGGCCTTGACAAAAAGAAAGAAGACTCAAGAATGTGTAGATGCTTGGCTCAATAAGTGGACTACACACTTTGCCTTTCATCCATTTACCAATGCGCAAAAGCTGCAGATGGCGCAGGGGTTATTGAAAGGGAAGGCATTGACTTGGTGGAAGGATCTCAAAGAAGATTCCATTCCTATCACTTGATAAAATTTCGAAGAAGCTTTCAACAAAGAGTTATTCCAACCAGAGGATGAATTCGAGATAATTACCAAGCTTGTTAAAAATAACATGGGAAATCAGTCGTTTCACAATTATGTGCAAAAGTTTAGACAATTGGCTGCCAAAGCCAAATCAAATGATCATACGCTATTTTCATCAACGGTCTAGCTCGTGACTATTAGTATGCGGTAAAAAAATGCAAAGTTAAAACGGTTGAGGATGTTATTCAGGCAGCTCAGGTTTTCATAAGACAATGTTTGGCTCCAACACTTCAAAACCATCATCTAATGGAAAGAAATCCACGTTCACTTTTTTGAAGAGTGGACAAAAAAGGAAGATGGTTTTTACACGAAAACCAAAAAATTACAATGCCAGCAAGAAGCTGAAATTTATGAGTATGGATAATCTCACATGTTTTAAATGCAAAGAAAAGGGACACACAAGGAAATTCTATCCTTTGAATAGAGCTGCAACACCTTCGGCGCCTGGGCAAAAGGCGGGACCGAAGAAGTTTATACCAAAGAAATCTGTGCACATTACATAACTTCAAGGTAAATTTTTTGAAGTCAATATTACGCATCTTGAAGAGAGCCAATGTCCAGATTGTACTTTCAGTAGTAAGGATATTTTTGGTCTAAATGAATTATTTCGTATTTATGGAACAGTAAATGGACTCCGAATATTGTTTAATCCTGGTAGTACTCATAATTTTATTGACAACATTGTGATACAGAGGATAGATATGGAAACCACTGAAAATGATCACATGTACAAGGTCAGGATGACACGAGAACAAGTCCAATTCTGGGATAAGAAGATGTCAAAGTTGCCACTCTAGACATCTAGTTGTACTCTAAAAGACTTGATTTTCATGTCATGAGCTTGGGTCATGTAGACATCATTTTAGGGATGGAATGGTTTCATCAAAAAAATAGAGTTTTTTTTGTTGACTGGGTCAAACATTTGATGTCTTTCCATCACAATGGAAACCTTGTTACTCTTAAGGGAAACATTGTTGTACCCAAGGAAGCTTTCATTAATGAGCTTGAGTTAATGGAAAACCTTTTTAACTATGAACTTTTCCAATTGATTATGGATCCAGTGTCGTCATGTGTTTATTTTGATGTTAACACTGTTACTTTAGATGTTTGGGAAAATAAAGTGTTAAATTCCATTAAGAGCGAATTTCAGGATGTATTTCCTGATGAGTTACCTCATGGATTACCTCCTAAACGAGAGGTGAACCATAAAATTAAGCTAGTACCAGGTGCAGTACCTATTAGTATTCCTTCGTATCGGCTTAGCTAGATTGGGGAAGACAAGGTAGCCAAGAAACTAGTTGAATACTTGAGGATGGTTTAGATTAGACCAAGTAAGTCTCCTTGGGGTGCACCAATTCTCCTAGTTAAGAAAAAAGATCAAGGTACCCAGCGGTGTATATTGATTACAAACATCTTAACAAGGTTACAATTAAAAACAAATACCCATTGCCTAGATTAGACAATCTTATTGATAGGTTGCAAGGAGCTAAGTATTTCACAAAGCTTTATTTTCAAACCGGTTATCATCAAATCCGTATTGCAAAAGAAGATGTTCCTAAAACTGCTTTTAGGACACGTTACGGCCATTAAAAATTCTTAGTGGTGTTACCCTTTGGTCTCACTATACACCAGCAACTTTCCAACATATGATGAATTATTTATTTCGGGATCTGTTAGGAAAATGCGTGGTGGTTTTCTTAGATCACATTTTGATATACAGTAAAACTTTGGCTGAACATGAGGATCATTTTAAAGAGGTTCTAGGAAAGCTCAGTGTGAGATCCCTGCCCCCTCTGCGCATCATCTCTAGAGTGCTGGCAGCAGAAGTAGCATCCTTGCGTGCAGGGCAGAGCTTCCCACTCGGGGCATCGCCCACGAATGTCCAGACAAGAGACTAATTCGGCAGCTCTTCCAAAACCAAACCCGGAAAAAACTTCCCTCGCCCAGAAAGCATAGGCGATTCCTCCAGGAATAATCTTCTAACGTAATCAAGGGCCTTAACTAACCTTTGTATTCCGACCAAACCCGTGGATCACATTGCCGAATCAAAGGAGGAACTTGCACTTGGTTCATAGAGACCAACGCTTTTTTCCCCATCAAAGAGGCACAGTTGTTGATTCT
Source organism: Cibotium barometz (assembly GCF_041138505.1). Classification (NCBI taxonomy): domain Eukaryota; kingdom Viridiplantae; phylum Streptophyta; class Polypodiopsida; order Cyatheales; family Cibotiaceae; genus Cibotium; species Cibotium barometz. Next base: position 24,398,044 of record NC_141105.1, read on the forward strand.
TTTCCATAGAACAAGGATTATCCTGGGACCTACTTCAACTATCGTAACTTGAACATAATTGAATTTTATTGTAGGAATCCATCAGTCCAGCATAACCCCATCCAATCCCATGGGTTAGCCAGCCGCCCAACCACTGTATTGATAGGATCCATTATAAATATTTGGTTATGTTTTGTCATGGGTACTAGGGAAAAGAGTTCCCAGGCCCCCTAGCCGGCTCTCATGCAAAACTTAAATAGACACACCACTTACGCGCACCAAATATGAAATTTCCTTTTCTTAGGCTCAACTATCTTCAAATAGCATTATAAAACCACAATGTTCCATCATTATTCTCAGTATTCCATTTCCATGTCCAAATTCCAATCATTCCTTCCTCGGCGTACCTATGGCATCATTGGCAACCAGAACGCTCACCACCTGCTCACTCAGGGGCTTTTTCAATAGTTTCTAGCCCATAGTACCCAGGAATATAATCAAGTATTCCATTCATTTCTTCCTCAGCGTACCTATGGCATCATTGGCAACCAGAACGCCACCACCTGCTCACTCAAGGCCTTTACAATAGTTCCTAGCTCATTGTACCTAGGATAATCACATAAAAACCATATGCACTCTCAATTGGAGATCAGTAAGATCAACCAACAAGATCCATGTAAAAGAGCCATGAACTCATCCGTTGAAGACCAGCAAGGCCTATCAACCAGATCCATGCCCGTGTTGAGAAAACAGCTCCAACTCATTTTTCTTCCTCGTCGCATGCGTGGATATCCTGGGTGTCCAGAGCCCGAGCACCGTATGGTCAGCACCCTCTAGGTTCCTTCTCACAGGTCACCTAGTGCTTCACTCATAGGCCGCTTCCTTGGTCCCTCATCCACCGTACTGGAAGCTCACCATTTTAATTGAACCGAGGCTGGTCAAGCCGACCTTGCTACGCGCGAGACGTCCTTAATTGACTCTCTGTATAGCTGTTGCAATATTTCCACTTAGGTCCCCAGGACCTTATTCCACAAGATAGTCAAAATGCTTCCCCCAGCATACTTGACGTAAAACAATCTTTAAAAAAATAGGTTTCACATACAAAATACAGTTCCAATAAAATTCCCATCTTTCCTCATCATTACACATTCTTTCACATCATTTATCATCGTCCCTCATCATTCCATATCATTTCTCATTATTGCACATCAATTTACATCCAATCACATCACACCCACATCAACTCACATCCAATCACATCATCTCACATCAATTCACATCCAATCACATCATTCCCACATCAACTCACATCCAATCACATCATCTCACATCAATTCACATCCAATCACATCATTCCCACATCAACTCACATCCAATCACATCAATTCACATCCAATCACATCATCCCCACATCAACTCACATCCAATCACATCATCTCACATCAATTCACATCCAATCACATCATTTCCACATCAACTCACATCCAATCACATCAATTCACATCCAATCACATCATTTCCATATTAACTCACATCCAATCACATCATCACACATCAATTCACATCCAATCACATCAATCACATTAATCCACATCTATTCACATCAATCCCATATTAATCCATATCTAATCACATCAATCCACATCTAATCACATTATTCCCACATCAATCCACATCTATTCACATCTTCCCACATCAATCTACATCTAATTACATCATTCCCACATCAATCCACATCTAATCACATCATTCCCACATCAGTCCACATCTTCCCACATCAATCCACATCTAATCACATCATTCCCACATCAATCCACATCTATTCACATCTTCGCACATCAATCCACATCTAATCACATCATTCCCACATCAATCGACATCTAATCACATCATTCCCACATTAATCCACATCTATTCACATCATTCCCACATCTATTCACATCTTCCCACATCAATCCACATCTAATCACATCATTCCCACATCAATCCACATCTTCGCACATCAATCCACATCTAATCACATCATTCCCACATAAATCCACATCTAATCACATCATTTCCACATCAATCCACATCTATTCACATCTTCCCGCATCAATCCACATCTATTCACATCTTCCCACATCAATCCACATCTAATCACATCATTCCCACATCTTCCCACATCTAATCACATCATTCCCACATCAATCCACATCTTCCCACAAACATGGCTACCTTTACCTTATGTATGTTCACATCCAAAGTAAACGGCTTGCCATTTTTGCAACCAAGCAATAATGATTTTTGAAGTCTTCTACAAAACATCCTTGAGGATTAAACCTCACTTGCAGACCCTGCTGAACCATCTATCCAATAGAAACCACATTCTTTGTAATATTTGAAACATGAAGTACATCTTCCAAGTACTTCATTTTGCCATCCTGCATAGACAATAGCACTTTACGAACATACACAATGGGATGCGTAGTATCATCACCTGTTTCTACAAAACCTAGTTTTTTCATTTTTTGCATGTCTCTAAACCACTCGCTCCCAGGATTGGTCATGTGGTTAGAAATGCCAAAATCCACATACCATATCTTTAAATCCTGACACATCTCTTGTTGTGGAATTGAACATGTGCTGCATCATAAACAATTGCACACTCATGCATAGTTGTCTTCCTGCAACTTTTCACTTTTAATGTCATTGTGCTTTTCACCATGTGCTGGTTTGCCACAATAATAGCACTTTGTACTATTTTCACTTTGATTTCTTTACTAGCCTCTTCGGCCCCTTTAGCTCCCCCTTCCTCTAGAATGGCCCCTTCCACCTGTGTATGATTGCGAATGTTGTTGGCGATTCATTGGACTATTGTTGTCCATAATTCTAGTTTCCATGTCGGCCACCACCATGATTCATGCCACTGATTTATCCTTAACCATAAGATTTTTTAAGTTTTTCGTGGACATGAAAAACCAATCTTATAGTTATTCACATGCATGAAAAACTTAAATTTTTTAGGATAAGAATAATATTCTTGTAGATAAGGAATTCTATATTTTACAACTCCTTCAATCATGGCATAAATTCACGGAGTTTTTCATGGATGTGAAAATTTATTTTCACATGCATAAAACACTTGTGGGAATTTAACATCATTTTTATAGTTTTTTTAAAAAGAAAAAAAGGAAAAAAACTTGCACTTTCATGGCGTAAATATCCACATGTAAAAATTAAAAAAATGCAAGTTTTGTTTTCCTTAAGGTCTCCCAAGTACTCATAAACCTAAATACCAAACAAAAAACATAAAAACAATAATTCTTTTCTTATTTTTCTCATAAAACAGACAACTTTCACAACCTTCTCTTCTTCTCAACCTACAGAACACTGCTCAAAAAATAGTGGCTAAGGGAAAAGATACTTATATAAGGGAAAAAAGGTGCTAAATGATTGGAGGAAGCAAGATTGCCTCCTTGAAAATGATGCCAAAAATGTTATGACCCATTTTCGCTCTCTCCTTAGAACTCCCAGATTTATAGATGAGCACAAACAAGCAACAGTATCTTGAAGCCATTTGAACTTGATTGGGTTGCTAACTCCTCTCTTTCAACCTCTCTATCACAAAGGTTCACCTTCTTGTAACTCACACACCTTTCACTATCTACTCTCTCTCACACACCTTTCACTATCTACTCCCTCTCACAACAAGTGTAGAGACATGAACATGAGCTAAGGTGTAATCTAATATCTTCTCTCGATTTTCTCTCTCCTCTCACACACACATATACAACAAAGAGCAAGAAGCAAGTGGAAAACTAGAGAAAAAACTCTCTCTCACACACATATACAACAAAGAGCAAGCAGCAAGCAGAAAATTAGAGAGATCATTTAGCACAAAGAGGGATTGTGTTTATTCATAATAAGATAATTCCTTATATATAACTAGCCCTTACACTTGGGTACCCAAACTCCTAAATATTTGAGTTTGGGTAGGGCCATCTCTATAGGTTTTGCCTTTTCATGACACTTATTCTTCACTCATGTACGGTAGAGAGCATCTAGTTAACCCGAAATGAGGTTAAAAGGGGGAGTTTAACAACGTGGAAGGTTAGCAAGGTAGTGAGAGAATCATCAACATAGTGGGTAGGGTTAAGAGTTGTGGAGGTAGGGTTTGGAGCTTGTTTGCTGGTGAAGTTAACGGAATCCCTTCATATAATAACAATCTTTTTCTTCATGTCCCCCTTATCATAAAAAGAGCAATGCTCCTCTTTGGTACATTCCTAAATAATGTCTAAGAGACTGGTATATGGCACACCATAACCCCTTCTTGGCTTCTTGTTGGGTTTGCAACCCTTCAATCTCTTTCTTGAGTTGAAGCAAAGTGTTTTCCTCATTTTGATACTTCTTGCTCACTTTGGAATGCCTCTAACTCTTGCTTCAGCTGAGCCACTAGGTCATCCAATAATATTATAGTAGAAGGTGCAAAGCCCACATCCTGTTGAAACATGAGGCATGAATTTTCTCTTTCTTGAATTGTAGCAGGAGTGATGTCCTCATTTTGATACTTCTAGCTCACTTTGAGTGCCTCCAGCTCCCGCTTTAATTAACTGAGCCTCTAGGGTTATCCAATGATGTTACGGTAGGAGGTACAAAGCCTACATCACACTCAAACATGGGATATCTTGCGTTTCTAGCTAGGAGGCAACATCGCTAGGTCATCCAGTGATGTTGTGGTAGGAGGTGTAGAGACCACATCACACTTAAACATGATGCATATTACGTTTTCTAGTTGGGAGGCAAGCTCTTAAAACTCCAACTAGGTTGCTAGTGCGAGTCCACTCTCACAAAATTTTTGTTGAGTGGTCCAGGAGAGGCAAGGCCTATATCACCCATTGATGCACCATGAAGGTAAGCTCTTGGTTGGTGCCAATCGACTCTCCTAAAACTTTTGCTTGGTGGTCTAGGCGGAAGTGCTTGTATCACCCATTGACGCACCATGAAGTCGCCAGGGTAAGCTAGTCATGAGACAACAATGTGGTCTATGTCACGAGTCTGACACTCACCCCTAGCAGTAGTAGTCAAAGTTTCCCTAGCTCCCAGTGAAGGTAGAGTTACCAAGTTAAAAAAGGTGTAGATGAAGGTGTCTCTCAAGGTGGCCCAATCCATAAAAAGTGGTCTATTGGGAACTAATTAAACCATTTGTCAACAAAGCCTTCTAGAAATGATGGAAAAAGTACCAAGAAGGTGTCATCCCATTCAAGACCTTGACTCTTACACATAGAACAGATGAGTTCATGTACATCTTTAGTGATTGATCCTTTTAAGGTGGGAAGCTCTACCCTAACACTATGGAAAGAGGTTATGGGCCAAGAGGGTTGGGTGGGCTTCCATTATTATTACAAAAGGCGAGATTACCATAGCAGCCTTGGAAAGGGTGGAAGGGGATTGCTAGGAGGTACCTCTTTTGGCTATAGAAACATATGAGAGGGGGACTTTTGACTTGGCTGAGATCGGGGGCCAGTACAGGAGTGTGTATTGGGGCATACAGAGGACACATGGATAAGAGAACACAAGGTGAAATAACATGACTCCAAGTTTTGAGAGTCCCACTGAGCATGCTAAATTTTAGTGTATTTTACTTATAGTAGGGTTGGTTTCCCGCCGGCACACTAAAGTGGTGAATAGTATGTCCAGGAGTCCTTGACACTCATGACACAAAGTAACACTTAAAATAGACTTGAATGTAGGCATATAACAATGTACAATAATATTGTAAGCACCACTTGCATTACTTCCAAGAAATTGTTGCATGCCCCTCACTGCACACCTAACAATGGTTAGATTCTTGTTAAATTACATAGTGTACAGAGAACTTAAGCTAAGTTGGATGGAAGATATCCTTGGTGTGTGTGTGTGTGTGTGTGTGTGTGTGTGTGTGAGAGAGAGAGAGAGAGAGAGAGAGAGAGAGAGAGAGAGAGAGAGAGAGAATGCTCAAAGAGAGAGTATTGCACAGCTTAATAATGATTATATTGATTTAAGTTGTTAAATTACATGGTGTATAGAAACCTAAGCTAAGATGGATGGAAGATATCCATGGTGTGTGTGTGTGTGTGTGTGTGTGTGTGAGAGAGAGAGAGAGAGAGAGAGTTTTGCATGACTCAATTGTAGCCTATAAAAGTATTACACATGACTCAATGATGATCATATTTATTTGATAGATGTTCTTGATACTCACCAAATACAATGCTTTATAGACTTGTAGCCTTGTCTTTTGACCCATACAAATATCAAACTCTAATTAAGTGGTTGGCATACTTATCTTATCCATATATAAGAGTTTGTTCACACACTAGTAGAATAATAGCATCCCTTTTGGGCCTATTCACACACACACACACACACACACACACACAAACAAACAAGGGTTCACACACACGAGGGACACACGCACACACACACACACACACACACAAACAAACAAGGGTTCACACACACGAGGGACACACACATACACATGAGGCTCCGAATCCCAACAAACCCCCCTTCTCAGAGCAAAGGTGGAGATGCTTGAGATAACCTTCAATAGCCGTGATGGTTTGGGCTCTAAAGTACAACATGTGATACAAAAGAATATAGTGTGCCAACATCCAAACTCTCTTGTCAAGCTTGATATAAGAGCTTGACCACACATGACTATGCCTACATCAGTCTACCCAAAGATAACCCCCTAGATCTAAGTAGAACATAACATGGAAGCAAGGCCTTTTATAACATTAAGGCGTTACAAAATGGAACACACATAGAGATTATTTAATTCAGTATTTTTGGGGGGAGTTTCCTAGGTAGAGAACCCTTGACACATAAAATAAGAAAAAAAATATTAATTTTGGAAGTTTAAAAACTTCACAGGTAAATAGTCTCTCTCTCTCGGTGATACTTCCATGACCATCCCACTGCTTCTTTCATGGCTTTATGGGAGAGCTTCAATTCAATGTAGGAGGCTTCAATTCAATGTAGGAGGCTTCAATTCAATGTAGGAGGCTTCAATTTAAAAACCCCCAAATTTTGGATATTCTTGAAGTCTTAATTTGATGCAAAGGAATAAAGTCCCAAATTTTAGAAAATGCAAAAGCTTTAATTTTGCCAATCTTACCTCAATTTATGAAAATCCCCAAAATTAGCATAAGCTAGATGATTTTCAACTTTATTTTTGAAAACACCTAATTTTTTGTTGATGTAGATGCCTACAGGTACATTTGATGTGCTAAAGATGATGAGTTGAGGGTTGAATGTAGAGTAGGTAACTTGGGAAATGATTGCAGATGTGTAGGCTAGTGGTGTAGGATGTGGTGCACAGAGGAGACGGCTCAAGGTGGCACTGGATGTGGTGCTGAAGCAATGACAATGGATGGATGGATATGGTAGTGTGTGCAAGTAAACAACAATGGATGGATGGATATGGTAGTGTGCAAGTAAACAACAATGTGTAGTAGCATGCTAGTAATATGTGGGAAACACTGGCACAACTATCACATGGGTGGAAGTAGGCACAGCTACACCGACTGCGCTAGGTGTATGGAGTGGAGAAATGGCTTCCTTGTAGAGAGAGCAACATAGGAAAGCTTATAAGCTGTAATCCTAGAAAAATAAAAAAACCTAAAAAACTAATCGGGCTCTGATACCATGTTAATTACATGGTGTACATTTAGAGAACCTAAGCTAAGGTGGATGGAAGATATCCATGGTGTGAGTGTGTGTGTGTGTGTGTGTGTGTGTGGGGGGGGGGGGGGAGAGAGAGAGAGAGAGAGAGAGAGAGAGAGTATTACATGACTCAATGATGATTAGATTGATTGATAGATACGTTTTTAAGTACAATGCTTTTGTAGGCTTGTAGCCTTATCTTTTGACCTATACAAATACCACACTCTAATAAATGGATATGGCAAAAGGCATATTTATTCACACACAACTAGAATGATAACATCCCTTTTAGGGTAGTTCACACACACACACACACACACACACACACACACACGGGTGGAAGTATGAAGGTGATCACCTTTCTACAGAGGGGTATGCTTGCTATGGCGACTCCTCAGGTATAGAGTTGTCCATCCCTCGGATAATGGTGGTTAAAGACATTACTACTCTGGCTAGAGACATAATCATGTTCCAATTTTATAAACAACATATTTTTTCATTCTAATAATAATTATTTTAATTTCCAGTCTAATTTGATTGTATGGTTCATTTATGATGGGATATTGAAATCTAAATACACACACCAACATACACACACACAAACACGAGTGGAAGTATAATAAGGTGAGCCAATTAGACATTCCTGAGTTAGTTGTTTTACAAGCTTAGAAATAATACTTTTTTTTAAAATTTAAAGAGAGAAGGAAAGGTGGGAGTTACTAAAGGTGGGCTAGCTAGGACATTTGGACTATTAACCCAAAAATAAAGATTTGTTTCAAAAAAGATGCCATCTCTACTTGACATGGTTGTGCTCTCTCTCTCTCTCTCTCTCTCTCTCTCTCTCTCTCTCTCTCTCTCAATATATACATATATATATATATATATATATATATATATATATATATGTTGCCTAGCTAAAAATAACTCTCTCTCTCCTAGGATGTGGTCACGCCCTACTTAACACATCTCTCTCTCTCTCTCTCTCTCTCTCTCTCTCTCTCTCTCTCTCTCTCTCTCTCTCTCTCTCAGCTTACAGGTCGAATCAATGTTAAGCCTAACTCAAAATAGCAATTTGCAAGTCATATGGTTAAACTAGGGGCATTAATTTTCCCACGTGTGCTAGTCCACCAACTTGCACTGAGTGTGCTTGAGATTTAATCAAGGATTATGAGACTAGTAGGAAAAGGGAGCAACAAGAGAAATCTAGGTTGAGGAAGTCACAAATGCAACAAGAGAATGCTATAATCAATTATCAAAAACGTCAAAAGATGTTCAATGATGTGGCAAGATATTTTTGCTAAAATAATAATAGACTAGTGATATGAATATTGATGATGTTAAGGATATATTCAATTACCCACCAGTTCATTTATCATTAACAAACCTACACAATAAGACTAGGAATAAGGATGATGGTGCTATACATGAAGCACTTGTTTGCAACGTATGTAGTATCCAGAACATGGCTGAAGTCCTCAGAGGAGTTATTTGTGAAAAGGTATAGTATGCTAATCCCTATGAAATGATGTAACAATCGACTCATTGAAGTCGAGTGTTGGTTCAATCTCCAAAGTACTTAATGTTAGTAGACAAAACTTATATGTGGAAAGAAATTGGCTCCTTGGTGTTGAGAATGGTTAGTTGCCCTTGGAGCCTTGTAGATGGAATCAACACACAAGTCCAATTATAGATGAAGTGAAGGAACTAGTTTTTCACTTTTGGTCTACACAAACTCATCACCAAACAAGAAATGTGTTTGAATGAAGTGGTTGGGTAGGAAAACGTGGATGGAACACCCCTTGCATATTCTCTATCTTCCCTAGGTGAGAATGCCACCAGTTGTATGGCACTAAATAGTTTGTCATTCCTATCTTGGTTCCTATCGTGATCACTAGTAGTTAGCACTATGTTTAATACTAACTAGTATGGGTAATACTAACTAGTATGGGATCATTGTGTTTAATACTAACTAGTATCGGATCACTGTGTCAGTGCAACTAGTTAGCACTGTATATGCTAGTATCTAGTATGTCATTACTATCACTATTACTAGTTAGTACTGTGTTTGGTACTAAACCAATATGGGATCACAGACTTTGACACTAACTAGAATGGGATCACATAGACAATCTCACTAGTTAGCACTATCTATGCCACTATTTAGTGTATCAATACTATGTAACTAGTAGTAACCAGTAAGGAACCACTATGACAATCACTAGTTAGCACTATCTATGCCACTATTTAGTGTATCAATACTATGTAACTAGTAGTAACCAGTAAGGAACCACTATGACAAACACTAGTAGCACTATTTATGCCACTGTTTAATGTATTGTTACTATGTAACTAGTACTAACTAGTAAGGGACCGCTATGGCAGTCACTAGCTATCACTCTTTATGCCACTAGCTAGAGTGTCATTATGTAACTAGTACTAACTAGTAAGGGACTAGCATGATAGTCTTACTAGTTAGCACTCTTTACTAGGGTGTCATTACATAACTAGTATCAACTAGAAGGGACCATTATGATAGTCACTAGAGTTAAGCACTAACTATGTCACTAGCTAGTATGACACAACTGCCTAACTCGTACTAGCTAGTATGGGACCACTATGATAGACTAGTAGTATGGAGTAATTATCTAACTCGTATGGTACCACTGTGACAATCACTAGCTAGCACTCTACATACCACTAGCTAGTATGTCAAATCAATAACTAGTACTAACTAGTATGGGGACAACTGTGATAGTCACTCTTTATGCCACTATTGTTGCCTAACTAATACTAACTAGTATGGGACCGCTATGACAATCACTAGTTAGCATTATCTATGCCACTAGCTAGTATGGCAATACTATCACTATCACTAGTTGACATTGTGTTTGTTACTAACTAATATGGGATAACTATGAAATTCACTAGTTAGCACTCTATATGCCACTATTAAGTATGGCATCACTATAGTATGGCATCACTATAGTTAGCACTCTATATGCCACTAGTAAGTTTGACAGCACAACTTCCTAATAATTCAGCTTTACTTTCTTGAAGGTTGAGTTATTCCTCAATTTCTAGAAAATGTACCCTGATGTTCGGATACAACAACATGCATTCGAGCATCTGAAGAAGCCTTTCTTTATGAGAAAGTTGAAAGATAGATATACATGTTGCTATGTTAGACATATTCAAATGTTGTTTTTAAGGGATGTAGTTAATCAAATAAGGCATGCTAGCTTAGGGTTTCATTGGGAAATTTGCATTTGCAATTGTCACACATATGCAAGTGGCAATGGATGTCTTGATTGTTCAATTACGTTGAAATCTCAATCGTACAACAATATGGGAAGGTGTGTTATGTGAAAAGATTGCAAGGTAGTTCTAGTATTCTTTGAAATGTGTGTATGGAGCTTGCAAAAGATGTGGCCCTGCAAACATGTAATGCTACCCATGTGAGCTGGCTGAAACTTCTCAGCCAGATAGTTAAGGTGTTTGAGAACATTGAAGTTATTAATGTTAATAAGGGACTTAAGGGTAAAGAGAAAGATAAAAAGAAGGCACTAGAGCAAAGACTGATACATATGGGAAGAAGTCCAAAAGGAAGGTTCTTACACACAAGGAGATGAGCTATAGTGAATTATCACACCTATTTAAGACCCATCTTTAAGGCTTCATAAAATATAACTTTATTTACAAGTGGTAATCCAAAAAATTCAAGGCATGTTTACTGTACTTCCCAAGGATGTGGTGTGTGAAAGAAGATGCTCTACTACACAGACTCACAGACAAAATACGCACACGAGCTCAGAGAGCGACATAGACAATATCGATAATTGGAATGTACTCAAATGAGATAATGAGTCAGTGGAGTACAACTCTAGTAGCCCTAGCACTAGGGCCGATGTGACTGTTAACACACTAAGGGTGTGTTCTCACAAGGAAAACCTCTACCAGCACAGGATCAAAAGTGCCCGTGATCAACGCTGTTCACACGTGAACTTCCTGGAGGCAAAAAGTTAACAAAACCCCTTGAAGTGAATGGCGTGAATGGATACAGGGTGTAGCAGACTACCATGGTAGAGGTAATAAGTTTAGAGCGTGTCGAAAAGCTTCAAACTTCTTCTTGGGAATGGGCTTGGTATATCCATCTGCCACATTGGCCTGTGTTGGAACATAGGTCAAGGCTATCTCTCCAGCATGGAGCCGTTCCTTGACATAGTGATAATGCACCTCAATGTGCTTCGTCCGTGCTGCATGGAAAACTAGATTCTGTGCAACTGCTAATGTGCTCTAACTATTAGTGTAGAGGGTGGTAGCAGACTGTTGTTCGATACCAAGATCAGCCAAAATATAGCAGAGCTAGATACACTCCACACAGTAACTGTGAATGCTGCCTTGTATTTAACTTCACAACTGGACATGGCTAATGTCGGGCTACTTCTTGTTGCTGAACCATGAGATGTATGAGCTACCAACAAGAAGGAAACAATATCCACTAGTTGACACTCTTGTGTTGGAACATCTTACCCAATCATTATCAATGTAAGCAGAAAAGCATAAAGAAGACGCGCTGTTGTAAAACAATGCATAGTGCTGAGTGCCTTGAAGCTAGCAGAAAACGTACTTCACTACTTACCAATGTTGAGTGCCAGGACAATGCATAAACTTGCTCAATTGTGACACTTCATATTGAATGTCTAGATGGGTATTGCACAAATATATAAGGCATTCGATAGCTTACCGATAGGTGGCTACATCAAAGGGCTCCGAAGAGTCTTCAATTGACAGTCGGAGACCGGGGTCCATAGGAGTAGAAACCATTTGCAATCTGTCATTTGAAAGCGTTCCAAGAGCTATTGAATGTATCTTTGCTGAGATAACATGATGCCCCCCTCAGTTGGAACAAACTGGATACCTAAATAATAATGCAAAAGACCCATGTCGGAAATGTCAAATGTATTCTACAGGTCAGCGCGATGGAAGCTGCAATGCACCCCTCATCAGGGCCTACAAATCGTCCACATAAAGATTAAGGATAAGGAGGTGATTCCTATCTTTGTGGACATAAAGAGTGTTCAAGGCCATATAGTGCTTTGCACAGTCTGCATACCTGCTGATGCTCTGTACCCTACTGAACAAAGCCAGGAGGTTGTGTGGCATAAACCTCTTCTTGCAGATCACCATTCAAAAATGGAGTTTTGACATCCAACTGACATCCAACTGATGCTGCACGTTCAATTCTTTATGTGCAGCCAATGCAGCCAGAGTCCGAATGGTTGTCATACATGATGTAGGTGCAAAAGTCTCATAATAGGCAATGCCTTCCCTTTGGGCATATCCGACTAATCAAGCCTTATATCGATTAACAGATCCATCAAGCTCCTGTTTCAGCCTAAACACCCACTTGGTGCCTATAGCACTCTTGCCGACAGGCAGATCACATAACTCCCATGTATCCTTTCTGGCAATGGAATCCAACTCCGAACGCATGGCTAAAACCTAATTGTCATCTTTCAAGGCGTCAAAGTGAGAAATAAGTTCATCATTCAGTGCGATAACGATAAGGATTGTGTCTACAAAATAAGATGCATGTCTAAAGGCATCTCGTGTTCTTCTTAGTAAAGGTTCATGTAGCTTGCTATCACACAAAGTAGCCTGGAGCCAGTGCGAAATCCACTGAGAATCACGAATTGCTGAATCTTCTTAAATTAATGCATCACCCAAGGCATCCAGATTAAAGGGTTGCTGGCGGCTAAGGCGGAGCCAAGGTGAGCTCAGAGGAGTCAACACCAATACCAAACAAAGGCAGCAATGTATCAAATACATCCGGAGCATCAGTGGATGGTTATAGTTGAAAGGAAAGCATGGTTTGAGATGCATATTCATCAAAGATGACATCTTTGGATACAATTAGCCTTCCAATAAACAGAACATACAATTGATATCCTTTGCTTTCACTACTATACCCCACAAAGATACATTTTAAAGCCTTTGCTTCAAGCATATGTCTGTGTTGTGTTGGTACATGCACATAGGCTAGACAGCCGAATACACACATATGAGTAATGATTGGAATTCTACCATTCCAAGCTTCATAAGATGTCATAGATTTCAAAGCCTTAATTGGACAGTGGTTTAGCACATAATTGGCACACATGACAACTTCAAGCCAAAATCCAGAAGGCATATCCTTGCTTTTGAACATACATTTGGCCATTTCCATGAGTTTCTGATTCTGATGTTCAGCTACACCATTCTGCTGTGGTGTGTACGCTGATGAGAAATGCCATGGGACAACATGAAAGCAGCAAACTCATTTGATAAATATTCCCCCCATTTGTTGGTACGCAATGTCAGCTTATGATTACAAGCATTTTTAGCAAGAGGAAGAAACTGACGGAAAGCTGAGAAGGCATCCAACTTGACTTTCAGACCATACACCCAACATAAGTGTATGTAATCATCAATGAAAGTCATGAAGTAGAGATGTCCACCGAAAGAGGGAGCCCGATAGGACCACAGAGATCACTGTGCACTAGCTTCAAGAAGCGAGTAGCACGGACAATGCCATCTTTCAAAAAGAACTGATGATGCATCTTTTCAAGTATACATCCCTCACATACATGCTTGTGGGAGAGCTACATAGGCAGTAGATCATGAACCATAGCTTAACATTGTAACCGTATAAGAGATGAGAAATTCAAGTGACCAAACCGAGCATGCCAAAGCTCAGTGTCACGCTAAATATGTGGTGTGGTAACAGTCAAGGCATCTGCATGAGAATCAGTAATCTTGTTATACACATCAAGCCTATATAGTCCATTTCACAATGTACTAGTCAAGAGACGCACATCAAAATCAATTCTATCATGAATGGAACATCAATGATCTGGAAAACTGAATCTTCAAGCCACCTTTGGCAAGTGCTGAGACAGAAATGAGATTCTAGTAGATTTTGGGTACATATAAGGTGTCAGCAAGAGTATAAGGATCCCCAGAGCATGAAGTCAATTCCACATTTCCAATTCCTTTGATGGCATAGGATGCATTATTAGCACACAAAACTATTCCACTTGTTGATGGAGCATCTCTCAAGGTAGAAAATAGCTACTTCCATGAAGTAATGTGCTTAGTGGCACTAAAATCAAAGTACTAGTCAACATTTTCAAGGACAAACAAGAGACAGACAGATCACTGCATAGCCATCATGTGCAAAACTTGCTTCCTCTACATTGTCACTAAAAGTGGCAGTAAGTCCTTGCTGCTTCTTCTTCTTCTCACTTTCCTTTTTCTTCCGACAATCCTCTAAAACATGGACAATGATTGCATCTCTTCTTCTTCTCAACTGGCTTCTCTTTGGGCTTAATAGGGTTTTTTGACTGGGGTTGGTGATGTGCCCTTAGGCATAGCACAAGATGGAGCCTCGGATTTTCCTTTTCCACGATGGGAGGCAGAAAATGCCTGATCAAAAGCAAGCATATTGTTCCGATTGGAAGGAGACTGCTCTTCCTGAAGTAGGAGAGCCACCAACTCATCAAAAGTATACAATTCTAAATTGCTCTTTATCTCAGGAGAGGCAGAGTGTGGTAGCAAATCCCTGATATGATTCAAGTAGGCAAGTCAAGCTTTTTCTGAAGATAGACAACTCGAGCTTCATTGTGGATCTGATATATTAAGGCAAGGACATCCCACGCACTCTTAACAGAGGAACACAATCGGATTTGAGGAATAACTTACCGTTTGGAGAGGGTAATAAGTGCATGCACCTATGCATTTTTGGCATCCCATCTGAGTTGTTCTAGTGTAGAAGGAACAGGTACAAGATGTGCACTGCCACTAAAACCAGATTCACTGGTTCCAATAATAGATCCAATGGACGTGTTGACAGTAGATGCAGGCCCACCAAAACCAAATTCACTGGTTCCAATAGTGGATCGAGAGAGGACGTGTTGGCGGTGTCAGCACTAGATACATATACACCCACTGGTTCTTTGCCGCTAGAACATGACACATCATATATAACCACATGGGATAGTAAGTTCTATCCAACTTGTCCTCAATGGACAGCATGCCAAACAACTCATTGGTGTTTCTGGACATGTTGCACAACAAAGGAATATACAGACTGAAGTGTATCTGACACAAGGATTACCTATAAGGAGTCAAAGTACTTCAAATGTATGTAGAGGGATATGCAAACAAAACCGAAAGCACATTGCGAAATCGAAAACTACAGAGTCGGATGGGAAGTAATAGGTCAAAGTCACCTGACCAAAATCTAATATAGAATCAACAAGATGGAAGCAAACATGGAATCAATAGATCTGATGCTAACATGGAGAGAGCAAGCCCGATGTTGATGTAGAGATAGATCCGAAGCTGATGAGGAATCATCAAAAAAATAGAAGTTGACGTAGAATCAGCAAGTCTGATGATGATGTGGAGTTAGCAGGATCAAAGATGACATGGCATTAGCAGATCCGAAGCTGATGTGGAATCAACAGGTCTGATGCTAATGTGGAGTCAGTAGTTTCGAAGCTGACATGTCATCCAACAGATCCAAAGCTGATGTAGAGTCAGCAGGTTTGATTGATGTGGCATCAATTGAGCTGAAGTTGACATGGAACCAACAGATCTAAGCCGACAGACGTGTAGTCTGACTTTGCTGAAAGTAAACCTCGCAAGAAGAGTAAATCGGTTAAATTCTGAATTTGGAATGCGAAGCACTGATGACTGCTGAAGATAGGAAACCGAAGATAGAAAAAAAGACTTCTGAATGTAGAGCAAAGTGCTAAACGATGAAAGCCAAGAGCCATGTGCTGAAAGCGAATAGCAAAGCACAAAAAGCGTTGTGCTATGCTACAACTAAGGTAATACTGACTGATGTAATTAAATTAGTTGACCAAGAAAAATCAAATGATGCAAAAGTAAAATGCTCAAGAAGAATACTGAGAAGTTGATAGTTCAAAGCTGATGAACGCAGAAGTCCAATGTCAAAATAAATCTGAATAACTAAACTGCAAAGCAAGAGTAGTACCAGTTTGAAAACCTCTATTGAAAACCTAGTGAAGAGCAAGATCTTATCTAGAATGATTGGTGGTGCCAATGAGATGAAGATCAGCAAGAGCAGCAACAGAATGAGAGCTCTGAAACGCTTGCTCTAAAACTTATGCCGGGATAGTGTTTGGCGGCGAAGAGCTATTAGCTGAGAAGCCAAACTCTTAACCCTAGGCACTATCTTCAAGACAACAAGGCTCTGATACCAATGTTGGTTGTGAAAGAAGATGCTATTAGCTGAGAAGCCAAACTCTAAACCCTAGGCACTATCTTCAAGACAACAAGGCTCTGATACCAATGTTGGTTGTGAAAGAAGATGCTCTACTTATAGTCACAAATAAAACATGCACATGAGCTCAGAGAGCGCCACAGACGATAGCGATAGTTGGAATGTACTCGAATGAGATAATGAGTTAGTGGAGTACAACTCTAGTAGCCCTAGCACTAGGGTTGACGTGGTTGATAACACACTAAGGGTGTGTTCTCACAGGGAAAAAACCCTTGCTAGCACAGGGTAAAATGTTCTCGTAAGTGCTTTTCACACTTGAACTTATTGGGGGCAGAAGGCTTACATGTGCATTAGGGGAAGGTTGAGGTCTATGGGGGCCCTTTAAGCTGCCATATTATGTTTTTAAGTACTTTTGCTTAAGGACTCTAAGCATACTTTGACTAGGCCTGACAAGGGGATCTTTATGCAATCATTATTTGAATTTCTATTTTTTCAAATATATATTTGCTTGAGCTAAAATGGGGGTAACTTTTTGGTTTCCCCAAATTCAAAATGGCTGAAAAGCCTTCCCTCCTCTCTTCCCTCCACGTTTAGGTCCCCCCCACTTTCTCTCTCTACATTCTCTCTCTAAGACGCCCTCGTTTCTCTACCACTCTCTTTCTCTTCCCCTTTCTCACATTTGGGTGTGCCATGGCTCTGTATCTCTGATTAGTAAGCTTCCATAACCTCTGCACTTCCAAATGCAGATATCTCACACTCTCTCATTCTCCATGCCTCATCTTTTTATCATTTTCTGCTCTCTCTCTCTCTCTCTCTCTCTCTCATGTCTTTCCCCCATTGAAGTGCAGAAAATCCCTCTGTCAACCTCCATAGCTTCAGAGCTTACCATTTTCCATTCTTGCATTGTTTACCATACATATCCCCTACTTCTGTCTGCAATCTACATCTTTCTCTCTCTCTCTCTCTCTACTGTATTATGCTGCAAAACCTCAATCTACCATTTTCTATGCCTCTTGCCATCTTCCTTGTCCTTTCTCCTATTACCTAATCAAAAGATCTATGACCTTCTAATATTTTTTATAGCAAAACTTCATTGCACTCTCCTCAGAATACCCTATCCTCACTCTTGCATTGTGTTCTACAAGAAGCTCTTTTCAGCATTGCCTAACCCTAAAGAAAATGCCACTTGAAGATATATCTAATAGAGCACCAAAGTTCAGGTTACATGTAGATTTGGCTGCTGAGTATGCTACCATCCGCAGCACAAAATCAAGTGGTGTGACCGATGTGCCATTGGGTACTCTTCGATCACAAGGGCGAAAATGTATTGACCTCTAGACGAATGGATTCATATACCCTATTGACCCGCTCACCAATGCTCCACCTCATTTTGTTAATATCACTACATTTCTTAGTTATGTAGGTGATGGAGCTAATGGTCTATTTGGCTATTGTAGGAGGCTTTCTTTTGTTGCAGCTCAGGAATCGCATTCAAGACTGCATTTCCGAGGCTTATGGCTTGAGTTGCAGCAGCAACACAAGAAGGACATTGATAGGCTTGAAGAAGTGGTAAACAACTTGAAAACTCAGAATCAGGAGCTCCAGAAGAACAACTTGTTGCTTAAGCAGGCCTTTGATATTGAACGGGACAAGGTGAATGCAGCCAAATAGGATGCACAAAACAAGCAACGACACCTTGCAAGCCTGAAGAAGCTTCCAGTAGGCTTTCGACAATGGAAAAGAAAGCGTCAGTCCCTAGAAACCTTGGCAACCCTAAGTGGAGCAAGAAAACGACATGTACGAGCAACAAGGTAACTTCTATTCTTGCCATTGTTTTGCAGGCCTTTCTGTTTTGTGAAACAGATTGATGTTATTTTGTATTTATGTTCCATGTAGAGATATTGCTGGGGATATGATGGGATATGAAGGTGGTGCTGAGGAATGTAGAGCAGGCATATTGAAACATGTTGTTAAGCTATCAGACATATATAAGCTGCTAGAAGATCCCACATGCAAAATATCTAAGCAAATCCGAAACAAAATTTCTGGAGAGCTGCAAAATATGGTAAGCCCCATACAGATTATGGATGCATGTGATAGTGCTGGTGTCAGTAGGAAGGGATATGAAGCCATTTACAGGGTGTTTACACTAGGTCATCGTGCTAAAGGTTTTCTTCGACCCATGCTACCAACTCCATACAGTGTAACCATGGCAAGAAAAAGTGCAAACTCAAAAATTGCGACCATGTTAGGTGGCTACCGTCATGTGGAGGATGCTTTGCCTGTATGTACTACAAAGGTATTTGAATACAACAAGTACAACAATGTCTTTATTGATTTAAGGACCCTTCAAAGAGCTATGATTTCTTATTATGGTCTAAGCATTGAGGAGTGCCAAGGTCAGGCTGTGTTTGTGTTAAAGCTTGATGAGTGTCAAATTGTAAAAGGACGAAAATTAGAAAGAGTCAGCCTAACACTTATGAACAGGGCTATCAAAGGAAATCTGGAACAGGATGATAATCTTCTTGACTGTAGTGCACAAGCCTCAAATTCCAACAAGGGAAGTCAATCTCAGGGAAAAGATTACTATGGAGTGCAATCAGAAAAGAATATATGGTGGTTGTCAGCATTTGAGCTTCCACAGGAGACGAATGATACATTGCGATGGTACCTTACCCGAACAGGCATCCCAAATGTCATATCATTGCAATCAAAAGGAGAAACTTTGCATGTGGAAGATGTAGGAACATTTACAGTTGAGTGGCACATGGCAGGTGATTTAAAGACATTGAAGTGTATGCTGGGATGCAAGCTAGGAGCAAATACTTTTTTTCCATGTATTTATTGCTGCCATTCAAAATCAGAGTATATTGATCACGGCAAAGCTTCAGGCAAGGTTGCAGCCACCAAGATGACCAAAACTCATGCAAAGGGCAAGAAAAATGTACAACCAACTTCAATGAGTACAACGCAAAACAAAGATCCAAAGAAACCTATGCAGTGGGTTAATGGCATCATGAATTGTAATACCAATTGTCCGCCTAATCATGATCAAGAAGATATCTCATGGAGCCCTATATTAGAGATTCCACTTTCCCGTGTTCATATTTGCATGCTTCATGCTAGGTTACGCATAATGGACAAATTACTGAAGTTACATATCAATTATGCATGGAATATGGAGCCTGAACATCTTCGCAACGAATGCATCAGTAAGCTGGAAGATATCCTTTCAAGCGTGGGGCTTCATGGTGGTGCTGTAAAGTTAACTAAGGATACTAAAAAGTCAGGACCGGGTCAGGATAATCCAAACAAAATATGCATGGGTGGGTCCAAAGCAAGACACCTTCTCTCAAATTACGAGGGGTACAATAGTCACACAAAATATGAATTATGCAAGGCCATTTGTGAATGCACCACTTATCGTGGGAATAATGCAGAGCTTGGTCTCAAGCGGGCAAGGCTGTGGGAGTCACTTGACAAAATGATTCAATTGCTAGAAAAGGCTCCACTTGTTGCTGAGGAGATTGCAAACTTAAAGACTGCAATACATACATTTACTCAGCAAATGGTTGATGCATGGGGAGAAACACATATCACCCACTATATGGTATTTACCTTTCTATCTATTTACTGATATTAATCGCCAAATAGTAAAATTCTGATATGATCTTTGTTGCAGCACATTATATTTGCCCACGCACAGTTTTTTCTCGATGAATATGGTCCAATGGCAATTTGGAGCACCCAAGGAATGGAGCGCTCTCATTATCAAGCTAAGGCAGCATACTTTAAGAACACGTGACATGGTGGAGGTGGTAAGGAAAAAAGTAATGCCTTGCATAAGATGTTTAATTGGTTTTATCGCAGTTTGGGAGGTCGACGCCGCGACAGAAACCAAAAGGGCAGGTGTCATTACTACGAAGGGTTGTAAAAAATGTCAATCTGCAACGAGCAATTGCATGGCGAGCATCAAGTGCCGTGCATGGGATGCGTGAGTGGTTCGCTACGCGGAGGCGTATGGGTCGAAAATGGGTTCCATATTAAAAAATTGTAGCCTTTTTTAAGTTAAAGCTTTTTTATTAATGTCGAGATTTTTTTTTATTAATAAGTTTTTTTCAAAAACTATATAAACCTGTAAAAGTGAGTTTTAAAATTACATTTTCACGTTCATTCACTCGTGTAAGTCAATGAATGGCTAGAACTAAGCACACTGCACGCAAAACTGAGAACCCAAACGTACCGTCTGGTGCACAAAACTTGATACACGTAGTCGCCGCGGCACAGGCATTTCAACAAGTGCAAAAACGTATCAAAAAGAAGCATACAAGCATGGACAGAGAGGTAGAGACCCGACAGGAAGATGTACAGTCGGATGTGTTTTCAGGACTGGACAATATTGAGGATGTCTCCAAGCAGCCTGGAGACACCGGCTCATTTAGAGCCACGCGTACACCATTCCCCCGACCTCTCTCAGAGGCTGAGCAGCAGGAGCGTGTGCTGGAAGAGCAACAACGCCAGATTGATGAGGAGGAGCATAGAAGAAGAGAGCAACAGCAAGCCCTATTCCCTCAGCAGCTAGAAGAGGAGCTAAGGGTCGCATTTGAGGAAGACCAGGAAGCACTTCTGTGTATTGAGCAAGAGCAGTATCAACAGGCTGCTGACTTCTATGAAGCAGAGGAAATAAGCCATCGTGAAGAGCAGGATAGGCTCTTAGCACAAACACTACATGAGGAACTTGAGAGGCGTCAGCCCCCGTCTCCACCTAAAAAACAAAGAATAAAGATTCGTGTCAAGAGAAAGAAGGAACGTGCAAACAGGCAGCAAGAGGTGGAGATGGAAGAGAAGGATCGACGACAAGTAGAGGAGCAAAGGGAGAGGGAAAGACTGGAGCAGGAGGTGCAAAGGGAGAGGGAAAGACGGGAACAAAGAATTCAAGAAGCACGCAAATTAAAACAAGAACAAGAAAAGAAGAAGGCAGAAGCAAGTAAAAGAAGACTAAATCTAGATCCAGCCGAGCAAGAAAGGCGAAAAAAATTTAGAAATGATAGACAACCATGGGAAGAGAGGTCGCATCCACCACCACCCCCTGTAGCCAACAAGAAGAGAAGATGGAAACCAGGGACCGTGGCTCTGCGAGAAATCAGAAAGTACCAAAAGAGCACATACCCCATCATGGCAAAGGCCCCTTTTGCAAGAGTTGTAAAAGAATTCATCGACAAGTACAGTGACAGGGTCACTCGGGTACAGAGTACGGCACTGGAGGCCCTCCAAGAGGCGTCAGAAACAATTTTGGTCT
Organism: Cibotium barometz; assembly: GCF_041138505.1. Lineage (NCBI taxonomy): Eukaryota > Viridiplantae > Streptophyta > Polypodiopsida > Cyatheales > Cibotiaceae > Cibotium > Cibotium barometz. Next base: position 24,420,297 of record NC_141105.1, read on the forward strand.
CTCTGTTTCAAGATTCGGTGCTGTGCCATGCTCACGCCAAAAGGGTGACCCTAAAGCCTGTTGACATGGCACTTGCACTACGTTTACGTCAGGATAAAGCGCTCCATAAGGAAGGCTTTATAGGATAGGATTAAGCTTTTAGGCGGCGGCCTTTGTGCCTTTTGTAATCTCGACATTGTAATACATTTTTTTGAATCTATAAGATATTGTCAATGACTCGTTAACCAACGTATTCATTTGTTTCAACTGTGTTATAAAAGCAGACATTTCATTTCTTGTACTGTTGTTTGAATGGGTAAAACTGTTGATCATGTATTAAGAGCCTTAGTTAAACAGGAACAAAATTTATATTATTGATAAGGTGATTGTGAAACATTATCTTGTTATACGTGGTATTGTTGTTGGCATTGAATAAAGGATTCTTACATAGTGCAGAAACAAAATTATATTGAATTTATTTTAGGTCCAAAAAAAGGCTTAAAGCTCAATAAGGCCTTAGAAAAGCTCAGGGACAAAAAAAAAAGTTATTTGGGGCTCAAAATCACCTGGTGAAGTCTGGCATTAGATAGAACATTTTTTAAAAAAGCAACAGTTTTCTTTTTTTTTTGATGTTTCTAGGCAGAGTAATCATCAAAAAAAGTGCACACAATGCACTAATGTGTGAAAAAATGATCAAAACAAGGCTGTGCGCTACGGCGCGAATTCAAGCCTGGCCTGCAGTTTGGCTTGCAGTTTGAAAGGCAGAAATTCGCGCCGTAGCGCACAGCCTTTTTTTTAAAATTTTGGACTCTTTCCAGCATTATGTGCACTTTTTTGATGAAAAATATGCTTACAAACATCAAAAAACATAAAAAAAATTTGATTTTTTTAAAATTGTTCAAATTTTGTACTGCCAGATTTCAGCTGGATGTTAAGTGACATTCAAAAAACAAAGATTTGATCATTATCAATGAAATTTCCTACACATTCACATGCCTGCCAAAAGTGCACAGTGCTGGCACAACAAATAAACAAGAGAAATGGTTCAGACTTCTTAGAAACATTACAATTAAAAAAGTATACATTTTATATTGATTTCGTAGAAAGAAAATTACAAGTTCCTGAGAAGATTTCTGAGAGCTTCTTTAGCTTTGTCACTCTGCGTGGCTTTCTCACCTAGGCTATTAGCTATAATAATAGGATTGGTTACACCTTTGGAGATTGAAGTGGCACAATGGCTTAGCACGTGGCCGGTGTAGTTGCCTGCAAATGTATACATAGCTGCCTCCCTGCTAATAAGTATACATTTGTTTGCATTATTTGCTAGCCCATCTTCGGTGAGAACCCCACTTAGAGCTTTACACTTGATGAGCTCTGCTTGTGCCTCCTCAGAGTACTCTAAATGGATTACTCGAATAAATGATGGAGAGAGGCTAGGAAGGTAATGAATCAGGGAGGTGTCTCGTCCATCGGATTGCACACGAACTCCACCTCCACGTGCAGCAAACTTGTCAAAAATATAAGCTTTCTACAAGAGAAAAAAATCAGGTGTTAGTAATAACTCACTTATAAATATGAAGGCACAACTTTGATTTAACCCCACCTTAATGTCATCATCACATTGGCTAATGCGTGGGTTGCATATGTCTATACTGCTTCCACGCTGCTCAACTGATGTATCTACATGCAAGCGCTTATGTGGTTGAAATGCTTCTTGAGGGACACTTTCATACTCTGCTACTACATTTTCTATAGCAACAAGAGCATTGGAAACAGTTTCCTCAATTGTACGTTCTGTATCATAACCTTGGAATGCTAGCGCTTTGGTAAGATCATGGTCATCAAAATCAATCTGTACACCTGCAGTCTGTTGCTCAAGTGTGTCTTCTTTGCAGAAACCAGACCCAATTGCTAATATGCTTAGGGCCTCATCCTCCCTTAACCCCAAGGATTTACAAATGTCATCAAGGAAAAGAAATTCCTTGTTATCCATGATGATGGGATTCAAAGTGGTTACATCCAACTCAGGGATCTCTTCCACAATTTCATCCCCTTCGAGATCACGATGAGGCTCTTCATCCTCAGTTGACCCTTGTTGGAGAACCACCAAGGCCATGGACGCTTCAGCTTCTTCTGAGAAAACCTCTTCCACCTCGCCTTTGGATTCCTTCACAAGAGCTACTTCTTTACTCACTGCCTTTCCCTTCTTTTTTTCTGTATCCTTGGCTTCTTGCAGAAACAGTGCTAACGTCATATCCCATGAAAGGAAGGTGGTGCCTACATTACCAACCTGCAATTCATAAACGGTGTCATCATCTTCGACCCTATAATTGCTAGATGTAAGCCCTTTCAAAAATCGGTTGAGCCTGAATCGGAACGACTTGTCACCATGGTATAGATGCCTGATTAAGTCCACTGGAACCCATTTAGTGGTGGATTCAGGCAATTGCACGACATATTGTGCCACTACATCATTCATGTACTGGACCTGCTCTTGAAAAGCCTCTGCATGAAGGTCTATGGTTTTCTGTATATCAATCACCCCCTCAAAAATGGCGATGTTCTCACCTGCACCTGCTGAGAGCCCAATTTTCTCAAGTTTTGCGCGTAGCGAGTTAGAGCTTGAAGCCATGGCGGGATATTGAAGGGAAATAGAAACTGCAAGATCTTAAGAATGAAATGAGCTTTATAGAGCAAAACCTATTCTTATAAAGCATTCCACTATAACATTTAATAAATTTATAGAACATACTTAAAAATTTTAAAATTAACAAAATTAAAATCCAAATTGCAGTGAAATACAGAGGACATTGGGACTATGGTGCAATCAATGATTTTGTATTCAAAAGTACACCGCTACAAATTATCGCCCAAAATCACTCAAAATGTTACCTAAGTCTGCAACTTAACAGTCTTTCAAGCTAAGGATCCTAGGGGGCTCCAATGACACACAGAGTGTATGTTTCTCTGACCTTTGACGCATGGGTCGATTAGAAACAACAAACTTGAATTGGTACAATACGATCTCTCAACTGAGCAAAATTCCAATCATCATTAACTACCACTGTATGCTCCTCTCCTCCTGGGTGAACTTCAATATGAAGTTCTACCTCCTCCCTAGCATAGAGATCAGAGTCCAAAGCCTCCCATTCACCATGCGAGCATTTCCACCTTCTAATAGGGTACACCATAGTTAGATTTTGCTTGCCTATCTGATACCTGCATCTTACCATTGACATTACCGCTGAGCACTTTATTACATCGCCCTTATGTTCTGTCACCTTGGTGGTCCAATCGCCTTTTAGAAATGTATCTAGAGCTTCAAAGGCCCCATCTTTGCTTATCCACATTGTTGGGGTGCGATGGAACTTGCCTGCTTTGAAAATAGCAATAAACACATGTAAAGGCATAAAAAGAGATACACTTATCCTGTGGGATCCATATGCAGCCTTTAGGCTTGACTGAATGTCATGGAAAATCCTGCGCTGAAAGCTCTCCATTGTGATGGGGTCTGGAATGGGCCATTCCGGGCTATTTAGTGCAGGACAAGAAATTGGCTTAAGTGCTCCAAACCTTCCCCTCTGTGGCACAACATATGTTGCAGCAATGAAAAATACTTTTCTATTTGCAAGATCAGAACTTGTTTCCCCAGCATACATAAGCCTACCTAGATCAACATGACATGCTTCGAAGGTCCCTGTAAAACATTCTAGAGGCTGCCATTCCACACATGTTGAAGGGAAAACATCTGCATACAATAGAATACATTGGAGTTCTTGATATTCACATAGTCTTCATGCAAGCATTTCTCTAAAGCAAAGAAACATTAAACAAGTACTGAAACTTACAGTTAGTTGGGAACCGTGGTGAGTTCTCATCTTCAAGATGTATTTGGCTTGAGGTGTAAACATGTTGCACCTTTGCAAGCCGCTTTCCATCCTTGTTGCAAACTTTGAATTCTAAGATCCTTCCTTTCCAGTGATGGCTTGTGGAAGCCATGTGCCTTCGAGGAACCTTGTGTGCACCCCTCAAACTGGGCTGCATTGTTATCCACATGAACCGCTTAAAAACGGTAGGAATCCAATAACCTTCATCATCCTGTACTGTGGAAATAGCCATGGACTCGATAGTGGATGATGGCCTGCGTACACACTAAAGAGCCATAGATGGCCCAAATGAAAAGAAAGTGAATGTTAAGAATATGGTAAAAAAGCAAATACCTGCTCAGAGAGAGAGAGAGAGAGAGAGAGAGCTAGCTAAAGCTTCAAAGAAGTTTGCTGCAAATCCACACACACACACACACACACACACACACACACACACACACACACATGCACACATGCACACACACACACAGAAAGCTAAACCTTCAAAAGAAAGCAAATGAGAGATTGCATTAGGTGCCTGCATGCACACAGAGAGAGAGAGAGAGAGAGAGAGAGAGTCTGATAACAGAGCTTCCTCTAGAGAGAGAGAGAAGGGCTGATAATAGAGCTTCCTCTGAGTAGCTGGTAGCAAAGAGCTTTCCTCAAAAGAAAGCTAATGAGAGATTGCATTAGGTGCCTGCTTGCACACAGAGAGAGAGAGAGAGAGAGAGAGAGAGTCTGATAACAGAGCTTCCTCTAGAGAGAGAAAGAGGCTGATAACAGAGCTTTCTCTGAGTAGGTGGTAGCAAAGAGCTTTCCTCAAGTTGGGGATGAAGATAGGGCTGCAAGTGAGGGTGTAGTGAGTGGTAGATGGGGAAAGTGGGTTAGTCTAAAAGGGAGGAGAGAGAAACACGCCCCTACTTTTGGAGGGAAGAGGGAAGTGAGGGGGGGTAACTTTTTGAAACTTTTCCTTTAAAAAAATATTTAAAAAAAAGATATTGAAGATTTTCTTTGCTGGCAGATCTGAAAAAGGTAAGATTCTACCTTTGACCACAAGATTTACGGTCTTAATCAACCCAACGTTTTTGTACACATGTATTTTTCCTATTGGCCTTCACACTAATCATCTCCTTAATCTCATGGCAGCTTAAAGGGCCCCCATAGACCTCAACCTTCCCCTAATGGTTGTTTTGGTTGTGGATTTTCTCGAGAAATACTCATTCAAAGAGTAGAATGAGATTTAAAGTTGAGTATATATGGAATGGCCGAATATAATTGAGTATATTTATTTTTGCATGTGTATTTAGGTGACTAGATATGTGTTGTGAATAGTTATTTAGTTGAGTATATACAGAATGGCCAAATATAATTGAGTATACTTGTATGGCTAAACAATTGTAAGATGTCCTAGACTTTCATGTTTCCACTTGGCTTACGTAAAGTTGTGCACTTTTCTTATGTATGTATATGGATCAGCACTAGTTTATGCTATTCATATTAACATCAACACTAGTTAGTGCTATCCATGTTAGCAATGAGCACTAGTTAGTGGTATACATGTTAACACTAAGCACTAGTTAGTCCTACCTAAGTTAATAAACTATATTAGTTAACCTATGCAAGGACTAACACATGAGCACTAACTAGTGCTATCCATGTTAATAATCAGCATGAGTTACTCTTAGCTAAGTTAACAACTTAACATATGCTAGGAATAACTACTACTCACATGAGCGCTATCCATGTTAGTAACAACACTAGTTAGGAATAACTATTTCTCATGAGCACTAACTAGTTCTCATGAGCACTTACTGGTGCTATCCATGTTAGCAACAACAATAGTTAGGAATAACTATTGCTTATGAGCTCTAACTAGTGCTATCCATGTTAGCAACAACACTAGTTAGGAATAACTAGTGCTCATGAGCACTAACCAGTCATATCCATATAAGCAATCAACAGTAGTTAGTCCTAGCTAGTGATATCCATGTAAGCAATCAATAGTAGCTAGTCCTAGTAGATAAGTCAACTAAAGCTATGTCAATAAACATATGCTAGGACTAAGTAAACCATACAAAGTTAAAATTACATAATTTGAGTAAATGTTTCATTAAAAAGGGGCTAGGTTCCAAATCTATGAACAGAGGAATCATTGTATTACCAAGTATAATTATAAAAAACCTTACATTTTCAATGTAAAAGGTTGTAACTTGTTTCATTATAAAAGGAATAGTATAAAAAACTATAGCAATGTAAAAGTGAATTACAATCATCATTGATGAGACGAGATTGATGTCACAATAGAGCATCATAGTGGATCCTTCTCCATTGAGAGTATACTTAATCACATGAAATGCCATTAGACATCTAATGGAGAATGCAAGGTGATCTATTAGCTAATAGCCATAATGCTAGTCAATGAGCTACTCATGTGGCAAGACAATAGTTTTTCCTCACTTTAGTGTTCTAACTTCTCCACCACCTAAAATGTGCCCACATGATTCCATATACATTTGTATTATTCAGCATGAGAGTATGATTCACATTTGTACCTACCATCATCTAGCATGAGAGTATTATTCACACTGTACTATGGATGATGTTACCAAAAGCTTAGCCTCTTATAGAACACTGGTTATTATGCACGGGGGATTACAAAGTGCCACTCTCTCTCACAATTTTCCTGTGACTATATTCCCTTAAACCTATGTCAGTGTGTTGGGAAAGGAATGACTGTAGCAATTGCATTGCTTTGGGCCTCATGCAATAGGTCCATATGTACACATGATAAAAGTGTTATAGACCCCAATCCAAAAAAACTTATGCATCATGCCAAAAAACAAGGAATAGCAATTCATTAGGCAAAATTTGGACCCAAAAGGGCCCTCTAAGAAATGCCATGTCAGCTTTTGGGCTGATGGTTAAATTTTTGAAAATCAAATCAATTTTTTTTGGAGATTGTAGATTGGGAATCTACTCTTCGAGATCTTTCCAATAATATATAGCATATTGGAAATTTTGCATATTCAAGAAGTTCCCAAATTGGTGATGATGTGCACGTCATCACCAATTTGGAAACTTCTTGAGTACGTGTGCTAGCAATTCAAAACCATCCTTATCATCAACAATTATTTGATGCGCTTGAGCTGCTTGTCACTCATAGTACACCTATCAACAAAAGTAGTAAATCCATCAACAAGGAAAACAATGAAGTAGGTTTTAAATAAGCACGTTTGTATCCATTGAAACCCTAAACTCATCGCTCTCCCTAATTGACATCATAGGCTTGTGTGAAGAGCATGCTTATGATTCTTGATTATCTGTATAAGTGTAATCTTGAAAGAGTTAAATCCCAAAGCATATAAACCAATGCATAACTTCTCAGATGCTCTAACTATTACCTCCAATGTGATGTGTTCCTGGAGTTAGCTTTTCGTTTACTTGATCCAACATATGTACACTTGGACTCCCCACACAAGTGAGTAGCATGCCACTAGCACTACTTGGTTAACTGGCTAGTGGATTATGAACACATAGGTAGCAATAACTGGCTAGTGCTTTCTGGCTATGAGAGCCACTAGCTAGTGCTGGCTATGATAATAGTCCACTAGCTAGTCCTTTATAACAATGAGAAAGAGCAATTAGCTAGTGGATATTTTACATATCCATCACTAGGCTAGAGCTGGCTATGTGATCAATCCACTACCTAGTGATTTCTTACTATGAGAAAGATCCACTATCTAGCGAACTATTAGCATAGTCAATACTAGCTAGTGTTGGCTATCTTAACAGTATAGTGATGGCTATGTTAACAACAATACAATAGCTAGTGCTTTTAAGCTATAGAGTCACTAGCTAGTGAATTGTTAACATAGTCAGCACTAACTGGACCCTTCTAGGTATGAGAACCACTAGTTAGTGTTTCCTTCATAATAGTCCACTAGCTAGTGCTTTCTAATTGTGAGAAATTATATCCATTAGCTACTAGTGGATCATAATCAGTCCACTAGCTATTGGACTGATTACGTAGCTAGCACTAGCTATTGGACTGATTACATAGCTAGCACTAGCTAGTGGCTCTCATAACTAGACAACACTAGCTAGTGGTGGCTATGCTAACAGTCTAGTACCTAGTTCTTTTTAATTATTAGAGAGCACTACCTAGTGGAATATTAACATAGATAGCACTAGCTAGTGCTCTTATAGAAGCACTAGCTAGCTATGTTAACAATCCACTAGCTAGTTCATTATGACACAGCTAGGACTATGAATAGAGTACTTACCATTTACATGTTTGGTAGGGGAAACTGGTGTGGTTCCTCTGGTCATTGCTCACATGCCTTTGGGAATAGATTACCATAATCTTGATGCTTGCATGACAAGTGCTGCAATTTAGGTGTGGCATTGGTTTTGCAAATGTGGATGTGGTGGGTGCTAGCATGCAAACACCCACCACATCCACATTTGCAAAACCAATGCCACACCTACACATGCATCAATATCAATAAACAATGTTGTTTGGTCGTTATTAGCCACTTTTGGTACAACAAGCACTAATGCGGTATGTTGGCCACTCTGCACAACCTACATGTCTACACAAAGTCCACATTCTTTTGTAGTATATTCATTGTGGTAGTGTGGGCCCGTAACTCATCCTAGAAAATGAGATACTATATTAAGAAAACCAATCATGCATATATAAACATTTATGTATAAGAACATTAATAATATATATACCTCAACTACACAAATGTCAGCTTCTATATCCATGACATTTCCTAGCTTTAACGAGAAGATGAATTTTTACCTTGCACCTTTTGAGGAAACCTCATCAACAATATGTTTTAAGATATCCTCAAGAAACCCAATCTACATTTTGAAGTCATTCATAACTAGGACATATCCCTAGATTCCATGAAGTTGTGTTGTAGCTTTTTCAAATGCAGCTGTAGCCCTATCACATTTCTCAAGTGCTTCCCGGAGCTTCTCCTTCCGATCTTGTAGGAGAAACTTTGCATCTAGTGAAATTTGCTTATTCATAACTTCAGACATTCTCATGCTAACATTCCTATGATGCTCAAATCGTGATGCACAATTGTTGATCATCGACTACTTTCCACCTCTTTAACTTCTACTTTAACTTGTTTTGTATCTATATCAATACTACTCTCTCCTCGGCAAACATTGACCAATTCAATTTCTTCTTGGGAGGAATGCTTTCATCTCTAATCTCAAACTCGTATGCAAACCCCCTCATAAATGAAACATCAATCTCCTGGTTCTACATGTAGTTCTCCTAGTATACCTTATGATATAGCAAGGCCATTTTCGTGTACAATTTGGTAGATTTTATTGTTTGGCATTTGACATTATTTATGCTCGTCTCAACCTTAGTGAATATTATGTAATAGTGCATTTGACATTTTTGTGCTTGTCCTAACCTCAGTGAATATTATAAGCCATAGTGCATCATAGGGACATCCAAACCTATTAGTGTTCGGAGACTGTCACCTTCATTGCACAATCCATAGTCCTCATGAAACTCATCTATTGTCATGCAGAAGCGAGTCTAATGTGGGTAGACCACGGTGCCTGCCACCTTGCAGAGACATGCTAGATATATCTCACTACAACAACAAGAAAGAGGGACTACTTTTAACACCGTGAGCAATATTGGAGAAGAGAGGAAATAAGATTGCTCATTATTTTGTGCTGCCCTTGCCCTTCTTCCTATCTTGCACTTCCCCTCTTCCATAGGGTGAAGATATTTTCAACCGACTAGAGGTACGTCTCAGTTCATGCTATCAATTCATTCCTCCACACCTTTTTGAAATGGTTTCTCCAACACATCGCCTGAGTGGATGCCCATTTCTTTTTCCTTTTTTACAAATTTCACTACAAGACAATGCTGCCATACACGCGATAAATTACGAACGCGTGTATGGTCGCGCCTGTATTTGAATAGAATCGGGCGCGTGTATTTTAGCATTTAAGTTCGCGTGTATGTTTGCATTTATCAACGCGTGTATAAACGCGTTTATATACACGCAGTAATACACGCATCTATACACGGTAATATTCACGGGGTAATACTCGCTATTATACACGGATAAATACACGCTACTATACACGGATTAATACACGCATGGCAGAGAAAAACTGAAGAAAAACTGAATTCCTTTACAAAATTAAAAACTATTTTCCTTAAACCATCTCATAGTACATTACAGTATACATCATTACACAATCCCACTACATGCATTTACAACAATGAAATATATTCAAAAATAAATCATGCATATGAGATGATAGAAATGTCATCAATTTAGAACATACAGTGACGGATTGGTTAGGGTTCGATCTCATCTTCAATAAGATCCATCCTTGCCAAACGATCAACATCAATATCCATTTGATCAATTGGTAAGGCTACGATTAAATTTATTCCACTATCGATATTCTGTACTCCATTGATAATGGTATCGATGTCCTGATCATCCTCATCAACATCACCATCATCCTCAATGGTAGGGTCATTCTCATGATCATGAGAAATGGCATGCTCATCCTCATTATCATGATCATCTCTTATTTCTTGATCATCGATCACAACATCTTCAATGGCATGTTCGACATCATCTTCATTGCGGCTTGTTACATCCTCCATATGCTCCATATCAGTGAATGTATTATACATCACTTTGGAACGTGGTGCAATAGGGATGACGTACCACCATTTGATGTCATGCACCATTGGTAGATAGATAACCTACTCAAATACACACAGTACAGTAATTAATTAGCATATCAAAAGTCAAGGGGTACGCGAGCTTAGATATATATGTACATGAAACACATTAGTAAAAAAATGCATACCTGCTCACATTGTTGTGGCAATACGAGCCTATCTTTCTTTGTTTGCCAGAACTTTGTAGAGTCAATAGTTACATATCCACTTGCATGGCGTTTTATCGTTGCATCAGGCCCTTTTTCCACCACGTTCATTTGCCATTTGACATCCAAAACATACACAAAGAAGCGACGAAAGTCAAGCCTAAATATGTCTTGGATTATGCCACAATAATCATCCATTTTTCCATTAGCTCCCTCAAAGCTACTAATGACACCGCAATCTTGTGTATTTCTCTTTTCATCAATTCTTTGTGTTCGAAAATGCTTGCCTTCACACCATATAGCATTGAACATAGTGCACTGGACCAAAATAGAAGCAATATTTGTGTAAGCAATGTGAATAAATATTAAAAGCAAATCACTTACAACTAATGCAAAACATTAGTTCTATGTACCTTTGACATGCATCCTCGTGCATACTCCCATTCTTCCGCCGTGATATGCAGCCCCTCGTCGCTCTCTGCTCTCTCCATTTCCTCATGCAACCAATCAACATGGATATCATTCGGAAGTGTTGCTAGATGCTTAGGGTACGCCTTCCGAGAGCCATGTTGCCTCCGAAAGAGAGCTCTTTCTGCTTGCCTTTTTGTCTTTGCATCCTCATATCTTGTAACCCATCTGCTCATCACATCACTATTAAGGATACAAGTGAAATTGAGATCATCAATCAATGTTCTGTCAATTACTTTACTCTGTCCTTTTCCTTGAGGCATAATAGAGGTCATCCTCAAGTCCTCTTCATTGCTCCATAGTCGTGGCAAAGAGCTGTCCACCTGACCAAGAAATTCTGAAATATATACAAGAGACTCTTGTATCAACCAACCCTCGGCCATGCTTCCTTCAGGCCTTGCACTTTGCCTCACAAAGTCTTTTAAGGTCTTCATGAAGCGCTCTAGGAAGAACATCCAACGTGCATGCACAGTACCACATAAAGCAATTTCGTCCACTAAATGCACAATGAGATGTAGTTGACTTGTGAGAATGGTTCGCGGAAAAGTCTCCTCTACCAAACAAACCACCTCCACTGCCATAACACGCGCATCATCCAACGTGGCTGGATCAATTGCTTTGGAACTAACATATCTGAAAAATAAATAAATAGTACGTTATACCTCATGCACGTTCATTTTACAAGGTATAATGAAGGGTGATCTGAGCATGGGTTTTACATACCTCACAAGCTCGCCCATCTTATTAATACATTTTTTCAAACTCTTATTTGCACAATGGTCGATGCTAGTAGGTAGTATGAACTGCGCACATAAGAGCACATTTATGGTTTATGGCATTACAAAATTTAATTTCAACGTACGTACAAGACTTTACGAGGTACATCAAAACTCTTCATATCTGTTCTGTACCTTGCTTCACCATAAGTGGGACAATGTAGAGCCTCCTTATGCGTCCCACGAAAGAGAATGCAATCATTGACGCATGCATGTATTTTATCATAATCCAGTCCTCCAAGAGATGTCACATAGCGCCTCGCTATGTCTCTTGAGGTGGGTAGTCTATTTTTCTTTGGAAGCATGTTTGATAATAGCCTGCATCCAATATCATCAATTATAATTAGTCTTAAATCCTAAACCTTAAACCACTAATTCAAATTTGTAAGTTAGAATGCTTACTTCAACAATGCGTCAAGACTTGCATTGCTCCATCCATAAACTGTTTGTATATTAAGTAGTTCAAGTGAAGCACGTAAAACAGAGAATGTGCACCCTTCAAACAACGGTGTCGATGAAGCCTTATAAAGATGCTCTTGTTCCATATCATCGTCGTCCATACCTTTGGGATCATCCTTAAAAAGATTCCGCACCATATCATCAAGCACCTCCTCTTCCACAACTTCGTGGGGTGCAGGACTATTGTCATCCCTTTCCCACTCATCTCTGACAATAGATCCCGAAGCTCCAGCATCATCTCGTCGACGCTTTACGTGCTCTCGTCGCGCGTAGGGTACCATGTTAGGGTGTGGTACTGCATCCTGCTTCAATTTATCAAATTATATGTTACAACTCTATTAATTTAATTTGGATACCGTGAGTCATTTGAATACCATCAATTTACATCTACTCACCTCTAAACCTGTTTGATTCCATTCTCCATACATGGAGATGTGATTCAAGGTAATTCGACGTGCTCGTACAATGCATCCTTGACATCGATTACACATACATTTGATCCGTTGTCCCAACCACACATCGCGATTACGATGACGCATTGTCTCATCTTCCCCAGAACTGCTTGAAGAGGTTGATGACATCCTGTGTACAAATCAGAAAACACAAAATCATTATATGTTTTTAATGAAAGCACAAAAATCGCGTGTATTGACGCGGCTATTTCCTAAAAATTGCATGTATTAACGCGGCTATTTCCTAAAAATTACGTGTATTAACGCGGGTAATTTTTGCAAAACGCGTGTATAAACGCAGCTAAAATATCATACACGCGAATATACACGCGTTTATAAACGCGAATATAAACGCGACGGTATGTTTAAACTAAAAATAGCCCGCCTTCCCCAAATATAGATTTTGAACTAAGAAATCGACTCTGCTTGCGTTTTCGCCTGTTTTCTCCTCTTCCAATAGCAAGGAGGGAGCAGAGAAAGGAGCACACACACGGAAGAAGGAGGGAGCAGAGAAGGAGCACACACACGGAAGAAGGAGGGAGCAGAGAAGGAGCAGAGAAGACTCACTTTTTCAGAGGTGAGTCACTTTGTCCTGTGCCTTGTCTCTTTCCTCAGATTTGTTTATGCTATTTGCTCTTTGCTCTTTGGGTTTGTCCTTTTGCTTCTGTGCACACGATTGGGTGAATGATCCTGACAGGGGCGACAATGGTCCTTTTATAAGGACACTCTGTCTTTGTCGAGGGTCGGTCCTTTTGAAAAAAAAATTTCGCAGGTCGCGTGTAGAAACGCGTGTAAAAGCGCGTGTAATCTGTCTGCAGAGTCTGTTCACGCGGATATACACGCGTTTCTGGACCGGTGTATACACGCGTTTTTTGACGGGTGTATACACGCGTTTCTGCACGAGACTGCGGCGTTTCAGATTTCATGATTTGCAGGCAACACAACTGACTTGAATGATGATATTTGTGTGAGTCAAGAGACAGCCCATGATGTACATGAAGATGTTTGTTGCAGGTTCTTTATGGATATTCCAGGTTCTTCATCCGATCCATTTGCGTACAGCAATTGGCTGATGGAGATGCTGAATCATTTTGGGCGCCAACCTGGTCCGGTTGAGCTTACAGAGTATATGTATGCCCATCCCCCTCCTTCCTTGCCTGGTGTCTATACCCCTACCGCGAGTATCCAGGGCACTCCAGTGCCGTCTATTCCTCCGAGTCCGACGAGACGGCATGCAGCTTCTCCTCTTCCACGTCCACCGAGGAGACATACCTCGTCCCAGACACACTCACGTACACCCTCACAGCCACCATCACGTGCTCCCTCAGAGCCACTGTCACGTCAGGGCTCACAGCCACCGTCACGTAGACAATCCCCCAGTCGTGACTCCACCCGCAGCAGTAGGAAGAGTGGGAGTGGAGGATGCGGCGGGTGCTTTGGTGGGGGAGGTGGGGGAGGTAGTAGGGCACGCGGTGAGAGAGGAGATAGAGAGAGAAGAGTTAGAGGAGACAGTTCGAAAGAGGAGGAGATGAGAGAGATGGAGAGAGTGGTCTGCTATGATGTGACGGATAGGGACGGGATAGTGATGGATGCGAGGGGGAGGGAGGTAATGGAGTACATGCGTGGGGTAGTATCAAACTCATATAGAAATTGTTTTATTAAATTTAAAGATCAAAATAGCCGATTAGTTGGGGAGGTGATAGAGGCTGTACATAGTCGGTACCCCAATCCCCCACATGCTACATTCTCGGATGTATGGGGAAGGACGCGAATAAGGGAGATCTTAAGTAATAAAAGATCTCACCTTAAAAAACTCGCGTACGATGACCGACTAAATGTAGCTGCGGGTGGCTATCCTGCCGAGAAACCTGCCACTGCGCACAAACGCGAGTGGAAGGAGGCAAAGAAACGAGCAGAGGGTGGCGTGAAGAGCAGGCAGCATGTGGAGGCACGACGGATCCAGATGGAGACCATTGGATCTTCGCATTTCGGATCTGGCGGCGTCGAGTCATGGGAGGCAGAGTTCGTAAGTATCTTGCCACTTTATTTGATTGTTTACTTAATTCATTGATTCTATGATTGTTTTAATCTTACAAATTGTGTTGATTATGAAACAGCGACGAGTTACGGGGAGGAAGCCCACAACCCACGATACTGCGTATGCTCGCCGGCATAGCAGACGTGACACGTGGGCCATCTTCAGAGCCGAGGGACGTATTACGGACGCGCAGTTTGAGATGGCCATGAGACCATACGGTCGACAGGTACTTGAAAATTCTAAACGAATGATTTTGGTTTATTGAATTACATATATATATACTTATATACTATATATTACTTGAACACGCACAAGCTGCTGATGATCCACCGGCCGCCACTGCAGAGGGTGGACGTGAGCACTACTCCTCGGACATTCCGACCGATGTGAGCTCATCTGAGCATGGAGGGAGCACCGAGTCATCATCTGGGTCTGAGTAGTACTCAGACTTATAGTATCACATTCCATATTGAGGATGTGATTGTATATATTTTTTTGTAAACTGAAGCCATGGGCTACTTCGAGATATGGACTCCCTTGTATACATGTATGAAATTTTGATAGTAATATTGAATTGATTGATCGATAGTATTACATTCATGTCTGTCTTGAATCGTGTATTGACAATGTATGCATTCATGTCGTTCTTGTCTTAATCTCCCTCGTGCATATGTTCTTCGTGGATGGTCTAATGGGATGGTCTAATGCACACAAAAAAAAAACCAGAGAGTGCTATTGGGTGCTGGAATGCTGGAACAGTATTCAGGCACCAAATAGCACTCTCTGGATTTTTTTTTGCTCTCTGTTCGCGTGTTTAAACGCGTTAGAACTGCTAAAACTCGCGTGTATCTACGCGGATACCCTGGAAAATACGCGTGTATTAATGCGTCAAAACTGGTAATTACGCGTGTATAAGTGCATCTAAATTAAAGAAACGCGTGTATAGACGCAGGTATAAACGCGTCTGAGACATCTGAACTGAACAGAACGCGGCTATACACCCGTGTATCAGCGCGTCTAAAATAACAAAAAGCGTGTATAGCCGCATGTATCAACGCGTCTGTAAAAAGAACGCGGCTACACACCCGTGTATAAGCGCGTCTGAGAGGTGCTATACACGCGCTTTTACACGCATGTCTCTGGCCGCGATGATACACGCGCTGATACACGGGCCCGCTACTTTTTTTCACAAGTCATTTTTAGCGGCTAGGAGCGCGGGTATGAGCCCGATCCCTTGTAGTGTTTATGTACTCTTTCCACCATTAGAGGCACTATCTACAATAGGACTATCTAGTCCAAAAAGTGGCTTACCTTATTATACTTCCACCCATACACAAACACTATCTACAATAGGACTATCTAGTCCAAAAAGTGGCTTACCTTATTATACTTCCACCCATACACAAACAAGGGTTCACATATATGAGGCTTCAAATCCTAACGAACTTCCCTTTGGAGAGCAAAGGTGGAGATGCTTGAGAAGGCCTTCAATAGTCATGTGATGATTTGGGCTCTAAATTGCAACATGTGATACAAAAGAAGATAATATGCCAACTTCTGAACTCTCGTGTCGAGTGGAGCTTGACCACACATGATTGTGCCTACATCATTCTACCCAAAGACAAGCCCCCAGCTCTAAGTAGGGTATGACATGGAAGCGAGGCCTTTTATAACATTAAGGCATTACAAAATGGGAAACGCACATAGAGATTATTTAATTCAAGTTTTGGCCAGACAAAGAACACATAAAACAAAAACTAAAGATTAATTTTGAAAGTTTAAAAATTTCATGGGCGTTTGTTGTCGATGAAGAACACTCTCTTTCGGTGGTGCTCCATGCCACTCCTCCTTCCAAGGTACTGTGGGAGCTTCAATTCGATGTAGGAGGCTTCAAATTTTGAAAAGCCCCAAATATGGGATATTCTTGAAGTCTTAATTTGATGCAAAGGACTAAAACCCCAAATTTTAGAATATTCATAAAGCCTAAATTTTTCCAATCTTGCCTCAATTTAATGAAAATCCCCAAAATATTGCAGTTGCTATAGCATTAATTACATGATTTTCAACTTATTTTTGAACCCCTAATTTTTTGTTGACGTGGCTGCATGCAGGTATACTTGTCCTGGGTGACGGCTGCAGATGTGCAAGCTGGTGGCGCATAGAGGAGGCGGCTCAAGTTAGCACGGATGGGTGCTCAATTGGTGGTGATGACTGCAACAACAGTGTAGCTCAAGTTACCAATGTGTGGGCAGCGTTAGCAACTCACAGGGACAAAAGCGGATGCAGCTGCACTGACTGCACCAGGTGCATAGAGTGCACAGATGGCTGCTCTACAGAGAGCAATGCAGGGCAACCTATAGGATGAAACCCTAGAAACTAAAAGAAACCTAAAAAAACTAACATGGCTTGATACCATGTTAAATTACATGGGGTGTGTATAGAGAATCTAAGCTAAGGTGGATGAAAGATATTCCTGGTGTGAGTGTGTGTGTGTGGAGGGAGAGAGAGAGAGTGTATTGCACGACTCAATGATGATTAGATACAATCTGTTTTTCTCAATTTGACCTGTGAAAATTATACTACAGAATTCTCACAAAGGCATGCATTAAGGAAAGACAAAAAAAACAATAATAAGCAAATACTTTCACCACACCACTCTTTTTTTTTTACAAATATATATATATATATATTACATATTAACCATGGACAACCTAGGCACAAAACGAGAAGAGAATAGAGAAATCTTAAATTTCTAAAAAATAAGAAAAAAAATCCCTTTATTGACCCTTTGTATTCAGGGTTCAATTCTTGCATTTCACTTCTTAATGTCTTTTTTACATACCATACAGCAACGGACGGGCAGGTTGAGTGCTAGTAGATATAAATCCTTCCTCTTACCCTAACTCCCCACGAAAAAAAAAAAAAAAGCAATAAGCAAATATACCTTTAAAAAATAGCAATAAGCAAATATACCTCTCGCAGACTTTTTCCGTCAACCTGGGGGACTGTTCCCGCGTGGGGGGTGGGTGCGCATGAAAGGCTCCCTGGTGTCATGTCAACGACGACGTGCTATGTCACCGGGATCAAAACGCTAGACGTCTGAACCAAGATCACTGCCTTCGCGGTTGACAAGACTGTCAACAGAAGAGAAGATTTGATTCGCTCAAAGAAGCACGTATGAACGCCGTCTATGTGACGAGAGCTCGACTGGAAGCACTGGTTGCTTACTCCAAAGCAGTAGACTGCTCATTGCGCTGTCTCTATGTTGAGCTACTGTAGCTCGCGAGTGAGACCTCAGAGACAATGCCATCCTACAAACAAATCCAACATTAAAATCTCTTGCCGCGGATTTGAAACGAATTAGGTTTCTAATAAGGGATCTAATCATCGTATCGTAGAGCACGTGTTCTGATGTAACCCCGAATCTTGTGTACGTGTCTCTTCTAGTGTGCCCTTGCAGCTATGGCCTCTACCTCACTTCCCACATTTCAGCTATGGAGATGGGCCTGTAACTGTTGTTGTATGAAAGCCCTTCAAACCATTCTACACAAGGGTGTCTTACAAAATAGGATTTCAAAAGAAGGCCACTATTTTGAAAGTTTCTCTAAATTTAATACATAACCACATTTATTTTGAAGTTCAACTTAGTTTATGGCCTTCATATTGTAGGCCTTCAAATTTCAGCCGTGTTCAAATTTCAGCCGTGTACCCCATATACATTGCTCAAAAAAACCTCGTTTGTCATGTAATTTTTAATCTTATTTGTTGTAGGAAATTTGAAAAGCTAGTCGGTTGGAATTTGGCATTACTTTTATTTTCTAGGAAGAAAAACTATAGTGATAATGCTTGAGTATCACCTTTATTTTGATTGGTTAGGGAAAAAAAACTTCTTTTTCAAATACTCATCAGTTTTATGATTCTTTTGTTGTTTCCTTCCATGCGTCATGAGTGAAGAATACATCCATTTCATTCACTATGTAAGTCTCACGACACAACAAGGTGGCTATGTGAAGGCTTGCAATGATTCTATGTGAATGAAAGAACATAGAAAGTGGCTTAACTTAATCTAGATCTTTTTGCCATCTTGAAGCTATTTTGGAGATGGATAATAGTATTGCTTGATTGGAGGTGCTTGATTGGAGGATTGTGGCCATTTAGATGGCATAAGGATAGTTAGAACTATATCAAAAGAAAAAAAATACATATAACGAGCCTCCCAAGTCATGGAAAAACTTGGCGCATATAACGAGCCTCCCAAGTCATGGAAAAACTTGGCGCTACCTAGGCATCGTTGGCTAGATGTAGAATGCAATGGCTAGCGGGTGTGTTAGAAGCAACATAATGATGATAGGAAATCTATATGCTTGAAGATGGCATTGGCCACTTAGGAGACAACACTAACTTGTAGGCAATATGAAAGAGATGCCAAATAACTTGTTAATACCATCGTGTAAGATATAAAAAGACACGTAAACTTTTATTCTTTGCATACTTGAACCATTGAGGTGTTTAAGCCACACTAAAGATTGTTAATACTCAAAATCATTTCTCTCAAACCATTCCTTGAAATCATTGCTCGAAATTGTTGCTCTCAAATCCTTGCTTAGGTATCAAAAGGGAAGGGCTTGTTCTTAAATCTAATAGTTCTAAAAAGCGAGGAAGAGTCCCAACTCTCCCATCCTAGATATTCTCATATATGAACCAAGAAGCATTTTAAAGCGCACTAATTTTTGTACACATTGTGTAACAATCTTCTTTGTATCAATTGAATGTTATCAATTAGACACTTTTTCCATCTTTGATAAAGTAAATTCATGTTAATTGCTTGCACTAAATGTACATTTTATGTTGTTCTGTGCATGTACTTGATGCCATGGAGAGCTAAATTGGAAGAGCAAAAAACAAAACAAGGACAGGCTTGACAAGGATATGTCACTTTTGAATAGCATTGTTATACTCATAGTTGCTTTTTGACGGGAGTCATGCCCGTTTTTTCCCATTTGGCTGTAAAATACTTGTAAAATTTTAAAATGCCCGTCAAAAATTACACCACAA
This sequence comes from Cibotium barometz, assembly GCF_041138505.1. Lineage (NCBI taxonomy): Eukaryota > Viridiplantae > Streptophyta > Polypodiopsida > Cyatheales > Cibotiaceae > Cibotium > Cibotium barometz. The sequence goes on from NC_141105.1 coordinate 24,440,284, forward strand.
TACCAAAAAAACCTTTTTATATTTTACCAAACTTGTCAATTTTGAAGGCCGGTGCCAGTAAAAAATCAAGCCTGGTTATGTAAACCATCCCCAAGAGTTCCATATGTACTTTCCAATCTCTAACCCTAATTTGTGTTGACCCACTAGGGTTTGGTCACTACTCATCCATTGGTGGCACTGAGTTGTCTTTATGACACCTTCTTCTTTTGCTTGCATGAATAATTTTGGTTTCATAACACACAATAAATCACGCTCTTTAAATGGGACCTTTTGTATCATATGCACTCAAAAAATACAATTAGAACATTCTATGCTTAATTATATATGCATGAATAATATATATCAATCTAATCCTAAGGTTTCCCACATATAAAACAAGTTGCAATATGCCAAATGCAAATGGTTTGCTCTTTGTTTACTAAGAAATGGTTTGCCAATTGCAAATGGGTTATTAAGAAAGGTAGGCATTCAAAACAAGGAGCACCTTCTTTACTAAGAAAGGTAGGTGTAGACTATAAATTTAAAAAGGCTCCAAGGTAGGCATTCAAAAAGATTTCAAATTTAAAAGGACTCCTAAGGTAGGCTTTAAAAAAGACTTCGAAATTAAAAGGACTCTAAAGGTAGGCATTTGCTGATTTATTTAATGAAAACCATCGTCTAAATTTAAAAAGGCTCCAAAGGTAGGCATTTATTTCATTTCAAGACTTCTACATTTTAGGCTTTTCCACCCTCACTTGCAAATCGCAACTGTAGGATTGATGAAGATGTTGACTATATGACAATCGACTGTCCAAGCCATCCAACTGTTCACAATGTAATGCAAAGGCAAGAGCAATAAAGAAAGCTCTCATATGAGGTAAAATGACAAAAAATGATACTATGTGGGGGGATTATGAGGACTATTAACTATTCTTTTAAATAAAGAAAGCATGGATCTTAATTGGGACTTTTCAAAATCGATCCTTAACCCAAGTTAAATACATCTAAGGCCCTTTACACATGGCACAGGATGTAGTGAAACCTTTGAAAATTTCGCATATCCAAGGCAATGGTCCACGAGTGTGGGCATGCATGATCTTCCCCATAATTTGGAAATTCATGCACTTTTACCCGGAAGTTCAAGGTGGGTAATATGTGTAGAGGCCCTAAGAGCGTTGAGCTATCCCGAGGAAATGAATTGTAAGTTGTGAGCAGTGAGCACATAAGGAACACCTTTCTTAGGCTTTCCCTCAAGTTTGACTCGTGTTCTTGGAGTCTAGAGTCTAAACATTCGGCAATGGGCATTCTAGCATGTGCCATCATGCCACACATAGGCCACTGGTGGTGGTGGTGGTTGGTGGCTCGAGTGTGCGAGGGAATAACCCAAAACGCAGAAATGCAGCGAGACATAGAAGTTTTCAAGCCAACGATGGATAAGAGTGTGGCAAAGCTGAAATTTGAAGGCCTACCTAGGCTAACCTGCAATTTGAAGGTCAAAAACTCATTTGACCTTTAAAAAGTTAACTAAATATGTATGTTTGGTGTGTAAAATTTATAGAAATTTTCAAAAGAGTGGCCTTTTTTGGGGAACAAAAGATATTTACATTTATAAAAGAACTCTTTTTACACGAACCATATCCCACTCATTGTTAAGCAGATTACAAATTTGGTCCCATCTCTCCTGCTCCCATGAAATATGATACCCCGACTCTCATGCTCCCATGAAACATGATGCATACATGCCAAAAGGAGAAGACTGGCAACGCTATATTTTTCAAGAGACCTTGCACTAGAAGGTTTGAAGGGCTTTGATTCCCTTGCAAGGCGCGGACATTCTGCCCCTTGTGTGAAAAGACCCTCAAAATTGACCCCTTTAAGAAGAAATGAATAAAGGTCAGTGTTGGCTTAACGATGGCCAATGTACAAATTACACGGTTAAAAGGGGGGCATGGAATTTTGATAATTGCAGTTTGGAAAAAAAAGGGGGCTTTGGGAAATGGAATTTCTGCTTGTAGTAGCCTCGGAGACTGGGAGGCTCAAAAATATTATTAATTGTTTTCAGTACTGTACAACAATGGCCCCCACGTGGTGATTTACAGGTTGATGAGCTACAGCATGACACGTAGAGGGCCGTATAATTGTATGTACGCTCGATCCAGTGGTATGATTATTTTGTGCAGCACGCGTGCTTGGGGTTTCCAAAAAAACAAAAGCTGAGGGAGGAGGCACCCATATACGGCAGAATGTACTGGCCTACCTCTACGTCAACACATACGGCCTCTTGTAACCTGACGCGTGGACAATTAAATGGCTAGCGTGGCAAGCTGCTACTCGTTCGGCCCCGTTACGAAATTCATTTAACTCCTCTGAAAGCGAGCCCGGACTACGGTCGCTGCCACGAGCGCGTACTCTTGAAAACTCTTGCGCAGGGCTGCGCGCTGACTCGACGCTCTACGCTGGCGCAGCCGTGTCACATTGGCACAAGCTGATTTGTTGGGATATTGTGGCCGTGGGGCCCGCCTTTTATGGTGAAAAAACAAGCGTAACTTGGAAGCAATCTGCATCTTGCTAGTGTTTTAACCCCGGCCTTTTTTTTAAAGAACACAGTCTCTTCGTTTTTTTTTTACCCAAATCGGAAATTTACAGAAAATAGCCATACTTTTTGAAAAATTTACACTATTACTATATATTTTTCACCTAGTTCAACTCCTTTTATCTCTCAACCGGCCACTTTGAGTTTTAATAACTCACACTTAAGAGTTTTCACATTGTATCGCAAGAGGAAGGGACAATATTGAGGGCAAAGTAGGTGTATACATGCTGTTTCACTTTGAGAAAGAGACCTGATGTAAAAATCTAGATGAGAAAAGAGTAAATGGAGGAACAAACTCCAAAAGGGTTTCTAACTAAGCCAATTATGCAGGCCAGCAAGTAGTTGGGATTCATACTAGATGGGATAAATGTTCTTTTGTCTTTCAAGATAGGATGTGGGATAACATATGTAAATGGCTAAATGAAGACTGAAGACTATGCAGTCTGTCTGGCTTTGAAATCATCAGATGTATATGTGTGACTTTTGAGAGATGAAAGGATGGTCATGATGTAATAGCCCTTATATAATATAATATTATATTCCCAAAAAAAGGAAAGGAAGGTATTGTGGACGTGGCAAAACCCGAATATAATTTGTCTTCCCCCTCCAATGTGGCAAGTGCAATGGCACACCGACTAGTTTGATTCCCATGCCTTTATGCAACATAGCTCAACCCCTGTGTAAATCAGAAGCAACTATTATGTTTTGGGGATTTTAATTTGAAAGTTAATCTGAAATCTTATGGGCCTACAAGTGTGTGCCATTTCCCATTAGCTCCTAGCGGCCAACACTTGGAATTACACAACCATTTGAACTTGCTAGCCAAGAAGTACCTATTTGCAAAAAGGGTGTCTTTCCAATATGTACTAATTTTATTGTAAATTTACACAAACAATAAATACTAATAAAAACATATATACACACACCAATTCTAAATTTTTCAAAAACAAAAATTGCACCATAAGCCTCCACCCTTGCTTTCATCGATGATTGACTTCAATAACTATACTTATATAAGCACTAAAAACATATATAAACCAAATCTAAAAAATTTCAAAAACACAAATTACGAAAATACATAGAATTTCCTCCACGATTAGATCCCATGATGATTGACCAAAAGAAGCTTTGACTGAACGAAAAAACCTCTCATCACAATGTCTTGCATTAGGCAAGACCAACAACAAAAACATGCCTTGGACCACTGTTCACAAAGAACATTTTTCTTAACAAACCATATATCTTACAACTTTCAACTTTGGCATTTTTGAGCTAAAATTCAATCAAAATGCCTTCGATTCTGTAGATTTTGTTAATTGAAAAAATAAAATTAACAAGTTAAAATGAGAGAATATAGAGGTTTTTGCTTGTTTGATAGTTTTCAATGTTTGTGAAGACCTCTTAAACTGTTACAATGATTGCCAACATGGTGGCCGAAAGGGAGAGCATTGCATCACATTTTTTGTCTGCGTGAATGCCTATTACACGCCAAGTTGCGAAAGGGGGAAAAGTGCAATTAATCTATGGGGTCATGGTTACTGTACCATGGCTTCACAACCACGAATGACCAATTGCATTTATGGAGACAAACCCTTATAATGTTGGGGCATTTTTACAAAATGTTGTGCCAAAATGATCCACACCATTAGGCTTAAAATTTGCATGGGGACCTTATCCATTTTGGGAGTTTATTTTGTGGGTGAAATTTCAAGTTAGCAGTCAAAACATGAGCATCAAGCACATCAAGTCAAAAAATGAGCATCAAGCACATGAAAAAAAATCAAGCTTAGAGCACATAATTCAAAAAATAGAGCTTCGACTTTCACATACTATATATTATAGAATGTATTGTTGTAATAGGGGCCTACAAGAGTTAAAAAAGAAAATCATTTAATTTAATTAACAAGAGGAATCTTTGTCATGGTTTAAAGCTGATAAAAATTAATTGCAAACAATTGAAACGTCGAGTTCGCAGGAAGCTTTCTCCTTGGTTCTGGTGCAGACCCACTTTTAAGAGCTTTGTTTATAATTTTCTTCTTCCCACTGGTTGGGCTCTTGGGAAGCCTGGGAACAGGCTCTACGTGAAGTTCGGATGTCCACATCACGATCCACGTAGGAGAAAACACGGCGACGGCCACGTAATGCAAAAAGTGCGGAGCTGGAGTGTCATTGACTCATTTGGTGCCACGTGGATGATTAGAAGTTAACAATTATGGTGGGCGCTTCAAAGTTCGAAATTATTATTATTATATTATATATAAAGTGCAGTGTTGGGCAGTCATTTCCGAATTTCTGCGACTTCTTTTCGCAGTTTTTTTTTTTGGGTACAGCCAGAAATGCAATCTAAGATAACTACTGTCCGGTTCAGACTTTCCCCTATCTTTTACTCTTTTTGTCTGCGTATCTTGGCGTAAAATGCGTGCTCCTCATTTACTTATAGGTACTCAAGCTTGCCCAAGGCTTTCTTGTGTCGCTCACCCTCGTGTTTAGCCTTAATCCCGTTCCATTAATCCCTCCCCCCAGTAGAATCAGGGCAACCAGTGTAATTAGATTAGCCTTTGAGCATTGGGGCTTCTGCGTTTTATGTAATTACAGCCTGTGTCACTCAGGTTTAGGGTTTCGAGACACACACACAGAGAGAGAGAAAGAGAGAGAGAGAGAGAGAGTAGTGTAGATTAGTGAAAGGATTAGAGGTGATTAATGCCCTTCAAAGATTAAACCTAGCTCCTCTTTCTGCATACTAAGCAGTGTGTAAAAATCCATCTACATTTTTTGGGTTGAAGAGAAGACGAGTATTCGGGCACGCGGCATCGGGACCGCTAGATTCTCAGCTTAAAGGGGAGAATTAGCTGCTAATCATGAGCAACCCACAGAGTAATAATCCCCTTTCACAGCATTTTTACAAGGTGGGCAGTCGTGAGAGGGTGGACGGCATCACAAACTTCGATCATCCTCATAATCTGCAGGTGATGAGTTACAACAGTGGAGAAAATTTGAGCCCAAGATCTGTGCTAGAGCAGAGGGCACTGTCTGGGCTAGCCATAGCCTTGGAAGAGAAGAAGCCATGGGCAAGACCACTAAGAGCACACGAGGGTTCGGTAATGGAGAGATTATACTCCAAAGAGAGAATTAATCCCTCGATTAACACTGGTAATGAGAGAGTAGTACCCAAAAAAGAAGTAATTGTGGGCTTGAGGATGGTTGCTAGCATGCAAATGGATGGGGAGAAAAAGCAAGCTAATTTCTTCGCATCAAATATCAATTTAAGCTCTTCCAGCAGCCCACCCATACGCATTGTGCAAAAGCTTGTTAATTGCAGGAGTTTACCAGAAAACAGGCATCGTTCTTGGCTTAATCAGAATGGCCATGAAGAGGGGAGTTTTTCTTCATCAAGCTCCATGGGGGAGTCCATCTTCTACTATGCTAATCCATCTCATAGTAGTAATTATAATGTGATTAATGATAATCGTACCTCCCCGCCTATGGAAGATATTCTCAAGTGTTGTTTCTTCTGCAAATGCCATCTAGGTGTGGGGAAGGACATCTTCATGTACAGGTATTTTCCTGCAAAAAGTGTACTTCTAAAATCGTGTATTTTTCGTTTCTAATCCATAATTTTAATTTTATAACTTGAGTTGCAGGTGTTTTGAAAATATGAAAGCTTGTCCCCTTTTTATTTAGGCTCACTTTCAAAAAAAAATTTTGAGGGTTAAAATTTTCAATTCTTACAGATTATGTCAAAAAGCCCCTTTTTTTTTTGGTGGTGGTGGTGGGGTGGGGGATGTGTGTGTGTGTGTGTGTGTGTGTGTGTGTGTGTGTGTGTTGGCTAAGTGTTTCTTTGAGTTCAAAACCCTTTTGAAAGTCCAAAATTAATTACCCAAAGTGGCCTCCAAAAATGGAATTAGGGCCTAATGAGAGAGAGAAGAAGAAGTAATGAGAATATATGCTAATAAAGTATATTGGGCCTTGTACGCAGAGGGGACCGAGCATTCTGCAGTGCTGAATGCAGATACCAGCAGATTGCTAACGATGAGGGCAAGGGATCATCATCATCATCAGCATGAATGCAAATAGATGGGATTTGTGCATAAACGAAAAGCTGTTTGCACGTGTGAATGTATGCACATGTGAATGTTTGCACGTGTGAATGTAAAGAGGTGTATAGTGGTTTTTCTACCCTAAGAACATGTAAGGCTTTCCTATCAAATGCAAGAAAGTAGAGGAAAACAACATGGTCACTAGACCCTCTTACTCTTTCATCTCCAGGTAAGCACACATAGGAAAGGTGCTTCCTTTACTACATGCTTTCTTTACATGATTGGTGCAAATGTAAACATGGCACTATGCAGCTTATATACTATATAGCATCCCACAATGCATGAGCTCGCATGCATGCAATCACTCGCCCTCCATGCTCTTTGTTTTTTTGGTTAAAAAATACATGCTGGTACTCAATACACTCGTGTTGACAATGAGTTGTCTTCATGCAATGAGTTGTCTTCATGTTATCTTCAAAAACATATACTTTTGTTCAAAATAATTTTTTCTATTGCAACCTTTAGGAAGTTTTATATCTCATTGGTGGATTATCTCTATATTTTAGGTAGTAGCTTTTAGGCCTTTAAACATATGTCGTCTCTTGCAAACTAAGCAATACTTCTTGTGCATCAATGTGTGAAAAATACTTGGGTTTAGTGTATAAATATCCTTACTTTTGTATTGGTTTTTAAATTGTTGGTTTTGGATAGTTGTATAACTTTTTGTAAGTTATTAAGAATGATCTTCACATATGCTAAGTGAAGGTGTTTTAGTTTGAGGAGGAACTTTTTGCTTTGTATGGGATTTTTTTATTATTCAATTGCATTTGAAGATTGGAAAATATTTGTTAATAACTTCGTAGGTTAACATGGTTTCATCCGTCTGACCTATCGTAAGGGGCTTTGTCATCTTGCTCGTTCGAACCGGCACTTATCTTTTGTAATACGACATCATAATATATAAAGGAGCCTTATCTTTTGCTTGATGTCAAATACGAAAAAGTCAAGGTTTCGTGCACATGCTTAATGTCAAATACGAAAAAGTCAAGGTTTCGTATACATGCTTGCTTTAAGACTAGTAATAGATGTCCGATTATTTTTTAAGTTTGTTAGTCTAGTTGTAAGTTGTATATAAGTCATTTTTGACAACAAGTAATACATAATCATTCCCTTGCAATAAAATACATGTGAGTCCTCCCTTCTTGCTTGCATGTATAGTGTTTGATGGATGCAGGTTTTTTCATGTACATTAGCTTCCTCTCCATATCTTGGCTTTTGTGAGAGAATCTTCATGAAGAGTATCTGTTTTTACATCTCTCTAGGTAGAGAGAGTTGTACCTAACTCCTTTGACAAATGATAATTTTGATGTGATGATGAAGTGAGGATACAAAGGACAAGTTAGCGTACTTGCATAGGAGAGTGCGAGTGTAGCTCTAAGGTAAAGGTCCAATGACACATGCTTTAGTAATCCTTAGATAAAACTAAGTTAAAAGATCTCGACTTGTGAACGTATTTGATGTTGTCGAGAACTAGCTTAGGGCTTAGCTCCATTCATCTAAGCTAATGGGATCACCCAATATTGCTCGGTATTGATTAAGAGGCCACACTCCAAAAACATATGGTTTTAGAGCCTTGGATGTAATGTGGTGGTGGCCATGAGTTAATGGACATGTGGGTTTGGGGTGTAGGCTTATGGACATGGACATAATAATTTAGGTGTGAAATGGTTCAAAGGTATATAAGACAATGGCTCATAGTTGTAAGGTACCTTTTTGATATCTTTCATGAATGAACATTACCTTGATGTAAATTGAATTGTAAGCGATATCAATAATCTATTTGAGGTTCAATCGCGCTCTATATATCACATTGTACTACACTTCTCATTTCTAGCCACTAGTAATGCGTGCGGGTACTTCGGTATGTGGAAGAGAGACTGGGGGGAGCATGGCTTGAACTCGCAGTGCCACAAGTGCCGTGGTAAAGCGGTACGACGAGGGATTACGTATTTGGTGGTGAAGACTTGGTCCCAAACACTTGCTCTTGGATTTCAAACTTGAGTAAGGAGGTTGGAAGAGCTTGGCCGAGAGGTCGTAAAGCTTCAACGCGCATCATCGACACAATTGATATAAAGTACATTGGCAATGGACAATGAAATGGTTAAGGCAATGGACTTGGATGAAAAGTAAGGAATTGTAATTTCTTGTGTTTGGCAAAGTATATGCATATTGCCTATGCTTGGGCATTATTTGTGATCACATTTTGAATTAAGTTCAGGTAGTAATTACCTAAAGGTTATGCCAAAATTTTTAAAAATTTTCTTTCATACTTACAAACTAAACCATAAATTCAATTATATGGGTTTTTAGGTCTTGCCTTGGGTTTTATACCCTCTTGTAATACTCCATAAGTACTTTGCATCAAGCTTTAAAGATCTTGATTTTGACATCATTTGGGAGGTAAAATTAGGGTTTTTTTAAAATTACCAAATTCTAATTCAATCATAAATCCTAGATTGTGTCGCATGGGTGGAGAGAATACTTCCAGTGAAGACTTTGAAGAGTGGCTCAACAAGATGGACTTCTACTTTGAATTGAACCCTAGAAGTGAGAAGGCTACGGTTTACTTTGCAACGTTGCATTTATAAGGGTATGCATATGCTTGGTGGACGCATTTACAATCTCAAGGTTATTAAGTTACTTCATGGAATGCTTTCAAGGATGAAATGAGACACTTTTACATCTCAATTGTGTTAAGGCAAGCTTATACACCGATATTGGTCCTTAAACCTTTGATGTACTTGGCCTTCTTCAATTCTTAAGTAAACCCATTCACATGTAGCATAGACTTCATGAATTTGTGGGTGTAGTCTTTGACATTACTTTGCCTTTGATGTGGCCTTGGTGCTCTCACATGATTACACTTGAAAAAGTGGATTTATTGATATGCTTGACATGGGTACCATTGATATAATCTTGGAGTGTGATTGGCTATCTACTCTTGGATGCATAACCATGAACTTGCAACATGGCCACATAGAGTTTATGCTTAATTTGAAGAGGTGTCACTTTGTGGAGCAACCATACCCCAAAGCTGAACCTTATCAATTGCACTCAATTCAAAAGGAAACTCAAGAAGTTAAGCATGGTATATGTATTACAGCTTTGCAAGGAGGATGATATTAGCAATGAAAGCAAGGCCACACGTGAAGGAATGGCAAAGTTGTTTGAAGAATACAAAGATAGATATTCAAATGCCAAAATGCTTGCCATCCATGCGAGAGATTGATCATGGAATAGAGCTTGAGTCTAACTCTAGGCCTATCAACAAGCCACCATATAGATTGTCAAAAGTGGAGAAAGATGAGGTGGCAAAACAAGTTCAAGAATTAATGGTGGATATTGTTGGAATTAGGGTTGCAGGAATGCACACACAACTTCAAGAAGATGAGGAAGCTTGAGCACAACACTGTAGTGTATTATGAGTGCCAAAAATAAAAGATGACAAGCCCTAGAAGATAATGGGCGTATATACAATGCACGGGGGAAAAAACCTCCTAGTGAGGGAAAAAGTGCCCCGGCGGTCCTAAGTGTGTTCACACACATCACTACTATAATATGGTAACAAATCCCCGCTGGAGTGATGCGGTGAACAAGAGCTAGCGCTCATGTATAGGGAAGTGTCTAGCTATGTGGACGAATCCACAAAAGGGAGTAAGCCCAAAGCTTTGCGAAAAGCTTCGAACTTCTCACGAGGCAGAGTCTTTGTGAAAAGGTCTGCAAGGTTATCCTGTGTTGGCACATAAGCCAAACTGATCTCTCCTGCAGAGAGTCTCTCCCTGACATAATGGTAGTGCACCTCAATGTGCTTCGTACGAGCATGGAACACTGGGTTCCGCGCAACTGCCAATGCGCTCTGACTGTCAATGAAGATGGTGGTGGCAGATGGCTGCCCAACACCCAAATCAGCCATAAGGCGTCTGAGCCACACACACTCAACCGTAGCTGTGAAAGCTGCCCTGTACTCAGCTTCACAACTAGAAGTGGCCACAGTAGGCTGCTTCTTGCTCAACCATGATATGCATGAGCTTCCAAGCATGAAGCAAAAACCACTCGTGGACACGCGTGTGTCATAACAACCAGCCCAGTCAGAATCTGAAAAAACATGTAAATCTGGCGGCAATGATCCCCCCTTGGGATAAAACAACCCAAGATGCCGAGTACCACTCAAATAGCGAAAGATACGCTTCACTGCCTGCCAATGCTTAATGCCTGGGCTATGCATAAATCTGCTCACCTGTGAGACTGCAAACTGAATGTCTGGCCTCGTAATGCATACATAAATGAGGCAACCAACAGCTGTCTGATAGAGTGTGACATCAAAGTGATCTCCAGCATCATGAAGACTCAACTTCAAACCTGTCTCCATTGGAGTAGCAATAGGCTTGCAGTCTTCAAGGCCAAATCTCCGCAACAATGTTTCAATATACTTTGTCTGACACAAAGCAATACCTCCATCACACTGCTTAAATTGTATCCCCAAATAATGATGCAAATGCCCCAAATCTGACATCTCAAAAGAGGCATTCAAATCAGCCTTAAAATCAGCAATATGACTCTCATTTGGTCCTGTGAGCAGCATGTCATCGACATAGAGAGCAATGATTAGATGTACACCATCCACACGTTTAACATACAAAGTGCTTTCTGTTGGACTATTCTGAAACCCATGTGCAGTCAAATATGCATGTATTTTTTCATACCAAGCTCGTGGAGCTTGCTTTAAACCATATAAAGCCTTTTTTAACCTGCACACTTTGTTTTCCTGCCCTCTTTGAACAAAACCACGAGGCTGCGATACATACACCTCCTCATGCAAATCTCCATTTAAGAACGCAGTCTTTATGTCCAGCTGATGTACATTCCAACCATTATGAGCTGCTAATGCACAGATGCTACGAACAGTGGTCATACGACATGTGGGAGCAAAAGTCTCATCAAAATCAATGCCCTTCTCTTGAGCATAACCTTTTGCAACAAGCCTAGCCTTATGGCGATCCACTGTGCCATCAGGCTTACGCTTCAATTTGTATACCCACTTAGTGCCAATGGCCTTCTTGCCAGGGGGCAAGTCACATAAAGACCATGTACTATTCTTCATAATAGCATCGTATTCTGCTTGCATAGCAGCCATCCAATTTTTTGAACTTTGTGCCTCATCAAATGAAACAGGCTCACTTTCATCGCACATACTAGAAACAGCCAATGCATAACAATCTGACGCATAAGAGGCACCATGAGAGCCAGAACGAGTGCGACTAGACAAAGGGGCATCCAACTTGCTGTCACGCAAAGTCTGCACCAGCCATCTAGGCATGTTCCTAGAGCCCTCAATCTCTTGTCTCTCATCCTCAAGTGCATCATGCACATCTGCATCAGATATAGGCTGATCTGTGCCATCATTTAAAACCTGCATAGGCTGAAAAACTGCCTCATGAGGTATTGCACTTGACTGTGCACCACTGAAAAGAGGCAACAATGTATCATAGACATCACGTGAGCTGATATCTGTCTCCTTAGTACATGAAACCAAGGGCTGAACTGCATCTTCCACAAATACAACATCACGGCTAACCAAAATGCGCTTTGTCTGTGGATGATACAAACGATAGCCTTTGCTCTCAGCACTATATCCAACAAAAATACATTTGACAGCTTTGTCATCCAATTTTCTGCGATGTTGCACAGGCACTAATGCATATGCCAGGCAACCAAAAACACGTAAATGGCCAACAGATGGCTTGCGGCTATGCCAAGCCTCATATGGAGTGACAACCTGTAATGCTTTGGTGGGACACCTGTTTAGTACATAAGTGGCACACATGACAGCCTCAAGCCAAAAACCATGTGGTAGACTTTGACTCTTAACCATACATCTTGCCATTTCCATGAGAGACCTGTTTTTTCTCTCAGCCACACCATTTTGCTGTGGTGTATACGGCACTGTACATTGGTGTTTTATCCCACGCTCAGCCAGAAATGCATTAAATTCTGAAGACATATACTCCCCCTCTCGATCTGAACGGAGGGTGCCCATCTTACTTTCTGACACATTTTCAGCCATAACCAAAAACTGTTTGAAGCACAAAAACACTTCGGACTTTGCCTTCAAAGGATATACCCATGCATGCCTGGTAAAATCATCGATGAAAGTCACGAAGTAAAGGTAGTTTCCAAATGATGGAGTTTGCATGGGACCACAAACATCACTGTGAACAAGCTGCAATCTGCGTTCAGCTCTCACTGATCCATCTTTGGGAAAGGAAGCACGCTGCATTTTACCCAATATGCAGCCCTCACAAACATGCTTGACAGGTGCCTCAAGCTTAGGCAAAGAAGACACCATTTCAGATTTCTGCAGGCGCAGCAAACTTGCGAAATTCAGATGACCAAAACGTGCATGCCACAGTTTTGCATTTGAAATAGCCTGCGTATCCATAATAGCACATGCTGAATCCTCTACACATTTGCCATCCATATTGAGCTTATACAGCCCTCGACATAGTGAACCAGATGCTACAATGATGTCACCACAAGAGAGATCATGAACAGTACATCTGTCATCCACAAATTTTACAACCAAACCTGTTTTGGCAAATGCGGAGACTGACAGCAGATTCTTTTTGATCCCTGGCACATACAATGCATCAAAAAGTGTAAAGGTGTTGCCATTTGCAACATTCAGCACAATCTGTCCAACTCCTTCAACGGGATAAGAGGAGTTATTGGCACAAGTGACAGTATTCCCTGTGGGAGCAGACTCAAGGAAAGTGAATAAACTGCGCTGCGAGGTGATATGCTTAGTGGCACCACTGTCAAAGTACCATACATCTGAATCTACTGCAGACATACATGTGTCATGCAAAGATGGGTCATAACTGCACTGCGCATTGAATGCCCATTCTGTATCTAGCACAACATTAGCAGATTCATTGTTAGAAGGAGAGGCATCTGCAACAGCCATACCAGCCTCTTTCTTCTTAGCCTCTTTCGCAGCCAGCTTAGGACACGCTTTGATGACATGATCATTTCCCTTACAGTACTTGCAAAATGTCTTCTGTTTGTCACCCTTCTTCTCATCTTTGTCTTCCTTCTTTGGTTGCGCAGCATTTGCAGATTTCTGCTTACTAGAAGAAAAGCCAGCTTTACCTTTCCCGCTTCTCTGACTAGCAACGAAAGCTTGATCTGCGACACGCATAATATTCCTGTTTTGCCTTGACTGGTCTTCTTGCAGCAAAACAGAAACTAACTCCTCAAATGATAAGGCATTGGGATTGCCTTTCATCATCAAGCGAAGAGTGGAAGCAAAACCCTGATAAGAATCTGGTAGACCATTCAAAACAGTCTGCACAAGTGAACTGTCTGACAGGATTTCATCTGCAGAAATGAGCTGCTCTTTGAAATCCTTGATCTTTGTCAAAAAGCTATCCATAGAATCACCTTCGTTCATATGCTCACTCTCCAACTGTTTTCGGAGGTAAGCAACACGAGCCTCATTTCTTGCCTGATACAATGTGGCAAGTACATCCCAAGCATCCTTAGAAGTCTTGCAGGAGCGAATATGTGGGATAATGGTACGTTTGACAGACAGCGCAATCAAGGCATGAGCCTGCGCATCTCTACCATCCCAACGAATCTGCTCTGCTGAAAGTGGTGGTTCTCGAACAGCTGCTACAGCACTTGTGCCTGCACCATCATCAACAGTACCTGTTTCTGATGTGTTTGCAGCATTCCCAGCCACAATAGGACGTGCATCAATACCCTGCACAATGTTCCATAACCCCTTTGCTACCAATACATGTCGCATCATATATGCCCACAATGGATAGTTGGTGCCATCCAACTTATCCTCAGCAGCCAACATGCGGAATACATCATTGTTGTCAGCCATGGCCAATGACTGTACTACTAGATGTAAATGCTGTCTGTAAGAGGTAAACCTGTATAAAATCGACCTGTGCTATGTAGCACAGCCCAAAACAGACGAATGGGCACCTGTCCTGCAGATTTTAATCTTGACAGAAAATCTGCACAGTAGGACGATTTTGCCTGCGCAGTACTTGGAATGCAAAAACGGAGGGCGAAATGACTTCAGATCAAAATTCTGAAACGAACGAGCCCTACGGGCTATCCCACGGACGCTCGTGAAACCTCGTTGCAATCGGAGGAGATGAAGCGGCAGGTGCCGGTGATGCTGCCCGGGAGGAGGAAGCCTGCTCTGATACCAATTGTTGGAATTAGGGTTGCAGGAATGCACACACAACTTCAAGAAGATGAGGAAGCTTGAGCACAACACTGTAGTGTATTATGAGTGCCAAAAATAAAAGATGACAAGCCCTAGAAGATAATGGGCGTATATACAATGCATGGGGGAAAAAACCTCCTAGTGAGGGAAAAAGTGCCCCGGCGGTCCTAAGTGTGTTCACACACATCACTACTATAATATGGTAACAGATATGGAATGGGTGGAACCAAGTTAATCACCATTTGCATCACCGGTGTTGGTGAAGAAGAAATATGGTATCTTTCGAATGTGCGGGATGTGAACAAGATCACAATAAAATTTAGGTATCCAATTCCAAGGATTGATGATCTATTGGATGAGTTGAAGGGTGTTAAGTTCTTCACAAAGATTGACTTGAGGTCCGTCTATCATCAAATAAGGATGAAAAGTGGTGATGAGATTAAGACGACATTTAGAACTGAAAGGGAATTGCATCATTATATGGTGATGCCATTTGGGTTGTGCGCAACACGCCCATCACTTTTCAAGCCTTAATGAATAAAATGCTACAACCATACCTCTTCAAGTTTGTTTTGGTCCTCTTTGATGATATCTTGGTGTATAGTAAAAGTGAAGAGGAGCATTTGGTTCATGTTTGTAACGTTTTTTATGTAGCCAACCAATTGTATGCAAAGCAGAGTAAATGTACTTTCATGGTAAGTGAAGTTGAGTATCTTAGTCACATTGTGGGTGAAAATGGCATTAGAGTGGACCTAAGGAAGGTGGAATGTGTGAAGAATTTTCCTATACCTAAGAACATCACTCAACTAAGGGGATTATTAGGGCTTTCTTCATTCTACCGAAGGTTCATTGAGAAGTATGCTCACATAGTGGATACATTGAAGTGGATGCATTGACTAATAAGTTGAAGAAGGAGGCTTTTTTTGGGATGCAATAGTCCATAAAAGTTTTGAAGAGTTGGAGAGAATGCTTACTTCCGCTCCAATTGTTGTATGCCCACATTTCACCAAGCCTTTCACTATTAGAGCAGATGCATGTGGAAGAGGTATTGGTGATGTTTTGTATCAAGACCATGGAGTAATTGTTTTTGAAAGCCGTAAACTTGATGATAAAGAGAAGGAGATGCATGTTTATGATCAAGAGATGAGTGCTATATTACACGCGATCAAGAAATGGCATCGCTATCTCTATGGAAGCAAGTTTTATGTGAGAAGTGACCACAGGGTTTTCAAGTACTTTCTTTCTCAAAACCAAATCTCACTCAAGCAAAGGCAATGGTTGGCAACCCTTCAAAATTATGATTATGAAATCACTTATATGAAGGGAAAGGATAATGTGGTGGGGTTGATTCACTCTCAAGAATGTGGGCCATCACGGAAGTGCATAAAGATTGGATTGAAGACATCCAAGAGCAGTACATGTTGCATGAGGATACTTCATAAATGATGCAGAAGTTATAGCTTGGTACTTGTGAAGAGTTACCTCATTTTCGATTGCAAAATGGACTCCTTTACTTCAAGGAGGAGTACCTCATTTTGTTTTCAAGAAGAAGGTGTTGGATGAGATACATGCTTCTCCCATGGCGGGACACTTAGGATTGTTTAAAACTTATGTTGCCATTAAAAAGAGCTTCCATTGGAAAGGCCTTTGGAGTGATGTGAGGGATTATGTTGCCAAATGTATGTCTTGACAACTTAATAACAATCCCACATAAAAGCCTGGTGGTTTGCTTTAGCCTGGGTATTCCTACCACCAAAGAAAGGGTGGGACAACATTTATGTTGTGGTTGATCGGTTGACTAAAGCTGCTCATTTTGTGCCTACAAAAGTGAGATACTCGGCATCTATGGTTGCACGTCAATTTATGGAATATGTGTTTCGGATGCATGGCATGCCACAACAAATAGTGAGTGACTAGGATGTTAAATTCATGGGCACATTTTGGCGTACATTGTTTGAGAGTATGGTACTCAATTGGCTCCAAGTACGGCTTATCACCCAGAGACCGATGGTCAAACCAAGAGGGTAAACAAATGGCTTGAGACTTACTTGAGGCATTATTGCTATGAGATGCAAAATGCTTAGGATGATTGGTTGCATTTGGTTGAGTTTGCTTACAATAGCACTTACCATGTGAGCATTGGAATGTCGCCTTTTGAGGCTATGTGTGGGTATAAGGTACATGTGCCAATTGTAGCATTCAAGATTGACTATGTGAATCCCAATGCAAGGAATGAAGTGGAAAGAATGCAAGCTCTTTTGCAAACATGCAAAGAGAACATCAAGAAGTCTCAAGAGAAGATGAAGCATTACGAAGGTGCACATCAAAGGCCATTGGAATTCAAGGAGGGGAATTATGTATTCTTGAGGATTCCCAAGACACATTATGGTTCTCTCAATGGCAACACTCATACAAAGCTTGCACACCATTTCTATGGTCCGTACACACAAGGTGGTGAGAAGGGTTGGTGAAGTAGCCTATCAATTGCTACTTCCATCTACTACAAGAATCCATAATGTGTTTCATGTGTCTCATTTGAAGGCATACATTGGGGACTGTAAGTGCAAGTCTTGGATGCATTACATCCTATGAATGAGGATAATATGGTGAAGTATATTCCCGAGAGAGTGTTGGGCATGAGGGAAATGGTACTTCGCAAAATCGTTCCTTGCACGAATACCTTGTTAAATGGAAGGGATTACCTCAAGATGAAGCTACATGGCAGCCTACCTACATATTGGATGGATATGAGCACTTGTTAAACGTGTCCGAAGGGGAGAATTGAGCCATGTAGTAACAGTGAATATGCTTGTTGTAATTTTTTGAGATTCACTATTTGGAGGATAATATGATGCTCAATTGGGATGCTAACGATATATGCGCTTCATGGGGAGCGTGTATTGCATAATGCTATGTTTTGGTGATTGTTCGGACAGAATTACATGGGATTATGAAGCTCTTAAGCATGGCTATGATCTCTTGGATAGTATTGGGACAACTTTGCTACATGGTGCATCTATATGTATATAGTGGACATCCTCATACCAACGAAGTCAAGAATGTTTTGAGGGCAAAACATATCTGGGTGGGGATGGTTTGTAATGTGGTGGTGGCCATGGGTTCATGGGCATGTTCATATGTTGGGCTTGGTACCTAGGCTTATGGACATGGACATAATAGTTTGGGTGTGAAATGGGCTAAGGTATATAAGACAATGGCTCATAGTTGTAAGGTACCTTTTTGATATCTTTCATGAATATAGATTACCTTGATGCCTATGGCTCAAGAATCCACGCTGAGCTTCTCCCATATGAGATCTAGAATGGTGACCAACACTCATGTCTACTCCATGTAATGAGTAGAATCTGCGTTCAAAGTGTGTCTCACCTTTGACACTTGAACATGATAATTTATTTTGCACTTGTTTAAGTGTGGTCTATGCTTAATTTTTTAAGCCTAAGATAAATTCTATCATGGGTTAGTTGATCGATTTGTTTTGGTGGATTTTATTGGAAGTTTTCCAAGTTTTATATGGACTCATCAGGTTCTGCCTAGATCACTTGTGTCTAGGGGTTTTTTAATGAGTGCCGCCACACGTGTTTCACTTACTTACTTTGGAGTTTTGCTTGAACGACACCACGTTCATATACTCCAGATTGATGAGTTGGTCACCAATTTTAATGCTTCTTTTGGCATGATTAATGTCCATTAGATGGCATGCATTGATTTTTATGATCAACTATGGTTTTCATGGATTTGAGGAGCTTCTATGCTTTTATCCATGGTTTTCATGGATTTGAGGAGCTTCTATGCTTTTATCCATGGTTTTTAAAGGATCTTTTGATCTTTTGGATAATATCTTGTGCTTTGAAGAAGTAGCATTTGCCTTCATTTTTCGCACATAATTTTGGACTATGTTCCTTGTACTCTTGTTCATATTCCAACTCGGATACTTAATTGCTTATGTATCGAGGTGAGTTATTTTTCTACCCTAGCTTTATTGTGTTTATTGGGTAGTTATCATTAGAAAGGTGCCAATAATTCAATGTCTTTTCTAATGATGTACTCGAAAAGAGTTATTCCTTGATGTGGTCTCTCGGGTATATAGAGACAGGTTTTAGTATGTGAAAGTCTAAGGATAAGGACATCTTATTCCTTTTATACAGGATTTTATTCATATTTCTCTTCATATTTTCGTGGCATAATAGGGAGTTTTAAATTGTTAAGATATGTATGGGTAGTATCATGGTGGTATGGCACACTAGAGATTCCTCGCATATATTATCTTATGGGATAATTTGGGCTCAAGATTGTTGCTTTGCTTACATCACTTAGCATGTTGCTTTGCTTACATCACTTAGTATGTTGACCTCAACATTCAAAGACAATCTCATTTTCTAAATTCACTAGAAGTTATAGTGTGGGCATTCTCTAGATAAACTTCTTTTATCTATAGCCTGCATGTTTTGATGAGAGTAATCTCGTCGGCATATTCACTTGTTGAAATCTCTTTCTTTAGAGTTCAACGAGTTTATCTTGTTGTGTTTTTCGGATTAAGGAATTTTGGATTCTTCCTTTATTGGCATTAGTTCCATCCTTTAGGTGATTTATATAGTCCACCTAATAGGTTTACGAATGAACATATGCGACTCATCTCGAGACGAATGAACATATGTGTTTTTCGGATTAAGGAATTTTGGATTCTTCCTTTATTGGCATTAGTTCCATCCTTTAGGTGATTTATATAGTCCACCTAATAGGTTTACGAATGAACATATGCGACTCATCTCGAGACGTTGATGACTCTCTATGTTGATATGGATAACTGGGGACGTTGATAATTCCATGGTGCAGATGTGGGTACGTCGGGGCGACGATGAATCCATGTGCAGATGTGGGTACGTCGGGGCGGTGATGAATCCTTGGTTCTTCTTGCTGCTGTTATAATGCCATGTTTTTCTACTTTATTCTGAATGGTTTACAACAAGAAAATTACTTGAGTATGAATTGCTCTGATCATCCGCAGTAGTCTGATGGGCAAACAGAGCATATGAATCAGATTGTGGAGGATATGCTTCGTGCATATGTCTATGGAAAAACATCAAATTGGAAAAAATATCTTTCAATGATGGAATTTGCCTACAACAGTTTTAAACATACGGTTATTGGTTTTAGTCCGTGCATACTTATGTATGGGTATTAACCTAGGGCACCTATTGATGTCGATCTTAAGGACATCGAGCTTGATGCATCGAGGGATTTCTTGCGTGATATGTAGGAAATGCTGACCGAAGCTCGGGATTCTATCAGGAGTACTTAGGATAGGGCACGGTTTTATGCTAATAGAGGACGCTCATCTCGGTCTTTTGAACCAGGAGCATTGGTTTATTTTAATGTTCCTAAAGATTCTCAGACTTTGTCAATAGAAAAATGCTCGAATTTATCTCCTAGATATTGTGGTCCATTTCAATTTATACATCGGATTGGCACGGTTACGTATGAACTAAAACTACCTCCAATTGTTAGAGTTCATCCAGTCTTTCATATCAATAGATTGAAAGGAAAACTAGGAGGTGAGGATAACACAATTACTCCTCAAGAACTCATTGAAGTCGAAGATTTATCCTATGTTTCACATGAATCTAATAAGGTACTTGAATTCAGGGAGGAAAGAAAACCTGTAAGTTGACTAATCCCTGAGGTTAAAATTAGGTGGAAAGATAGGAAAATAGAGGATTCGACTTGGGAGTCGGTTGAGATTGTTCAATGCAGTTCTCCTTCTTTTCATTTGTAAGAGTGCAATGTTTTGAGAGAGGGGAAGTATGTTATATGCACATTATGTGTGTATATACTAGGAGGCTAACCCACATTAGGCTTGTGAGCATGGGAGCATAGGAACAAGCTCTAGTGGAGCATAGGTTAGGACTAACCTTAAGGGTTAAGGTTAGGGTCAGGCATCCAAGGATCACACATAGGAAATGGAGAGTTAAGAGTCACTTGAGGGCCCTCCTATATAATAGGGGCATGGGGCACACTCAAGGGAGGCTTGGAGGCTTAGGCTATGGTCTCTTGATGTTATCTTGAGGCTAGGTTATGTTATGTTCTCTTGTGTGTAGAGGATCATAACTACTCACCTACCATTTCACACTATAGCTACATGTTATTGGATTGGAGTTATACCTCTTGACGGTATGGGACATCAAGGTAAAGGTATGATGTACTTCATTATAATTCAAGGGCTCGGGGGTGGTCGGGTGGATGAGTTTATGCCTGATTTATGCATGTTTATGCATAACAATTATCTAGAGAGATCTTAGGATTTTAACACACTTACCTTGACAGTTTGCATGATATAATTATTTGTTCTTTTATTTATAAGCAAATAGTGGGCATGATATACAACCAATGCTAAGAGTTTAAAGAGCTCAACTTATGAGTGTGCAAAGGTAGATTTGTATGTTGAAATATACAAGTGAATAGGGTGTGTGTGGGGAACAAGCCCTTGGTGGCAAGAGGCTGTAAAAGAGAATATGTAAATGTGAGAGAACCTATGAAAAGGTGAGAAGTATCTAGTGGGAGAGAATAAAGGGTAGCATGAGGAGATTTAGGAGGTGTGGAGATATTCTGGGAGAGGTGGAGAGGATCAAGCAAAAGAGGTGGAGTGAATCAAGGAGAAATCAGTGGGATTGGATGCTTGGATGTAAACTCTATAAATTAAGGCATTGGTCTAATGAGAATTTGCCAGTTTTTGATTATCCATGCCTACATTAAGCTATAAATTAATTGCTCACTAATCACATCTTAATTGTCATCTAATCTCTTTGTTAATGATGTTGATTCTAGCATTTGATCCACCATAGGTCATCACATTGCTGCAAATTTTACATGGTATTAGAGCCTAGCCTAGAATCAATCGAATTTATGAGCCCATTATCTAACTAATTAAGATTAGTAGATGATTAAGAAATAATCACTTTTTTAGTTATTTTCAAGTAGCCCACCACTGCACCCCCAGCCAGTGGAGGGGCTTGATCTCCCTCCCAGGAGCAACATTAGGGTAAGACCTTCTAGACATGCATAGCCATCCTCCCCACAGTCCACAGCCAAGCAAATCGGCGTAGCAAACCGCCTTCTACAGCGTAGGAAAATCGCGATTCTATAGGCGCATTGTTTTTGAAGAAAATCTCATATTTCTGCCGCTCCAGATCAAATTGCTCTAATTCCTCTTGGCCCTAGGGGTTTTCAAGGGTGCTCTACAAGCTGGTGAAGACAGAATCTGTTTTGATCAAGTATACAGTGAGATCCAAGCTCTTCATCAAATCTGCAAAACAGTAGGTGACTTTGGTAAAACAGAGATTAAGCATTCAATGTTTGGTCAAATCTTGTGTTTCTTGGCTTAATCCTCTACTAGACTAATTGCTATTGATGGCCTTGAAAGCATTTGAGCTCATTTGAACTCTAAGGCCTCAGATCTGGACTCCCCACATACTCTTTTTTTGCACATAAAATAGAGGATTAATTTACTAATCAATGATTAATCAGTACTAATCACTATATTTTGGTACAATTGAGGGTTCAAATTAACCTTTAGGTATCTGATACAGATCCCTATAACTTCAGATTGCAATTCAGAGATGGTTTGACACTCCAACTATTCCGTACAGATTTGTTACCCTTGGTTTAATGTAATTTCTGGTAAAATTATGCTGATAAATTTGTGGTAATCATCATCTTGCATTTGACCCACACACAAATTCAAGTTATTCACAGCCAGAGTTGCATTTGGGAATGTGCATAAGAATGAATGCTATATGCATTATGTATTGGGCACATTACATCATTGTAAAAATGGGATCAGACACTACCCTTGTCCAGAACAAGGTAAGAGGCAAGACCTCTTGCATAGATTTGGGCTTGCATTGCATAATGACACAAGATAAACATCAAAAGCCCAAAAGAACTGTCAATAATACATTAAAACATGTTGCTCACATGGAGCAAGAACTGACGGGTCAAGCTCATGGCCCTAGACAACCATGAAAGAAGAAGAACATATCTTTCCAAGAGGAAGATCAACACTGAGAAGAAGAGCTAGAGGAATCATTGAAGGAAGATATGGATGCATGAAGAGAAGCTGCCACCACAACAAGAAGACTGAAAGAAGAGGAAGACATGGATGCGTAAAGAGAAGCTGCCACCACGACAAGAAGATTGAAGACTGTTACCATATTATAGTAGTGATGTGTGTGAACACACTTAGGACCGCCGGGGCACTTTTTCCCTCACTAGGAGGTTTTTTCCCACGTGCATTGTATATACGCCCATTATCTTCTAGGGCTTGTAATCTTTCATTTTTGGCACTCATAATACACTACTGTGTTGTGCTCAAGCTTCCTCATCTTCTTGAAGTTGTGTGTGCATTCCTGCAACCCTAATTCCAACAATTGGTATCAGAGCAGGCTTCCTTCTCCCGGGCAGCATCACCGGCACCTGCCGCGTCATCTCCTCCGATTGCAACGAGGTTTCACGAGCGTCTGCAGGTTAGTATATGCCGTGGGAGAGCCCGTAGGGCTTGGTCGTTTCAGAATTTTGATCTGAAGTCATTTCGCCCTCCGTTTTTGCATTCCAAGTACTGCGCAGGCAAAATCGTCCTACTGTGCAGATTTTCTGTCAAGATTAAAATCTGCAGGACAGGTGCCCATTCGTCTGTTTTGGGCTGTGCTATATAGCACAGGTCGATTTTATACAGGTTTACCTCTTGCAGACAGCATTTACATCTAGTAGTACAGTCATTGGCCATGGCTGACAACAATGATGTATTCCGCATGTTGGCTGCTGAGGATAAGTTGGATGGCACCAACTATCCATTGTGGGCATATATGATGCGACATGTATTGGTAGCAAAGGGGTTATGGAATATTGTGCAGGGTATTGATGCACGTCCTATTGTGGCTGGAAATGCTGCAAACACATCAGAAACAGGTACTGTTGATGATGGTGCAGGCACAAGTGCTGTAGCAGCTGTTCGAGAACCACCACTTTCAGCAGAGCAGATTCGTTGGGATGGTAGAGATGCGCAGGCTCATGCCTTGATTGCGCTGTCTGTCAAACGTACCATTATCCCACATATTCGCTCCTGCAGGACTTCTAAGGATGCTTGGGATGTACTTGCCACATTGTATCAGGCAAGAAATGAGGCTCGTGTTGCTTATCTCCGAAAACAGTTGGAGAATGAGCATATGAACGAAGGTGATTCTATGGATAGCTTTTTGACAAAGATCAAGGATTTCAAAGAGCAGCT
Source organism: Cibotium barometz (assembly GCF_041138505.1). Classification (NCBI taxonomy): domain Eukaryota; kingdom Viridiplantae; phylum Streptophyta; class Polypodiopsida; order Cyatheales; family Cibotiaceae; genus Cibotium; species Cibotium barometz. Next base: position 24,464,499 of record NC_141105.1, read on the forward strand.
CATTTCTGCAGATGAAATCCTGTCAGACAGTTCACTTGTGCAGACTGTTTTGAATGGTCTACCAGATTCTTATCAGGGTTTTGCTTCCACTCTTCGCTTGATGATGAAAGGCAATCCCAATGCCTTATCATTTGAGGAGTTAGTTTCTGTTTTGCTGCAAGAAGACCAGTCAAGGCAAAACAGGAATAGTATGCGTGTCGCAGATCAAGCTTTCGGTGCTAGTCAGAGAAGCGGGAAAGGTAAAGCTGGCTTTTCTTCTAGTAAGCAGAAATCTGCAAATGCTGCGCAACCAAAGAAGGAAGACAAAGATGAGAAGAAGGGTGACAAACAGAAGACATTTTGCAAGTACTGTAAGGAAAATGATCATGTCATCAAAGCGTGTCCTAAGCTGGCTGCGAAAGAGGCTAAGAAGAAAGAGGCTGGTATGGCTGTTGCAGATGCCTCTCCTTCTAACAATGAATCTGCTAATGTTGTGCTAGATACAGAATGGGCATTCAATGCGCAGTGCAGTTATGACCCATCTTTGCATGACACATGTATGTCTGCAGTAGATTCAGATGTATGGTACTTTGACAGTGGTGCCACTAAGCATATCACCTCGCAGCGCAGTTTATTCACTTTCCTTGAGTCTGCTCCCACAGGGAATACTGTCACTTGTGCCAATAACTCCTCTTATCCCGTTAAAGGAGTTGGACAGATTGTGCTGAATGTTGCAAATGGCAACACCTTTACACTTTTTGATGCATTGTATGTGCCAGGGATCAAAAAGAATCTGCTGTCAGTCTCCGCATTTGCCAAAACAGGTTTGGTTGTAAAATTTGTGGATGACAGATGTACTGTTCATGATCTCTCTTGTGGTGACATCATTGTAGCATCTGGTTCACTATGTCGAGGGCTGTATAAGCTCAATATGGATGGCAAATGTGTAGAGGATTCAGCATGTGCTATTATGGATACGCAGGCTATTTCAAATGCAAAACTGTGGCATGCACGTTTTGGTCATCTGAATTTTGCAAGTTTGCTGCGCCTGCAGAAATCTGAAATGGTGTCTTCTTTGCCTAAGCTTGAGGCACCTGTCAAGCATGTTTGTGAGGGCTGCATATTGGGTAAAATGCAGCGTGCTTCCTTTCCCAAAGATGGATCAGTGAGAGCTGAACGCAGATTGCAGCTTGTTCACAGTGATGTTTGTGGTCCCATGCAAACTCCATCATTTGGAAACTACCTTTACTTCGTGACTTTCATTGATGATTTTACCAGGCATGCATGGGTATATCCTTTGAAGGCAAAGTCCGAAGTGTTTTTGTGCTTCAAACAGTTTTTGGTTATGGCTGAAAATGTGTCAGAAAGTAAGATGGGCACCCTCCGTTCAGATCGAGGGGGGGAGTATATGTCTTCAGAATTTAATGCATTTCTGGCTGAGCGTGGGATAAAACACCAATGTACAGTGCCGTATACACCACAGCAAAATGGTGTGGCTGAGAGAAAAAACAGGTCTCTCATGGAAATGGCAAGATGTATGGTTAAGAGTCAAAGTCTACCACATGGTTTTTGGCTTGAGGCTGTCATGTGTGCCACTTATGTACTAAACAGGTGTCCCACCAAAGCATTACAGGTTGTCACTCCATATGAGGCATGGCATGGCCGCAAGCCATCTGTTGGCCATTTACGTGTTTTTGGTTGCCTGGCATATGCATTAGTGCCTGTGCAACATCGCAGAAAATTGGATGACAAAGCTGTCAAATGTATTTTTGTTGGATATAGTGCTGAGAGCAAAGGCTATCGTTTGTATCATCCACAGACAAAGCGCATTTTGGTTAGCCGTGATGTTGTATTTGTGGAAGATGCAGTTCAGCCCTTGGTTTCATGTACTAAGGAGACAGATATCAGCTCACGTGATGTCTATGATACATTGTTGCCTCTTTTCAGTGGTGCACAGTCAAGTGCAATACCTCATGAGGCAGTTTTTCAGCCTATGCAGGTTTTAAATGATGGCACAGATCAGCCTATATCTGATGCAGATGTGCATGATGCACTTGAGGATGAGAGACAAGAGATTGAGGGCTCTAGGAATATGCCTAGATGGCTGGTGCAGACTTTGCGTGACAGCAAGTTGGATGCCCCTTTGTCTAGTCGCACTCGTTCTGGCTCTCATGGTGCCTCTTATGCGTCAGATTGTTATGCATTGGCTGTTTCTAGTATGTGCGATGAAAGTGAGCCTGTTTCATTTGATGAGGCACAAAGTTCAGAAAATTGGATGGCTGCTATGCAAGCAGAATACGATGCTATTATGAAGAATGGTACATGGTCTTTATGTGACTTGCCCCCTGGCAAGAAGGCCATTGGCACTAAGTGGGTATACAAATTGAAGCGTAAGCCTGATGGCACAGTGGATCGCCATAAGGCTAGGCTTGTTGCAAAAGGTTATGCTCAAGAGAAGGGCATTGATTTTGATGAGACTTTTGCTCCCACATGTCGTATGACCACTGTTCGTAGCATCTGTGCATTAGCAGCTCATAATGGTTGGAATGTACATCAGCTGGACATAAAGACTGCGTTCTTAAATGGAGATTTGCATGAGGAGGTGTATGTATCGCAGCCTCGTGGTTTTGTTCAAAGAGGGCAGGAAAACAAAGTGTGCAGGTTAAAAAAGGCTTTATATGGTTTAAAGCAAGCTCCACGAGCTTGGTATGAAAAAATACATGCGTATTTGACTGCACATGGGTTTCAGAATAGTCCAACAGAAAGCACTTTGTATGTTAAACGTGTGGATGGTGTACATCTAATCATTGCTCTCTATGTCGATGACATGCTGCTCACAGGACCAAATGAGAGTCATATTGCTGATTTTAAGGCTGATTTGAATGCCTCTTTTGAGATGTCAGATTTGGGGCATTTGCATCATTATTTGGGGATACAATTTAAGCAGTGTGATGGAGGAATTGCTTTGTGTCAGACAAAGTATATTGAAACATTGTTGCGGAGATTTGGCCTTGAAGACTGCAAGCCTATTGCTACTCCAATGGAGACAGGTTTGAAGTTGAGTCTTCATGATGCTGGAGATCACTTTGATGTCACACTCTATCAGACAGCTGTTGGTTGCCTCATTTATGTATGCATTACGAGGCCAGACATTCAGTTTGCAGTCTCACAGGTGAGCAGATTTATGCATAGCCCAGGCATTAAGCATTGGCAGGCAGTGAAGCGTATCTTTCGCTATTTGAGTGGTACTCGGCATCTTGGGTTGTTTTATCCCAAGGGGGGATCATTGCCGCCAGATTTACATGTTTTTTCAGATTCTGACTGGGCTGGTTGTTATGACACACGCGTGTCCACGAGTGGTTTTTGCTTCATGCTTGGAAGCTCATGCATATCATGGTTGAGCAAGAAGCAGCCTACTGTGGCCACTTCTAGTTGTGAAGCTGAGTACAGGGCAGCTTTCACAGCTACGGTTGAGTGTGTGTGGCTCAGACGCCTTATGGCTGATTTGGGTGTTGGGCAGCCATCTGCCACCACCATCTTCACTGACAGTCAGAGCGCATTGGCAGTTGCGCGGAACCCAGTGTTCCATGCTCGTACGAAGCACATTGAGGTGCACTACCATTATGTCAGGGAGAGACTCTCTGCAGGAGAGATCAGTTTGGCTTATGTGCCAACGCAGGATAACCTTGCAGACCTTTTCACAAAGGCTCTGCCTCGTGAGAAGTTCGAAGCTTTTCGCAAAGCTTTGGGCTTACTCCCTTTTGTGGATTCGTCCACATAGCTAGACACTTCCCTATACATGAGTGCTAGCTCTTGTTCACCGCATCACTCCAGGGGGGATTTGTTACCATATTATAGTAGTGATGTGTGTGAACACACTTAGGACCGCCGGGGCACTTTTTCCCTCACTAGGAGGTTTTTTCCCCCGTGCATTGTATATACGCCCATTATCTTCTAGGGCTTGTAATCTTTCATTTTTGGCACTCATAATACACTACTGTGTTGTGCTCAAGCTTCCTCATCTTCTTGAAGTTGTGTGTGCATTCCTGCAACCCTAATTCCAACAAAGACAAGAGAAGATGTGAGGCTCTAAGAAGTGAGGAGCCCTGTGAAAATCTCTGAGAGAGAGAGAGAGAGAGAGAGAGAGAGAGAGAGAGAGAGAAATGCCACAACCCAATGTAACTTGCCCCAACAGAGGAAAACCACCTCTGAGCCACCGCCGATGATGTAGGCCATGTGGTAGATGTATGTGTGAGTACTTTAGTCAAGGTCATGGGCACTTGTAGTAGCCTTGGACACATAGAGAGAGAGAGAGTGTCAAGGACTATGCGTTTAGGGACTTGAGGCACTGGTCGCGGACTATCAAGTACGAGGGAAACTTGGTATAGGGTCCAAGAGTGCTAGGAGTATTCACTTGAGGGGAGGTGTTGAAATATATAAGTGAATAGGATGTGTGCAGGAACAAGCCCTTGGCAAGAGGCTGTAAAAGAGAATCTATAAATGTGAGAGAACCTGTAAAAAGTTGAGAAGTATCTACTGGGAGAGAATAAAGGGTAGCATGAGGAGATTTAGGAGGTGTGGAGATATTCTGGGAGAGGTGGAGAGAATCAAGCAAACCTGTAAAAAGTTGAGAAGTATCTACTGGGAGAGAATAAAGGGTAGCATGAGGAGATTTAGGAGGTGTGGAGATATTCTGGGAGAGGTGGAGAGAATCAAGCAAAAGAGGTGGAGTGAATCAAGGAGAAATCAGTGGGATTGAATGCTTGGATGTAAACTCTATAAATTGAGGCATTGGCCTAATGAGAATTTGCTGGTTTTTGATTATCCATGCCTACATTAAGCTATCAGTTAATTACTCACTAATCATGTCTTAATTATCATCTAATCTCTTTGTTAATGATGTTGATTCTAGCATTTGATCCACCATAGCTCATCACATTACTGCAAAATCAACATTGTATTCATATATATATGTAGAAGATGGTAAAATTGGAGGCTCTGAGTAAACCTAAGCATGTTAAAAGAGATATTTTTTCAATAGGACAATCTTAAAGGCAGACATCATATAGCCTGGGTGTAAATTTCAACCCACATAGGTATTTGTTTTCATGAAGATTTTTGTTATGCAATATGAATAAGGGTGGCGGGAAGAAATTGTAGTCTATATCATGTACATATGTGGTGGTGGTGGCAAAAATTCATAGTATGCATATGTTGATGTTTGATCCAGATAGCCATTATCATGAACATAGGTGATGGTATATCTAAGAGTAGTGTAAGAATGAGCTCTAGTTATAATTATTTATACTGCATGATGTGAAGGATGTTGAAAGATGGTATGTCTAAGGGTAGTGTAGAATGAACTCTGGTTATAATTATTTAGAGGACATGCAAAGGATGCTGAGAGATGCAATCTTCGCTCGGGCGACATTGTCTTTGTGTACAAAGAGAAAAAAGAGGAGCTTAGGGCTTCTGGAATGGTGGTAGAGAAGAGCTTAGAGCTTTCACGATGACGGTAGATTCAAGGTTCCCTATGCTGGAGAGCATATTACTGCACATAGGCATGGCAAAGTCCAGGCTCACATGCACCCCCCCTCCTCCTCGACATAGATGGTCGCACCACATGTATTTGCTTATAGTTCTTCAGCTTTAAAATTGAATTGTAGAACAAAAACCAGGATTGGCGTATCAATTGACTTGTGGTATTCCAAATCAATGGATCCTTGTACATTTGGATTAAAACCAATGGATTACAGGTCATCACATGGATTATCTCATCTAGCTCTTCTGTTATCATGATTTTTTGGCATCTACTATGTAGCGATATTATTTATGATACAAAGGTTACATGGTTACATAGACAAGCATTTTTTTTAATGAGCTCCTCTCAAATTTGTAGTTAAAGGTTGCAACCATATGTGTTTTTTCACGTCCTTAGCTGTAAACCTATGTTCTACCTATATCACCTTATCCTAGGTATATTTTTTCTTTAATTCTATGCAAAACATCAAGTTTTATGGAAAAGTTGATGTTTTGCATAAAATCGATGTAAAACATCAACTTTTTCATAAAACTTAATGTTTTGCATCAACTCATCGAGTTGTGTGGAAAAGTTGATATTTTGCATCGAGTTGATGCAAAACATATCAAATTTTCCACACAACTCGATGTTTTGCATCAAAGTTGATGCAAAACATCAACTCTACCACAAAACTTGATGTTCTGCATCAAGTTTCAGATGCTCTAGAGAAAAAAGTTAGAGGATCGGAGGTTGATTTTCATAAACGGACTTTTTTAGTGATTCCATTTGCGTTGGCATGCTCAAATGACCTATTCCATAAATTTTGAGTATGAACATGACTATGTTTTGATGCGATCTACAGACGTCACAAAGCGACTTGTTGATGCAGCAAGTCGTTTTGTGACATCTGCAAATCGCATATCGAAACATAGTCGTGTTGGTACTCAGAATTTATGGAATAGGTGGTCTGAGCATGCCCTAAAATGTTGGAATCGCTAAAACAGGCCGTTTGTGAAAATTGATCTCTGATCCTCCAACTTTCTTCCCTGGAGCATGTGAAACTTAATGCAAATCATCAAGTTTTGTGGTAGAGTTGATGTTTTGCATCAACTTTGATGCAAAACATCGAGTTGTGTGAAAAAGTTGATGTTTTGCATCAACTCGATACAAAACATCGAGTTGTGTGGAAAGTTGATGTTTTACATTGAGTTGATGTAAAACATCAACTTTTCCACACAACTCGATGTTTTGCATCGAGTTGATGCAAAACATCAAGTTTTATGAAAAAGTTGATGTTTTACATCGATTTTATGCAAAACAACAACTTTTCCATAAAACTTGATGTTTTGCATCAAAGTTGATGTAAAACATCAAGTTTTGTGGGAAGTTCATGTTTTGTATAATGTTGATACAAAACATCAAGTATTGTAAAAAAGTTGATCTTTTGCATAGAAAGTTAATGTTTTGAATATAAAGTTAATGTTTTACATCAACTTGATGCAAAATATCAAATTACATAAAAGTTGATGTTGATGGAAATTATCAACTCTTAGTTGAGAAGTTCTTACTCAGCATTAAGTTGGCCGTAAATGTTATAGCTAAAACATCCTTACTATGTGTAGTAACTAGTAGGATTCGAACCTAAGTCCCTACCTGATATTTTACAAAAAACTATTTTGAAAAGTATAAACTTTTGTTTCTTAAAGAGACATTTTTCATACTTTCTAAACTCATTTAATAACTAAAGTTACCATTTAACCCTTTTTGTCACATTAAGGACACATCTTCTTTAAAAATGAGTGTGGAATTATTTTTCAAAATTAGACATCTTTTAAATAGCTTATTCATGATATTTTAAAATTCATATGTACGTAACGAACTCTTTAAAAACGTATATATTATCAATTAAGAAATTGTGATACTCAAAAGCTTCAAAATGGATTTTAATGCTATTCTCATCAAGAGTCAAAATAGGGTTTCACAATTAAGATAATAATTGTATCTAGATAATGCTTTTGTAATATAATTATACAAATAGTTTTTTATAGTTGCACTCTGTAGCACATCCTCAATCATACTAACATGGCAGATGACCCAAGGAGTCTAAGCTTCAAGTGTACACATAGAAGAAAAAAAATATATTTATGGATAGTGAAGAAGAGGATGCCTCATCTACCTTCTCAGGGGGAAAGGCACATCGACTAGTGATGGTGTAGCAATGATTATGAGGAACCATTCCTATGCCCCATAAGCTATATGTTTAGAAAATGGCTTCTTTTACAGTTGTATCATTTTTTTAATGGATTGAAGATGGAAATAATAAACATTGTCTCTATTTTGGCATGTTTTTTGAAAACTTATTATTAGATTTTTAATTATAATCTCAAAAAGTAAGCAAAACGAAGTCTTTTTTTTCATGTCAATTTTTGTAAGAAACATGTAAAGTGCCGAAAATATTATCGTTTTTTGGCAGTGTTGTACGCATGCGTAGACCACTTTTTAAAAAGAGGTAAAAAACTGAACTTTTTTGATGGAATCGCTGAAAGATGCCAAATGTTTCTCGTTTTTTGAAAATATTACCTATTTTGTCTGTAACAATGTTTAGAGTGAAACCCTTGATGTGGAACTGATCTAGACTAATTGCAGGAAACGATAATACAATGGATTATAGTGTGTGTATCAAACCACACTTTCTCAAACCTACGCAATCTTTGGTCCTAGCAAACTACATGTACTTAACTGAGCGCTTCCTTGTTAAGAAGATAAAACTCCTTTGGATCTACCTTCAATTAGGAGCTTTGGGAAAAGAAATGAGCCAAAGAAATATAGACGTGAGAGGAACATCAAAACACTTAGAAACACGAGCCACCCACAATTCTCCAAGCCCTAGCTTTGTAAAATATCACCATAATTTTTATGAAAATGACACTAGCCTTATCTTTGGGCAAGGCTTGAAGGAGAAGGAGCAAGAGAAAAAGTAGGACCATGAACCTCAAGGTTTCCTCCATAAACTTCATGAAAAGGGTATTAGATCGCCTTATCTTTGGGCGAAGCTTCAGTGATGAAGAAGTGATAGCAGGACTAAGAACCTCAAGGTTCTCTCCCTCATCAAGTGGTCAAACCATGTTGTTTGATGCCACAATGTATCAAAATATTTAGTGTCAATCCTAAGCTGAGTTTATCCCAAGTTAATCATGATTAACTTGCAGTCCAACAACTATAGTTAGGAAAATCATGACATGGCTCTTTTGTTGTACCATTAGAGATGAATGATATAGATCATTGTTGGTACCAAGAAAACCCAACAGAGTGGACTCCGTTGGCACCATAAGCCTTACTAGCCCCACCAATCAGTCCTCAGCTCTAGTGTCTACATATCAACAAAACCCTTTACCGTGAGGTATGTCTAGACTGTCCCAATTGCAATAGCCACCTCCGTTACTACCAACCCAGCGGTTTCTCCAAGAACTGCACCAGTACAATAGTACTCAGTGTAGAAACAAAAACCCAAGAATAAGAGAGCTATGAGTCTTATATGAGATCAACAAGACCCATATGAGCAATAGAAGTATGATTCCCATATGGGTATCCATGGTTCACGCATAGAATACACCTCTTTATTTAAGGCCATGGTGTAACAAAGGGTAAGAGACCTCAATAATATGGTATGAAGACCCCACCGATGCAATGTTTTTGATGCAAACGCCCACATCATATTACAGAGCATCCTCACAAAGACATTGCACCAAATCCCATGCTCCTAGCACTCCGAATCCTATGCCCAATCCTAATGTAATTCCTATGGGGGCACATGTTATTATAAGTGTAGATTTGACCATGCATGTAAGGATTGCCCCAAAAGAGTGACAATCACCCTCATGGTGGTATCAAAAGCATCTCCCTTCACTTTGATAGCCTTAACTTGTTAAAAGCATACAAGGAGAAATCATTCACATAGTATCTCTTAATGTAATTACAAGGCTAAGACGAGGTCTATAGCCAAAGGAAAATCAAAGGTTCTTGCCAAATAAGTAGAAAGCACAGGCTTTAATTTTGAAGCAAGCATCTGAAGAGCTAGAGGTGCAAGTCCCAAAAGCTGCAATAGCTCGTAAAAAGGGTAATGGCTAATGAACCAAAACCCGAAGTCTAGAAAAACAAGACCTTGAAGAGCACATGTAAACATAACGTATGATCAATTGTCAAGAGCAATGATGTCGTGACCATCAAAAGTGGTTCGAATGAGAGCTCCAAAGCTACCTCCCTTGCAGAGATAGCCTGCAATCTCCCACTTAAATCCATGCTCAAACCCGCTCTGCCCAAAGAAAAGAAACCCATAGACTATGAAAAATCAAGGAGTACCCCAACAACATTGTGTTAGAGAAAGAGAGAATGAAACAAGACCAAGAGCTTGTGGATATATGCTAAATTAGAGCCAGTGTTAGAGAAAGTGATCGAATATAAACCACAAACTATGACTGAGCATATCCTAGATCCTATCCCAGAGCTAATTTTTTATATTATTAAATGAGTGAGGGATCAGTAGAGTTTTCCCAATGTTGAGATATCGAGCTCAATTAGTGTTGTGGACATTGATGACCCACCTGGGTGATAGCTTCTACACTTATTCCACTGGCACGGTTGGTGAGATTATGGTTGATATGTGAAACGACAGGCTATATGACATAGCCACTTTGGAGTGCTAGAGTTATGGCATAATTATAGCGCTAACTCATATAGTTAGGTTTACATTGCACACTATGGACCGACCATTGTATGTTATAGTAGGAGAGTACTTTTCCTTATATTATGTACTCTTATCTTTTTATGATAATGGTTGTGGAGAAGAGAAGAAGATGGAAGAAAATTCAAATATCCATCTCTCTCTCTTGTGTCTTGCTCTCTCTTATGTGTGTGTTTACTGATAGGAACTCAAGCTTTCCCTTATGTGTGTGTTTACTTGTAGGAACTCAATCTCTCTTATGTGTGTGTTTACTTGGAAGAACTCAAGCTCTCCCTCCTGCAATCTCTTTATGGTATCATAGTTCCATTTTGTGTAAGAGCTAAGGAGGCAAGCAAGAGGCAAGAACAAGGTAAGAAAGGAATCAGTACAAATGTAAGGATACTTCCATCTCTTTTCCTCTTTGATTTTGGACCAACACCTTTGGCAGCTATGAGAGCTACCAAGCATATAGGGAACTCATTGTCTCAGATTAAGGCATGTATTGTGTGGAGTTTACATAGTTAACTGAATTTTAGCACGTATGAACAAGGATGCGGTACACATGGGTAAGGAAATTTCCATCTCTTTCCTTCTTTGATTTTGGAGCAACATCTTCAGTAGCTATGAGAGATATAGCAGGCAGATAGGGTATCAAATTGAGGCATCCATATTATGTGGATTTGACATAGTTAACTAAATTTTAGCACGTTTTGGTGTGATTCAATGTATTTCAAGCCTTGTTTTGGTTTCAGTAGACACTGTGTGAAGTATCAATTTTGACTCTGTGTATGTCCAATTTCTAGTTCAATGAAAAGTTGCAACAAAAATTTGATTACAGGAGGATAGTTTGTGTAGAGAATCTAAGTATTGCAGGTGTTGGTCCAATTTCTAGTTCAGTGAAAATTTACAACAAAAAATTGGTTACAGGATAGTCTGTGTAGAGAATCTAAGTATTGCAGGTGTTGGGAGATGTATATGCGTATGAGTTATTGGTTCACATACAATGCCATTATAATAGGTTTAGAGTACCGTTGTATAGAAGGTTGCGAATTTGCTGTTTAGAAGCTTTCTACATCACTATTTGGTAAGTTGCACAAGTAAAGATGTCTGATAGTCTATCACAGATTGTGAGTGAGAAGCTAGACAACAATAACTTCCAAGCATATAAGTTCAAGATGACCAATTTTCTTATGGGAAATGATATTAGGATTTCAATCACAGGTGACGAAAAGAAGCTAGAGATTGCTGAAGAAAAAATCGACCTCTCATCAGTAAGTGCAAGCATATAAAGCATGGCATGAATAAGCCAAAAAGGTGATATATTGGTTTTCTGTCTATATGTTAGTGTGACAAATTCTATGATTATGCATATGCAAGATACACAAACACTTAAGGAGGCTTGGGACACCTTGTTAAAGATGTATAACACAAACACCCAAGCTCGAAATGGGAAGCTTAAGCAAGAGCTGCATAATATGACTAGAGGAAATTTGAATATAAATTATTATTTAGTGAAGGTTAAAGGGCTTGTAGATGCCCTTGATTCTATTATATCACTAGTAGATGATGATAATATGGTGTCTGCTATGACCATGAATGGTCTGGCAAAGAATACAACCAGTTTCAGATCTCCATTAGAGTTTAAGAGAGCTTACTTGTTTTTCAGGAATTGATTTCTCTTCTCATCCACATGAGGAGATGAATATTGGGGAGGGTTTCATCCTCTATAAATTTAAATGAGTAGGCCTTCTACTCAGATATAGGTAGAGACTAGGAGAGATCATCATCTAGAGGTCGATATGGAGGCTGTTTTGGAAACACAAATCATGGGCATCAATAACAATAGGATTCAAATATATAATAGGTGGAAGTGGTCACTCTAGAGGTAGGGGAAGCCAGAGGGGCCGAGGTAGTTGTGGAAAAGAAATCAGAGTGTAAATAGCATAGGGTGTTATTATTATGGTAAAACAAGGCATATGGTAAAGGATTGTTATAAAGAGCAGAATGGTATTAAAAGTAAAAGGTTACAGTGAGGCAACTATGTATCATCAAGTAAAGAGGGTGGTGATGATAGAAGTGAGTAGCTATTTGTGATATAGCATATGATCAATTTCACAATAGGAGATGTGTCAAGATATGGAGATGTTTGGTATGTGGATTATGGCTCCTCTAACCATATGACTAGTCATGGTGAGTGGTTTAGAGACATGCAAAAAATGGAAAAACCAAGTTATGTAGAAACAAGTAATGATATTGCACATCCCATTACACATGTTGGTAAAGTATCATTGTTTATTCAGGATGGCAAAATGAAGTACTTTGACTTATATACTTCATGTTTCAAATATTATAAATAACTTGGGTTCTATTAGACAGATGGTTGAGCAGGGTTAACTGAGGTTTAGTCCTTAAGGATATTTTATGGAAGACTTTAAAAATCAGTGTCGCTTGGTTGCAAATAGAAATGGTAGGATGTTTACATTAGATATGAATATGCCTGAGGTAAAGGAAACCATGTTTACACATGGGATAGGTGTCATTGCAGATATTGACATATGGCATAAGCACATTGGCCATGTGAATATACAGCATGCAGGCCCAAAGTATTGTTGGAGGTTTGCTAAAGTTTAAGGTTGATGGTACGCATAAAGTATGTGAAGCATGATAGCTTGCTAAACATGATTTCTTACATGAAAATCATGAAAACATGCTAGCTAGTAGGCCAAACATGATTTCTTACATAAAAATCATGTCAGTGCAAGGTTATTAGATGTTATACATTCAGATGTGTGGGGACTGACAAAGATTGCAACATTTGTAGGTTCCACGTATTATATTACATTCATTGATCACACTAGGAAAGTGTGGGTTTATTTCATGAAGGAGGAAAGTGAGGTCTTTTCTCCCTTGCATAAATTTAAAGCCTTCGTCAAGAAGAAAAAAGATATGTAAATAAAATTCTTGAGATCAGATGGTGGGGGAGAGTATTTCTCTAATAAGTTATGTGATTTCTTGAGAAAGCAGGGAATCAAGAGACAATTTACATGCAGGTACACTTGTATACATGATATAAGCACCAGGCTATGAGAGTGATGCAAACCTAGATTTTATGTGCAGAGGTTATGTAAAGCCTTGTATGGCTTGAAGTAAGCACCCACAACGTGGTGAAATAAGATCGAGGAGTATCTTGTTACTAGTGGAATTTTGATATCTAATGTAGATTTTTCACTTTATGTGAAAAAGACAGATAGAGGGATCATATAGTCATTTATGTGGATGACTTGATTATCACTAGTGATAATCAAGTCAGATAGAGGGATCATGCTATTAGTCATTTATATGGATGACTTGATTATCTCACTGGTGATATTGATGCTAACATACATGATGTTAGGAGACTTTTGAAGTAAAAGTTTGAGATGAAGAATTTGGATATGAGCTGTAGTATTTCTTGGGCATAGAGGTGTCGAGATCACCTCACGGCATTTTGCTATTACAAAGGCAGTATGTCTTGGATATGTTATCCAAGTATGTTATAATGACAAGCTATAAGCCTATTTCAATGCCATTGGAGAAAAACACAAAGCTTTCCCCATAGATACAAGTGAGCTTTTGGAGGATTCCACTATGTACAAGCATATAGTAGGGATAGCTTGATCTACATGACCATACCTAGACCAAACTTGATATACAAGCCCCTAGGAAGCCACACTTGGATGAGACTAGATGGATTCTTAGGTACATAAAGTCCACAATTGATTATGGACTTTTTTATGAGACTAGTATAGAGATACAACTACATGGGTACACAGATGTTAATTAGGGTTGCAGTCAGGCAGGAGAAAACATAAACCAATGGCTTTATGTTTTCTTTTGGGAGTGCTCTGTGAGTTGGAGCAGTAAGAAATAGTCAAGAGTTGTCTTGTCGAGTATAGAGGTAAAGTAGAGGGGTGCTACTATGGCATTTTGTAAGGTAGCTTAGTTTTAGAAGCTACTTGTCATATGGGTGAGCCCATGGATAGGGCCATTATTATTTATTGTGACAACATGAGTAGCATACAACTAGCTACTAGTAACCCAGTATATCATGCTAGGATGAAGCACATTGAGGTGCAGTATCACTTTGTGTGAGGGAGAAGGTTCTAGAAATAAGTGATGTAGAGCTGGTATATGTAAGAACAGAGGATCAGGTGGCTAGCATCTTCACAAAGGCAGTTGGCACACAGAGAAGCTCCATAGGTTTAGGATATTTCTTGGAGTGCAGCGTGTGGAGTTGAGCTAGAGGGGGAGTATCGAGCTTAACTAGTGTTGTGGACATTGATAATTTGTTTGGGTGATAGATTCTATACTTATGCCACTAGCATGGTTGGTGAGATTACGGTTGATATTATACCAATGGACGACAGGTTGTGTGACAAGAGTTATGGCATAGTTATAGTGCCAGGAGCTCATATACTGAGGTTCACACTATGGACCAACCATTATATGTTATAGTAAGAGAATACTTTCCTTTATAGTATATACTCTTATCTCTTTATGTTAATGGTTGTAGAGAAGAGAAGAAGATAGAAGAAAATCCAACCATCCATATCTCTCTTGTGTCCTACTCTTTCTTGTGTGTGCATGTGTTTACTTGCAAGAAACTCAAGTCTCCCTCTCCCCCCTGCATTCTCTTTAGGCCTCATACAAACATGTATCCATTCTCTTTAGGCCTCATACAAACATGTATCCATTCTTAAGAGGCCCACAAAACAGAACCAATTCCAGAGCCTCTACCTTTGGAACCAATCCAACTAAGCCCACATTGCTAGATGTAGTGAGGGAGGACTCAGTGGCCTGTAAAGAGAAATAATTCCAGAGTCTTTATCTTTGGAACAAATCTAACCAAGCCCCACATTTCTAAATATAGTGAGGTGAAACTTGGCCTTCCATGGGTTCACCATAGCCAACGTAACATCTTTTTTGAGGTGATCAGTGACAATTTTATCTCATTCCTTCAAAGGCACCACCTCTTAGGGAAGAATCAATGCATATACCTTACACATTAACAAGTTCTAGCCCACCTCATAGTGATTACAAGCCTAGTGAGTGTGAGTATTTCACCACCTACTGGCAGGACATAGCAAGCCTCTCATAACCTTATTATCTTGAGGTCCGAGTTTCGATAAGTTCTCTTTTTACAAGGAAATTCTCAACTTTAGAGAGACTTATCAGACTGGATGAATAGGAATTTAATAGCCATATGCTATTTTGAAAGTGATGAAATGAACGCACTATTACCTTTATGTATAAGGGACTAATGATCGCCGATCTTGGATGGAGGTGCTGGTGTTAGCATAATCACCAAGGTTTGGGAGGGTTAGGGTAGCCTGCCGCTCGTAGGGTGAAACCCTTGTAGAAGTGAAGCTTACCAATGGAAACATAGCAAAACCTGTAGGCGTCTTGCAAGATGAAAAAATCAAGACCTTTAGATTAAGTCTCCACAACACATTTGTGATGATGGATTTTTAGAGAAGATGGTCATACACAATGGTCCTTGAAGGCCTTACATGAGAGAAGGCAAGTTTATGATTAGAAAACCAATCACATATATATACACAAAGGCAACCAGTTCTTAAAGATAAACCTAAAGACATGTAACACTTATCCTGTGGGGGGACAAGGTAATATTGCTAATGACTCTAACATAGATTTACAAATGGCTTTAGTCAAAACCCACAAATATTACGAGTTGTTGGTTGGATAGTGAAGATAAGAACTAGGATAACAAACCTCTCCCACCAAAGCTTGATGACTATGAGGATTGGGTTTATGTGAATTATGAACCTCTCCCTAAGGTTGACGATGGGTCCATGTCTTGGTAACCAAGGAAACTCTTCCACAAAACCTTGGAATAAGGTTCACATGAATATGGATGGGACAAAAATCACCTCGATGTTCATGCTTATTAATGCAACATTCCTCTTAAGCCAATATAAATTTTGAGCCTGGATATCTAGTGATTCATCTAGAGAGGTATCCTCTATAGGACCAAATTCTATGCTATATCCACAGTCACACCCGACCAAGGAAAATGAAACTAGAAATTCTAAGAAGTTCTCCTCCCCATAGATATGGATCTTCACTAGCTTCACTACCTCAAGGTCATGGGTTCACATGAAACCTACACCTGCCCAAGAGTGGGAAGTTGATTTAAACAAGGTTGATATTTAGACCAAGATAGTGGTCTATAAAAGTGACAAGGAGCCCATGAGTTTTGAGCAAGCCAAGCTCTACCAAGATGCCATATGTAAGCTCAATAAGGTTAAGCCCAAGGTAAAGAAGATAGTAAAGCTCAAAGAGCTCATTGAGCTTCAAGAGAAATATCTAAGGCAAGTGCTCAAGTACTACAACATTAGAGATAAAGTGGTCCACATGGGATCAAAGGATCCCGAATGAGAGCCACATGCCTCATATGATGGTCCTACTGAGGTTAAGGAAATAAATGTTGCTGGCCCAAGTGACTAACTAAAGCCAATGTTCATTTCCAAGGGGTCTGGTGTGGCTAAGTATGAATGCTCGAATACACATGGCTCTTTACCCAACAACCAATAGAAGTGACTCCTAGGATTATTTGTGTTGTGGTGGACGTGAGACATTATAGGGATCCTCCTATCATCACAGTGTTCCAAGAGTGTTCTAGCTCATTATTAATGCATAACATGCTAATCTAAGTATCATGGTGGTCCAAGAGTGTTCTCGCTCATTAATGCCTACCATCTTAGTCTAAGGATCACGATTGTGGTGCAAGGAGATTTATGATGATAATTTGACAATCATGTCTTACTTGGATATTTGATATATGATGTGTGACATAGACATATGATATATGCCTGTTATGATAAGAACTATATGATATATGTTTTCATTGAAAAAGGATTGTTTTTCAAAGGAGTGCGTGTGTGAACTTTATGGTATGTATGAGTAAGCTGGCAATTTTCATCGAAAGGACTATTTTTCAAAGAAGTGTGTGTGTGTGTGAACTTATTTGGTATGTATGAGTAAAGTGGAAATTTTTAATTATAGGTGTGTAAGTTCACACCCGCTACGTAGGTCCACATTAGGCAGAAGACTAGACCCATGGGATTGGACAAGGCTAGGTTGAGCCTATCGATATGGCTAAAGTAAAAAAAGGATTAAACCTTGTAAAGGGAGTGGTTGGTGGACCCAATGTAATTTATAAACATTATAAACTTGTCTTTAAAATGAGAAAAACCTATGATGAGTAATTTAGTTGGCAATCATAACATGGATAGAAGAATTTTCTTCATAATTGAGGAGTCAAGACATCTTTGAACCTCAAAGAGCCACTTGATGTGACCTGCTTGTTTGTGAGAATTATAAAGGAAAAACACCTGGAGATATCGTTCACTTTTCTTGCAAAGGAATTTTTCTTCTCAAACTGAGAGGAGCTGATGGAATAGCAGGACATTATGATATGAGGCTCTGAGTGGGTCTCTCTACCCTTAGTGTGGTTCTACTCTCATAGATAGAGGGGTAGGAGTCTCACAAATTTATCCCCATTAGAATTGAGGCCGTCTTTAGTGTGATCATGTGCCAAACCTCGATAAATGGCTTCTCTCTATGGAATTTTTGTGTATTGTGGATAGGAGGTGTAGGGCTCTTTTAAAATGGGATCATTGGTGAGAGGGATCCAATGATAGGACCCATCTGGCATCTTGACCTCCCTTGAATTATATGTATTAGGGTAGGACTCAATGTAGTCTAAGGTGAGTCGGAGATCTGTGCTCCATGGTTGGTTTTAGAGGCCAACCTTGTCAAGGTAAGGGGCTAGTATGGGTAGTTGAAAATTGGCACGACACTCTATCGATGCAGATAGGTGAACCTAAAATGGCTTTTGAGGGGGGATTTGACTTGGGCATGAATGAGGGGCTCCTTGGATTGTGTAGAGAATGTTAGGGTCTACGGAGCATGAATGGTCCCTAATGGTGAGTGCCATCTTGGGTGAATGGATCAAGAAGATCTAGAGGCCACTTGCTATGTTCCCTATGCAATGGTGAGTGTCATTTTAAGTGAATGGATTAGGAAGATCTAGAGGCCACTTTCTAGGTTCCCTATACAACGGTGATGAAGTCGTTGTGGCTCTGTTAGCCATTATGATATGAGGCCTTGAGTGAGTCTCTCTACCCGTAGTGTGGTTCTACTCTCATAGATATAGGGGTAGGGGTCTCACAAATTTAGTCCCATCAGGATTGAGACCATGTTTAGTGTGATCAAGTGCCAAACCTCAGCAAATGGCTTCTTTCTGTGGAGTTTTGGTGTGGTGTGGATAGGAGGTGTAGGGCTCTTTTAAAATGAGACCCTTGGTGAGAGGGATCCAATGATGAGACCCATCTAACATCTTGACCTCCCTTGAATTATATGTATTAGGGTAGGACTCAATGTGGTTTAAGGTGAGAGGGAGATCTGTACTCCATGGTGATTGGTTTTGGAGTCCAACCTTGTCAAGGTAAGGGGCTACTTTGGGTAGTTGGAAATTGACATGACACTCTACCGATGCAAATAGGTGACCCTAAAGTGGTTTTTGAGGGGGGGTTTGACTTGGGCATGAATGAGAGGTTCCTTGGATTATGCAAAGCATGTTAGGGTATAGGGAGCATAAATGGTTCCTAATGGTGGTGAGTGCCATTTTAGGTGAATGGATCAAGAAGATCTAGAGGCCACTTTCTAGGTTCCCTATGCAATGGTGTGAGTGTCATTTTAGGTTAATGGATCAGGAAGATCTAGAGGCCAATTTCTAGGTTCCCTATAAAATGGTGATAAAATGGTTGTGGCCCTATTACCCTTGATTTTTAACATCAATGTTCCTTGTATACGGAATTATATCCAAAGTTTAAGTATGTGCATGGTCATTGTGTGAAAAGTGTTGGGCTAGTCTAGGTGGTTGTCAAATTTGTGGGTTGGCTAGGTTTTGAATGGGGATTTTGGACTAGTTGATGAGTGGAAGCTTTTAGAATTTTTGGGTGCACTATTAGACTATCCAGGTAAGTTTCTACAAGCAAACCTAGCTATATCAGCTCTACCCTCTATAGGGAGCACTCTACGAAGGAGGGCTGAGGAACTTTTTACCTTACTCATTGGTTTTTTAAGAAGAGGTTTGATGTTGGTGTTGCTTCAAGCAGTTCTTATTAGATCACTGGTGCTTTCTAATTGTTTCACATCTTGGTCCTAGCTTCTTGATTGTGGTGTAGGCATTGTGCGTGGGGTTGTTAGTTGTGTAATTATAGCTTGGTTTGTGACTTTTCTACTCATGGTCTGTTCCTTGTAAGGGTACCAAAATTTTGGTGGTGGCTATGCCAGTGGCTTTAGGGTTGGGTGTTTGAACGTGCCTTGGCTAGCCAAGGGTACCCATTCCTTCTTCTTAGTGACGTCCCTGCCATGAATCCATTGAGGTATACCCATTCCTCTTGGGTACCCACCAAGAGGAATGGGTGTTTGAACCTGCCTTGGCTAGCCAAGGTACTCTTGGGTACCCATCCTCCTTCTTAGTGACCTCCCTATGAATCCGTTGAGGTTGAAGTTGGGAGTCGGGGAGGGGAATTTGCTGAGGTTTTGGGTCTCCATTATGGATGGAGAGGGTGTCCACAACTAGTCAAGGCAAGGGGAGTGTTGTGTGTTAGGGGTTACCTAGAATGATGGTGTGTGATTCGATAACAAGGCTTGGGATGTTGAAAGGTCTGGGTTATCCTCATCACCAAAGCGTAAAATAACCATTCTATAGGGGATCTTGAGCATCACAGTTCTTCATTTCCAACACAGCTAACTACACAATCAAGGACCATGCTATAGCTATCCCCTTCCAAGGATTATGCTTTCTCTCATTGTACCTATATGGGGGTCACATAAAACTTGCAAGGCATAGGTTAACATCTAATGAAAAAAATTGTTTAAAAAAAATTGATGGTCGTGATTATGGATTGCGAGTTGTATCCTGGTAGTGGTTATTGGTAGATGGTGTTAGGGGTGGGTGGCCCAACAAGGTCCACATCTCCCAAGATAAAACATTGTCCAGCTCACCTCAGTGTCAACCAAGGCGAGCCATGAAGCTAGATGGTGTTTTTAGGTTAACTCTAGCACGAGAAAGTTCCATAGCTATTTATATCTCGATTGAACCTTAAAGGTTCGGCTACATGTATAGAGGTCTATGTGCATAGGGGTCTATGGCCTCTTTGGTTCTTCTTTTATCAGTGTTCATCTTGAGACATGTGCTCTCTACTTTTTGTTATATGCCTCTCATTTCTCTTAATTTTCTTATGGATTTGATAGAGCATGTCCCAGGTGAGAGATCCATCATAACACTTCAACTTGCTACCATCAAAATATCCTTCCATCCCAACCCCATCTAAGGTCTCTCTCTTTACGACGACAGCTTGAGGAGAAATTTATGTGACTCGGTAGGACTTTGGACTCTATACTTGAGTTTCCTTTTGGTACTCTTATTACTATACATAAGTATCATGTCTCCTACCTTCATGCACTTATCATTGAGTTAGTTATCCAAACAATTCTCTTGTGCCATAGTTTGGACTTTGGACTCTGTACTTGAGTTTCCTTCTGGTGTTCTTGATACTATACATAAGTACCATGTCTCCTACCTTCATGCACTTTATCATTGAGTTACTTGTTATAAAACAGTGCTTTTGTGCCATAGTTTGGACTATGGACTCTGTACTTGAGTTCCTTTTAGTGTTCTTGATACTATACATACCTTCATGCACTTATCATTGGGTTAGTTGTTATGACAGTTCTCTTATGCCATAGTTTTTCAACCATAAATCCATAAGCGGATCACAATCGTCTAAGTGTAAAGTTTCTTGGCCAACACTAGCTCTCGGGGTGCAACATCCCAAATAACTATAGGAGAAGAAATCATCTAGCAATAACATGCTCCATCATTATCTGGAATCCTTGACACATGCCTCATACAAGCACACACAAGTATTAGATCCACATTCATCCAAGATGGGCTAGGTCCTTGAAGGAACACCTTTGTGTGAAGTACCCGACAGATGATAACCACAAAACGTCCAACTTGTGAGGCACCTTCACAAGAAATACTATACCACACAATACCATATCACAATCAATTTGAAACACAATTTGAATAATACAATCTTTCATGCTTAGAGAGAATGCATCAAGCATATCAACCATTTTTCCAAGTAAATCATTGTGGTTTGGGCAGGACAATCCATCCCTCGGGATGAGATCCACCATGAATTCCATAATCTTTACTATCCAACATAAATCCTAAACCCAATGGTTAGGGTTTGACCATAAGGTAAGATCCTCCAAATGGGTCTCCTTCTTATCTCAAAAAGAACTTTGGTCTATTTTATACTCTATCCTTGATTTGAGAAATTAGAATTCTTTACTCATTTAAGGGCCTCAATTCAAAAAAAGGAATTTCCCATGGTGTTTAAGCCTTTAGGCCTCTAAGTGACTCAATAGTCAAAGCTCAATTTTTCTTTCAATAACCTAAAATTTGACAATTTTTTAAAGGTTTATCGACCTTAGCCATACAGTAAAAATTTATCTTTTACTTATTGTTTTAATCTTGAGACCATCTATGGTTTGGGTAGGGCTCAAGGTGAGCTATTTACAAGGATTTTAACCCAATCTAGACCTAAAATTACTCAATAACTTCTAGTTTTAAATTAGAAATATATGTATTATTCTCTAGTGCTAATGTGCACAATTCTACACATACATTTTCCTAATGATCCAATGTCAAGTATGCATAATGGTACACATAAATTAATTCTTTGGAGTCAAATGTGTATAATGATACACATAAATTATCCTATGATTTAGTTTAAATATGCACAACCATGCACATAAGTTTTTTCTGAATCTTAAATGTTTGTGTGAACAATGATGCACATAGTTTCATAAAGCTTAAATGTTTATGTGCACAATAATGCACATAGTATCCTATGGTCTAAATATTATGTGAAGGAGGTTTTCTATATTAATGATCTAATACCTCAAAAACAATTTCTAGATTTTAAACTATCGCTAGAAAAGTTCTTCATTCAACTAATCAAAAAGGGTTTTCATCTTATTCTTTATCCAAAAAAGCTAAAGGTAGTAACGACTACACTTAAGTCACTATCCGACATCAATATTAATTGATCAAGGAAATTTTACTTTAACTCTTTTATCCTAAACAAAAAATAATAATCAAGGAATACTTCAAGGGTCACTAGAATAATTTATGCCCTATAACTTAGATTTTTGGAGTCACTTTCATAAAAATCAAAGCCTATGTGCATAGGGTAAGTTCTAGAGATAAATAATCATAAAATTTTTGTTTTATAATTATGATCATAAAACATAAAGAATCATAATTTTTTGTTTTATATTATAATTCCTAATATAAGAAAATCTAATTTACATTATTCCTTAAAGGTTTAAGGTTAAAAGGGATCTTTTTTCCATTAAATAGACCTATATTAATTTCCACCTCCATTTATGGACTTTAGCAATGATATTCTAGTAGTAGGAACCACGAACTCCATGGAGAACATGATTGGTGTGAATAGCCCTTATTAAAGTCTAGGTCAGAAGATAAGGCTTGTTGATGCCTATAAAAGTATGTACTTGGGAGGTCCTCTAATCACAAGAGTATCATTTGAGTTGTGCAACATATTTCTCTTATTCTTACCATCACATCTCTCTCTTTCTCTCAACCTTCTCCTTCATGAAGTATACCCACACTTTCCTTGTGTGGTCATCAATAAATGTCACATAATACCTACAGCCTCCCATAGACATGGTCTTCGTAGGACCCCATACATCTGAATGCACAACATCTAGTGCATTTCTGCTAACATTTCTGTTACGTGGAAATACATGCTTTGTTTGCTTTCCAAATTGGCATGCTTCACATATTCTCTGTATACCTTCAACTTTAAATTTTGGCAACCTTGTCACAATTCCTTTAGTCTGCATAGACTTCATTCTCTGCACATTCACATGTCCAATTCCTTTATGCCAAATGTCTGTGTCTGCAACAATTCCTCAACCATTTGCATCTAATCCCACTGATTTCTCCTTGATTCACTCTACCTCTTTTGCTTGATTCACTCCACCTCTCCCAAAATATCTCCACACTTCCTAAATCTTCTCATGCTACCCTTTATTCTCTCCCAGTAGATTCTTCTCACCTTTTCACAGGTTCTCTCATATTTACAGATTCTCTTTTACAGCCTCTTGCCAAGGGCTTGTTCCCGCACACACCCTATTCACTTGTATATTTCAACACCTCCCCTCAAGTGAATACTTCTTAGCACACCTGGACCCTATACCAAGTTTCCCTCTTACTTGATAGTCCGCGACCAGTGCCTAGCACACCTCCCCTCAAGTGAACTTAGCACACCTCTTACTTGATAGTCTGCGACCAGTGCCTAGCACACCTGGACCCTATACCAAGTTTCTCTCTTACTTGATAGTCCGCGACCAGTGCCTCAAGTCCCTAAACTCATAGTCCTTGACACTCTCTCTCTCTATGTGTCCAAGGCTACTACAAGTGCCTGTGACCTTGACTAAAGTGCTCACACATACATCTACCATGTGGCCTACATCATCGGTGGCTCAGAGGTGGTTTTACTTTGTTCGGGCAGGTTACATGAGTTGTGGGGTCTCTCTCTTTCTCTCTCTCAGAGACTTTCACATGGCTTCTCACTCTTTAGAGCCTCACATCTTCTCTTGTCTTCAGTCTTCTTATCATGGCAGCTTCTCTTCACGCATCCGTGTCTTCTTTCAGTCTTCTTGTTGTGGCAGCTTCTCTTCTTGTGTCCATGTCTTCCTTAAGCTTTTCTTCTTGGTGTGGATCCTCTTCTTGGAAAGAGATGTTCTTCTTCTTTCATGGCTGGGGCCATGAGCTTGTCCGTCAGCTCTTCTTGTTCCATGTGAGCAGCATGTTTAAATGTTTTGTTGATAGTTCTTTTGGGCTTTTGATGTTTATCTTGTGTCATTATGCAATGCAAACCCAAATCTATGTGGGAGGTCTTACCTCTTGCCTTATTCTAGACAAGGGCAGTGTCTGATCCCATTTTTACACTGATGTAATGTGCCTAATACATAATGTGTATAGCATTCATTCTTATGCACATTCCCAAATGCAACTCTGGCTGTAAATAATCTTGAATTTGAGTGTGATTTGCAGGCATTAACCAAGGATTAAATGTAAAATGATGATTACCATAAATTTATCAGCATAATTTTACCAAAAATTACATTAAATCAAGGGTAACCAATTTGTACGGAATGGTTGGAGTATCAAACCAGCTCTGAATTACAATGTGAAGTTATAGGGATCTGTATCAGATACCTAATGGTTGATTTGAACCCTCAATTGCACCAAAATATAGTGATTAGTACTGATTAGTAAATTAATCCTCTGTTTTGTGTGCAGAAAACAGAGTATGCGGGGAGCCCAGATCTGAGGCCTTAGAGTTCAAATGAGCTCAAATCCTTTCAAGACCATCAATAGCAATTAGTCTAGTAGAGGATTAAGCCAAGAAACACAAGATTTGACCAAATATTGAATGCTTAATCTCTGTTTTACCAAAGTCACCTGCAGATTTGATGAAGAGCTTGGATCTCACTGTAGACTTGATCAAATCAATTTCTGACTTCACCAGCTTGTAGAGCATGCTTTAAAACACCTGGGGCTAAGAGAAATTAGAGCCATTGCAACTGATGAAGAAGAAATCTCAAATTCCCTGTAAATCTGTGAAAATTGGGAGCTTGCGTGGGCGGTTTGCTGCACTGATTCAATTGGCTGGAGCACAGATGAGTTGGCTATGTTGGGCTAGAAGCAATGGGCCTAATTTGATGTGTGCAAGGAGATAGAGCTCCTCCACCAGCTGGGGGTACAAAGCGCTTCTTGAAAATAACTAAAAATTTGATTATTTTCTAATTATCTACTAATCCTAATTAACTAGATAATGGGCTCATAAACTTGATGGATTCTAGGCTTGGCTCTGATACCATGTTAAAATTACAGCAATGTGATGAGCTATGGTGGATCAAATGCTAGAATCAACATCATTAACAAAGTGATTAGTAAATAATTAAGATATGATTAGTAGAGTTTACATCCAAGCATCTAATCCCACCGATTTCTCCTTGATTCACTCCATCTCTTTTTCTTGATTCTCTCTACCTCTTTTGCTTGATTCTCTCCACCTCTTCCAGAATATCTCCACACTTTCTAAATCTTCTCATGCTACCCTTTATTCTCTCCCAGTAGATTCTTCTCACCTTTTCACAGGTTCTCTCACATTTACAGATTCTCTTTTATAGCCTCTTGCCAAGGGCTTGTTCCCGCACACACCCTATTCACTTGTATATTTCAACATCCAACACCATACATGAGGACAAGGTCCCCCGTTTCCAATTCTTTGTGTTTTAGGTTATGGTCAAACCAATGTTTTCTCCATAATTTCTCGACCATAAGCCCATGCGATGTAATTAGCCGGGTTTCATTGAGTTTCTCTAACTCAATCAACCTCTCAGCTAGCACATTTTTCGTAAGCCTTTCTTGTATAGTAATATGCAGGCTCAGAACTAAGAATTCCATATGCACTACCGCATCAATGCCATAAGCTAGAAGAAAGGGAGTGTATCCCATTGCCACCTTATACAATGTACGATAGGCCCACATTGCTGTAGTGAGCTTGTGTTCCCAATCCATTCGACACTGGCTTCTAAGGTCTTGGTCAAGATAGCACATAAAATCTTGTCAGCACTCTTAGCTTGGCCATTTGCTTGCGGATAATAAGGTGATGATTTTCGATGTATTGCAAGGAATCCCGTGAGTAAATGTTCAATCACCTCATTGATGAAACTTGAACCTCGGTCACTAACTAATTCTAATGGGCAGCCAAATCTAGAAATGATATGTTCATACAAGAACTTGGCTGTAGTTTGAGCATCAACTTTTTTAGAGGCTCTCACCTCTGCCTACTTGATGAAATAATCTATGGCCACGATAACATAATGAGCTTGGGATGGATGCGCTGCTGGACTAATGGGCCCAACAAAATTTATCCTTATGTTGTGGAAGAGAAAATTGTTGACATTCCTCGTATCTTTTCACAAATTCTATGGCGTCCCTGAATAATGTAGGCCACCATGGCCCTGCTTGGAGTACTTTGCGAGCGATAACTTCTCCAACGAAATGTGATCTGGCTGTTCTTGAGTGTGCTTCTTCTAATATCGTGATGAATTCATCTTCTCGCACATATCTCTTGAGGATATCGTCTTTGCCCAGCTTGTATAGTTATCCCATAATCAATTGATATGGTGCAGCTAGCTTAATATGCTGACGCATCTTATCTTTGTTCAAGGGCCGATCTTGTGGAAAACCATGAGCTAGGTACTCTGATAATGCATCAATGTGTACATGGAATACAAGGTCCCAGTTAGGTGGTCACAAAATCGGTACACTAGCCAGTGGAAAGATCCATGCGCCCTCCGTGCAATGAATTCTGGGGGTGCTAGTAGCGCAAGTAGCACTTCTTGCGCAGGCAGAACCTCTCACTCGGGGCCTCACCCACACGGATATTCGAACAAGAGACTAATCCCTCGGTTCTTCCAAAACCGAACCTGAAAAAACTTCCCTTGCCCAGCAGATATAGGCAATTCCTCTAGGATATTTTTATTCTAATATAGTCAAGAGCCTTGACTAAACCAAACTGATCCGACCGAACTCGTAAGTCACATGGTCAGATCAAGGAAAAGACTTGCAATTCCTCTAGGATATTTTTATTCTAACGTAGTCAAGAGCCTTAACTAAACCAAACTGATCTGACTGAACCCGTAAGTCACATGGTCAGATCAAGGAAAAGACTTGCACTTGGATCATAGATTCCAACGCTTTTTTCCTCATTCAAGAGGCACAGCCGTTGATTCTTTTCCATAGAACAAGGGTTATCCAGGATTTACTTCAACTATCGTAACTTAACAGAATTGAGTCTCATTTTAGGGATCCATCATTCCAGCCTAACCCCATCCAATCCTATGGGTTAGCCAACCGCCCAACCACTGTAGTGATAGGATCCATTTAGAAATTTCGTTATGTTTCCCGGGTACCAGGGAAAAGAGTTCCCAGGCCCCCTAGCCGGCACTTCAAGCAAACTTCAAGATAGTCACACCACTTACACACCCAATATTAAATTGCCTGTTTCACAGATTCAACTGTCTCTAAAATAATCTTTTAATTAAACCATAGTATCACTGATCATAATCCTCCAAAATATAATGCTTGAATTATAATTTCCAATCATTCCTTCATTGGTGTACCTATGGCATCATTGGCAACCAGAACGCTCACTACCTATTCACTCAAGGGCCTTTTCAATAGTTCCTAGCTCATAGTACCCGGTAATTGAATCACATAAGAAAATCCAGATGGACTCTCTGTTGAAGATCAGCAAGATCAACCAACAGATCCATATAAAAGAGCAATGGACTCATCCGTTGAGGACCAGCAACAAGGACAATCAACCAGATCCATGCCCAAGTTCAGAAAACAACTCTAACACCTTGTTCCATTTTCTTCCTCGACGCACGCGTGGGTATCTTCGGCAACCCAGAGCTCGAGCACCGTATGGTCAACACCCTCTAGGTTCTTTTGCAGGTCACCTAGCGCTTCACTCCTAGGCCACTTCCTTGGTCCCTCATCCACCGTACCGGAAGCTCACCATTTAAATCGAACCGAGGCTGGTCAAGACCTCGGCCGACCTTGCTACACGAGACGTCCTTTGTTGACTCTCTATCAGCTATTGCAACTTTATCACTTAGGTCACCACGACCTCATCACACAAGATGGTCAAGAATGCTTCCCAAGCATTCTTGACATAAAACAGTCATTTAAAAATAGGTCATAAATATAATTTCTAATGAACTCTCATCTTTCCACATCAATTCACTTTGCTTATTCCACATCCAATCATATCTATTCCCATCATCCTTCATCCATTCTCATCCAATTATACCATATTACACCTCATCACATCTATCCACATCACATCACATTCATCCACATCACATCCAATTACATCTATTCAGATCCTCATCACATCACGTCACATCCATCCTCATCACATCTACCCATATCCACATCACATCACATCACATCTCATCCATTCACATCTACCCTGATCCACATCACAGCACATCACATCCATTCACATCACATCTCATCCATTCACATTTACCCCGATCCACATCATATCACATCACATCCATTCACATCACATCTCGTCCATTCACATCTACCCCGATCCACATCACATCACATTCATCCACGTCACATCCAATTACATCTATTCAGATCCTCATCACATCACATCCATCCTCATCACATCTCATCCATTCACATCTACCCATATCCACATCACATCTCATCCATTCACATCTACCCTGATCCACATCACATCACATCACATCTCATCCATTCACATCTACCCCGATCCACATCACATCTATTCACATCACATCTCGTCCATTCACATCTACCCCGATCCACATCACATCACATCACATCTATTCACATCACATCTCGCCCATTCACATCTACCCCGATCCACATCACATCACATTCATCCACATCACATCCAATTACATCTATTCAAATCCTCATCACATCACATCCATCCTCATCACATCTCATCCATTCACATCTACCCATATCCACATCACATCTCATCCATTCACATCTATCCCGATCCACATCACATCACATCTCATCCATTCACATCCACCCCGATCCACATCACATCCATTCATATCACATCTCGTCCATTCACATCTACCCCGATCCACATCACATCCATTCACATCTACCCCGATCCACATCACATCCATTCACATCATATCTCATCCATTCATTCACATTCATTTATATCTCATCATATCATATTCACATCTTATCACATCACTTTTAGTACGGTTTTCTACTTTTGATATACCGATGAGACTTTTCTAAGTTTCTGCCAATTGCTTGGCCTAGTTAAAGGTACTTTTTCTCGATAGATATTTTCATATTCTTTCTCAAATTTCTCAAGTAAATATATTCAATATTCTTCTTTTTGAGTAAAAGATTCATGGGATTTACAAAAATCAATTTTACCCATATTTCCTAGTAAATTTAATAATGCTCAAATTTCCACTTTTGATAAATACTCATAATTTGAATTATGCCAAAAATTCCTCTTTTACCATTTAATTTCTTAGATCTCAATTATCATGGGAATTACTTTTTTTGCATAAAAATAAATTTACCAAAAATTACTCTTTTACCATTTAATTACTTGATTCTCAAATATCATGAGAATTCTTCTTTTTGCATAAAAATAAATGTTACCAAAAATTACTCTTTTACCTTTTATTACTTGATTCTCAAAAGTCATGGGAATCCCTCTTTTTGTATAAAAATAAAGTTACCAAAAATTACCCTTTTACCATATCATGGGAATTCCTCTTTTTGCATAAAAATAAATTTACCAAAAATTTATCTTTTCTTTAATTAATTATTTATGCATAAACACTAAAATTTTGTTTCCCATGATTTTGATGAAAATCATTCTTTTAGCATAGGATGTCCAATCCTAAAATATGGTAGTCCTCTTTTAGCATTATGCATAAAAATAAGATATGTATTATTTTCTAAAAATTTTACCATAGCATCGCTCTGCTATTACTGATAATTTTTAATTTTTCTAAAAAGAATAAGACTTTGTAATACAATTATGATAGAAGAACTATCCTTAAACTTAAATCCAAATTATGGAATTAAATCATAAATTTACCATAGTTTTATTAACATAAAAGCATTAAAATACTATTTTCTTAACCTCTAGCTTAACAAGCTTAGATTTCGGTTTTGAATTAAGAATTTATCAATGAGAAGCATTCTTTTTCTAAAGAATTAGCCATAGGAATGACTATTCTTTTGGGAGAGAGAGATATACATAAAAAGCATTCTAAATAAGCATAAAGATTAACTTTTTGTGATTAGTCATTAAAGTTCTTAGAGAAATCTTGATTTGCATTAAAAATAACTAATTAAAAACTTCTCAAGCTTGAGAGGGGTTGAGAAGTGAAATTATTTGAGAATATTAACAAAAACCATGAAATTCCTTCTTACCTCTAGGTTTGGCTTGCTTCTTTATCTAGAAGTGAAGCTCCCAACCAATCAGTTGGTTTAGTGAGTTGAGAAGAAAGCTCCAAGAGTTGTTGAAGAGAGAGAGAGGCTCTAATTTCTCCAAAAGTAGAGGATTTTTAAGGGATAATAGAAAATATGATTATTTTAATGTAATACTGGCATGGTATAGCTCATAGATGAGAATACAAAAGAATGAGGGTCTATTTATAGGTGAGGGAGGCCACTAACTGAGTCCAACTAAGTTCTAGAATTTTCTAGCTTCTGTTTTGGATAAGATTTGGACCAGTTTAGCTCCCATTTTGATCCAATTTGATCCAGGAGAGATAAAAATATCACAATTTTTTTGAATTAAAAAACCTTCCCACACATGTGAAAGAGGCGCCTACCTCAAAGGTCTTCCCCTCCTTACCAAGGTGTCAAAAATTCATCATTTCTCTAAAATATCTCATTTTTTTAGTGACATCTCTTAATTTTTAACTAATAAACCTTGTACTCAATCAACTCTTCATCTTATGTGAGCATTTACTCATTTTTGGGTATTTTATTTTATTCTTTAGATTTATCTCATCCCAACACTTGGATTAATCCTATTGGCCCATAGGAACCTTAATTGGACCATAATCTAGAAATTTCTAAAAATCTAGACCCTTAGGCTAAGGTCCCTTACATCATTTTTAATTGATTCCTAATGCACATTGGAAAGTTCATTTTGAACTTCCGTTTCAAGGGACACCATTTTAGACACTAGGAGGATTTTTATATCCAAAGATATCTCAATTTTAGATTATCTCTCTCTAGGGTAAAACAAGATCTTTCTTTTATTTCAGAGAGGGAAATAATTACAAGAACAGAAAGGGAGGTTCTTACACCTTTACACCTCAAAAGCTGGAGGGAGGAATCTTACACCAGTTCTTTCTTCAACTTATCATATGCTTCTTGGCATTCTTCAGTCCACTAAAAGATGATGAGTAGTAGTCTATACAATGGCTTGATAATTTTAGCATAGAATATGATGAATCGTTAATAATACCCAACGTGTCCCATAAACCGTTGCACACCCTTGTAGTTTATTGGTGGGGGTAATTCTAAGATCAACTTGACTTTACTCTCATCAGTGTAAATACCATTCTTAATGTGACCTAAGATTACACCATGTTTGACCTAAAATTGGCACTTTAAAGGGTTTAAAGATATGCGGTATAATCGGCATCTCTTAAACACCTTCCTTAAGCAGGTCATGTGTTCAATCCATCGTGAGTGTACACATAGATCGTCAATGAATACCTCAAGCCACTTTTGCAAAGTAGTCCTTAAAGGCCATGCACATCAATCGTTGGAAAGTTGTTGGGGCATTAGTGAGGCCAAAAGGCATAACCTTATAAGCATAGGTCCACATCGTGTTGAAGGCTGTCTTGTGTTGGTCTTCTCGTGCAATGGACACCTGATTATAGCCTAAAAACCCATCCAAGAAGTTGTATGCTTCCTCCCCTACTACCCATTCTAATATGTGCTCCGTATATATGGTAATGGGTAGTGGTGTATCCTGGTAGTTGCATTGACTTTTTTGACATTAACACAGACTCTAAGCTTTCCATTCTTCTTTGGCATAAGCACGATTGGCAAAAGCCAATCTATGTGCTCAATCTCATTGATGAAATTCGTAGCGCGATAAGCTTATCAATTTTCTCCTTTACTATATATGCATATTTAGGATTCCTCTGGTACAATTTTTGCCTAGATGGTCTCAATCCTTCCATGATCGGGAAACTTGCATTGAACCACCTCAGGTGGTACACCCTTCATTTCCATATATTTCCAAGCAAAATAATTGAACTCTTTTAGGAGAGCAATGAGTTCTAAGTCATTGGAAATGTAGACAGGTCTGGGATCCTTCCTTGACTCTACAATGTCTACCTCCTTAACTTTTGCTGGCCCATCACAAGACGTGGATTGGCCATTTTCCTTTACTCTTTTGGCTATCAATTGGACCATTTTTTGTTCATCAATGGTGTAGGTTTTGAAATGGTCTGGCATTGAGAGCAAGTATGGCTTGTCATTCTCATCATCCTCTATCCGAGCCATCGCCTTGCTTTCCTCTTACTTGGCTTCAACTAGAGCCTTGCTTTGTTTCCTTCATCCTGCCTTAGTGAGTTTACGCGTATCAAGATCTTGAATCATAGTTTTCTCCTCTTGTTTTCCTTCTAAGGTTATCTTACTCAACTCCACACCCGAGTTCTTAGAAAACTCATCGTGCACCTTGGTGACCTCAAGATATCTTAGCCACTGGGGGTTCATGGGTTTACTTGCATTGTTGAGCAATATACCTCTTTTGTTTTTGCCATTTCCTAAGGCATTGGGTGCTATTGCAATTATGTGATCTAGGCACTTCTGTGCTTGAGGCTTCATCCTACGTTTCCCCTTCTCTGGGTTGCACATTTACCATGTGCACTGAGGTTATGGGAATCATTCTTGATTCAACATACTTTGTTCCTCTGGGCGGCAACACATTTATGGTGGAGAGTACATGCATCTCATTTTCATTAAAGTTTGGAAGTGGAAGTGATGCGTACATCTCATTCTCTTCCTCTTCCCATGAGTGTTTGTGCAAGCAAGGAGCTCTGATACCTGTTAACCTCTCACCAAGAGGAAGCTCATCATAGGGAGCAATACCTTGAGCACTCATGGGAGTTTACACCATATCCAAGAGAACATATGTTACAAGGAGAAAAGATGACCAAATGTCATAAGTGAGTGAAAAGGTCATAAAGTGAGTAAAGTTTTGCACCAATCTTGCTTTAAACACTTAAGTTCTTCACTTTGCACTATTTTCTTGATAATCTTTATGGATTTTCTTCATAATTTTTACACTAACTATCACTATTTTAAGGAACTCTACACAGCTAAATAAAACTTTGCACAAACTTCAAGAAACTGCACAAACTTCAATGAGCTAGAGTAATCTTCAAATTTTTGCAGAGAATCTGCAACAACTGTTATAATAATTTGCACCAAAAATCTGTTCTACACAACAATCTATACTCTGCACAATAATTTGCATATAACTATGAAAACTGCACATCAATCTTGATGTCTACATAGCAAACTGTACTTTGCATAAACTTTGTAGTCTGAATATTCTGCATAAACTTTGTAGTCTGAATATTCTGCATAACCTGTACCAATCTTTGAAACTGTAATGAAGTTTTTACAAAATTGCTTAAGAAACCAAGCTTCTTGTAAATCTGTTCCAATAACTCCAAGATTTTAGAAAATAGGACAGAAATAGAGGCTTAATAAATTAATAATTGGAACTGTAAGCTCTCTAAGCAAGATAATGCAAGAAAATCTCTCAATTTTGGCTGCTAAAATCTCTGTAAACCCTAATTCAAAAGTTGTAATATTCCTCCCTCTAGCTTTTGAGGTGTGCAGGTATAAGTACCTCCCCTTCTGATCTTATAATTATTCCCCTCTCACAAATAAAAGAAAGATCCTGTTGTACCTTGTTTTAGCCTGGAGAGAGAAATGGTCTAGAGGGAGATAATTCAAAATTGAGATATTTTTGGATATAAAAATCCTCCTAGTGTCTTAAATGGTTTCCCTTGAAACAGAAATTCAAAAAGAACTTTTCAATGTGCAATTGGAATTAATTAAAAATAGGTATAAAGGACCTTAGCCTAAGGGTCTAGATTTTTAGAAATTTTTGAATTATGCTCCGATTAAGGTTCCTATGGACCAATAAAATTAATCCAAATGTAGGGAGAATATAAATTGAAGAATAAAAGAAAAACCTCCAAAAATGAGTCAATGCTCACATAAGATGAAGAGTTGACTAAGGACAAGGTTTATTAGTTAAAAAAGAAGAGATATTTAGAAGAAATGATGCATTTTTGACACCTCAATGTGGGGATGTCCCCTCATGAAGGAGGCGCCTATTTCACGTGTGGAGGAGTTTTAAACTCAAAAATAATAAGATATTTTCATCTCTCCTCTCTCCTGTTTCAACTAGATCCAAAAAGTAAGCTAAACTGACCCAAAAATGGTCAAAAATTGACCAAACTGATCTGGAAAATTCTAGAATCAATTTGCTTGGTTAGAGGCTCACTTTTTCCTATAAATAGAAGCCTCCCCCTTTGTAAAAGGTTAATGGTGTTTATGCACTGTTACTCTACTCCTACCCAGAACTATTAAATTTTCTTGATAATTCAATTGTTTTTGGCTTAATCCTCTCCAAAGTAATTGGTGGCCACTCTTGCTTCAAACAAGAGTAGAACCCTCAATCCCTCAAGCCAAAGGAAAGCTTACAACTCTATGTAAGCTAAATTTTTCTTACTTTTTAATTTTAAATCTATAGTTTTCTTGATTTTCTTGTTTTATAGTTGATTAAAGAAAATTCTAATGCTATGCCATGATGAAAAGGCCTCCCCTTTCTCTTCTTTACAATTCAGCCTTTCTTTATTCTAGAATGTTTAACAAAAAGATTAATTAAACTTTTCTTATTGTTTACTCTCTTGGAAATTAAAAATTATGTAGATTAGAGTCCTTTACATCTGATTGGGGTTAATTTAAATTGAAAATAGAATGTTAAAAATGAGAAATGGTCAGCCATACAAAGCCGGTTATGGTAAAATTTTCTAGAATTTTGTGGAAAAGAAAGTTCATTTTTATATTATTCCAAAAGAGTAATTCCCACCGTTTGTGCATTCTAAAAGAAATATTCTAATTTACTCTATGTACATATTCACCTATGAATATGCATGGATATCACTGATATTAATTATTAAAATTAATTTCTATGCATAGAAAGATGCATAATGAAAATTTTTATTATAAAAGTGTTGTTTTCATTGAATTTAATTTCTATGCATAGAAAGATGCATAAAGGAATTAATTTTATTTCAAAAGTGTTATTCTCATTAAAATTGATTTTATGCATAGAAAGATGCATAAAAGAATTATTTTTATTTCAAAAGTGTTATTCTCATTAAAGTTGATTTTATGCATAGAAAGATGCATAAAGGATTTATTTTTATTCCAAAAGTGTTATTCTCATTAAACTTGATTTTATGCATAGAAAGATGCATAAAGGATTTATTTTTATTTCAAAAGTGTTATTCTCATTAAAATTGATTTTATGCATAGAAAGATGCATAAAGGATTCATTTTTATTTCAAAAGTGTTATTTTTATTAAATTTGAATTTATGCATAGAAAGATGCATAAAGGAATTATATTTATTTCAAAAGTGCTATTCTCATTAAAATTGATTTTATGCATAGAAAGATGCATAAAGGATTTATTTTTATTTCAAAAGTGTTATTCTCATTAAAATTGATTTTATGCATAGAAAGATTTATAAAGGATTTATTTTTATTTCAAAAGTATTATTTTCACTAAATTTGATTTTATGCATAGAAAGATGCATGAAGGAATTATTTTTATTTCAAAAGTATTATTCTCATTAAAATTGATTTTATCCATAGAGAGATGCATAAAGGATTTATTTTTATTTCAAAAGTGTTATTTTCATTAAATTTGATTTTATGCATAGAAAGATGCATAAAGGAATTATTTTTATTTCAAAAGTGTTATTCTCATTAAATTTGATTTTTATGCATAATTAGATGCATAAAGAATTTTTATATCAAAATTAGAATTCTCTTAAAATCTATGTTTAAATTCTATGAATAGATATGAATAGAGGTGATGAGAATGTGAGGTGAATAGATGTGATGTGAATTAGATAAATGTGAATGAATGGATGAGATATGATGTCATGTGAATCAGGATGTAAATGAATGATATAGGATGTGAGTGAATGTATGTGATGATAATGGATGTGGATGTGTATGTGAAGAATGGATATGGATGTGTATGTGAAGAACGGATGTGAATGTGTATGTGAAGAATGGATATGGATGTGTATGTAAAGAATAGATGTGAATGTGTATGTGAAGAATGGATGTGAATGACTATGTGAGAGAATGGATGTGGATGTATGTGAAAGAATGGATATCGATGTGTATGTAAAAGAATGTGATGTGATGTAAAGAGATGTGATGTGACCTGAATATATGTGGATGTGAAGTGATAGATATGAATGTATGGATAGATGTGAGTAGTCGTACATATGAACGATTGGATAGATGTGGATAAATGAGATTAGATGTGTATGAAGGAGATATGATGTGGATAGAAGTGATGTGATATAATGGCGATGAGAATGAATGTAATGGATATGAATGAATGTGAATGTGATGGATATGAATGAATGTGATATGATGGGATGTGAATCGGGATAGATATGAATGAATGAGATGTGAGGTAAAATGAATGAGATGTAATGTGAATGAATGTGATGTGGTCTGAATGGATGAGATGTGAATGAACGTGATGTGATGAGATGTGGATATGGGTAGATGCGAGTGGATGAGATCTGATGAGGTTGAATTGAGGAAAGATGTGATGATATGAAAATGATGTGATTGGATGAGAATAGGAATACTTATGAAATGGTTGTGGAATTAAATAATGTGGATTGATGATGGAACAATGTGGAAAGACGAGAGTGTTGGGAAAAGCATAATGAGTGATAATGCAAGCTTAATGTGAGCAAGGGATGATAAATGAGCTATGGTGGTTCAAGATAATCCATGGTGGTCACATGAGCAAAAAGATAATTAGCTAGCACTTAATCAAGGATTAAGGGAACATAATGGCAGCATAATGAGGAGCTTCACATAGCATAGAAATTCGTGTATTTCTCATTAGGAGGGCCATCATTTTATAGCCAAAGTGTACATGGTTGAGTGACATCATTGCTTACATATCATCAAGGGCATCCAAGGCCATCTCCCCCCACATGGCTCCCTAGAATATAGCCTCCAGAGCATCTTCTGAAACTCGCCTATCTCAAGTGGGGGTTTACCCTTCACTCACCTAGATTCTCTTCATATTACATGGTCCTTTTACATTTCATTGTGTGCCTTAACCTTAGACCATGACATTGATCATATATTCCAACACCCTCCCTTGATCATGGCATGGTATATTGCCCTCCCTTGATCCAAACATTACATGAAAGAAAAAGCTTAACTCATAAGGAGTATAGCTCTACAGTACATAAAAGAAATTAGCATTGCTCATAGGGAGCATAGCTTCTACATTGCGAAATGAAAACAGCATGACATGAAAACATGAAAACATTCCTCTCCCATACCCCATCATCATCATAGCATCATCATCATCATATCCATGGGCATCATCATCATTTGTCGGTCATGGAGACCCAACTCCCCATCAATCCCCCCTTGAGGGCTACATGGCCTACTGAGAGATATTGTGGGAATCATAAAAATAACACATAACCTACATCATCGGTGGTTAGAGGTGTCCATACATAAACATTTGGGTAAGAGAGGGCATAAACATTGTTGGCTTTAGAAAGCCCATTCTGCATCTACCGCTTCATCAAAAGAGGTAGTAACATTGTTACATGCTTGAATTGCTTCTTCGGAATCATTCGAAGTGCTTGCCATATTTGCCTGGTTGGTGTAGCATTTGTTGGCGAGGTGACCTGGCTTTCCACATTTGGTGCACATTCGCTTTGGCTTGTCTTTGTGGTAGCAATTCTTGGCAAGATGTCCTGTCCTTCCACAATGTGTACATTGGAGTGGTTTGCCGGCTTGCTTTTGAACAAGGTATCCCTGGGTTGAGACAAGATCAATGGCCCTACCTTTCAACTTCTTCTCTTCTTCCAAGAGAACACTCTCTATTCCCTCCAAAGTGGGATCCTGCATGTACTTTAAGGTCGGCATGAGTGTATCATACTCGGATGGCATTGACTTTAGGAGGATGGCTATGGCATCACTCTCCTTGACTGGTTCATTGATGGCTTCGAGCTAGGCCATCAAGCTCTTCATAGTGTTGATGTGAGACGCAAGTGTCTCATCAACCTTGAACTCTAGACTGTAAAAGTCTACTTTGAGACTGATTTTGCTGTGGAGGCCTTGAGCACCAAAGGATTTATCCAGTGAATTCCAAGCAATTTGTGAAGATGTTCCATTACCAATGTAATGTATATAACTATCTTCAACTCCAAGGGCAATGAGAGCTAATGCTTTCTCATCCTTGGTTTGCCAAGAGACTTCTCCTTCTCGTGTGGCAGGTTTAGGTATAGTACCATTGACTATGCCCCAAACTCCTTCTTTCATTAGTAAAAACCTCATTTTGACTTGCCAAGTGTGGAAGTCATGATCGTTGAATTTCTTGATAAAAGAGGATGATATGTAAGTTGACTCCATGATTGGAATTGAACAATGCAAAGTATTAAAAGCTAGAATCCCCCTTCACCATATAGATGCATGATATTACTCAAGAATTCCCCAAACCCATAAGCCTTTGCATAGTAATAATAACTGGGCCTAGACTTGATTTTCATCCTAGGTTTTCTAATTTTGCTTTTGGGTTTCAATGATTTCTTGATATAAGCTTCATTAGATGATTCCGCATCCGAAGGCATGATTGCAAAGAGGTATTCAACTCAATATGCATATTAGAATGTCATCTCAATAGATAATTACTATTAAGTACATGATGATTAGTGGAGGTGATTAATTCAAAGAGGGAAAATTGCCCCAAAAACAGAGTGAGCTTTGAGCAATTGAATGAAGCTCTTCCCAAATGAGAAACATAAAATGCTTTAAACCAAGTGAAAACCAAGGTGTTGGCTTTAAACTCAGCACTCAAACATGTCAAGATGCTGCTTCAATCTCTGGAAATCTTCTCTGCAATACAGCATGTACTGCCACTGATAAATTAGTTCAAACAGCAGCTACAATGGACCATTGCTCATGAAAATCAACACGTGGGAGCTTCATAGCATCAATGTTATGCTCACAAGAGGAATTAGCAAACCATTCACCGTACGGCGCTAATTTGACAAATTTTGCTGCGCAAAAGCGTGCTGTTGCAGAGTTGATTGCACCGCATAGAGTTCGTGGGAGCTCATATGGAGCTAGGCGTTAATGGAGCCGGCTGCTAGCTTTCTTTTGAATCAAAAAGCTTGTGATTTGATGGACTATAGAGCTCGTATGAAGCAAAAAACCAGCAGGGGGTGAGTTGGAGCTTTAATGGAAAGCTTGAAAAAATGAGAAATCTAATTAATGTGGTTAATTACTATGCCTAAGGATAATCATGGCTCTGATACCATGTTGGGAAAAGCATAATGAGTGATAATGCAAGCTTAATGTGAGCAAGGGATGATAAATGAGCTATGGTGGTTCAAGATAATCCATGGTGGTCACATGAGCAAAAAGATAATTAAGTAGCACTTAATCAAGGATTAAGGGAACATAATGGCAGCATGATGAGGAGCTTCACATAGCATAGAAATTCGTGTATTTCTCATTAGGAGGGCCATCATTTTATAGCCAAGGTATACATGGTTGAGTGACATCATTGCTTACATATCATCAAGGGCATCCAAGGCCATCTCCCCCCACATGGCTCCCTAGAATATAGCCTCCAGAGCATCTTCTGAAACTCGCCTATCTCAAGTGGGGGTTTACCCTTCACTCACCTAGATTCTCTTCATATTACATGGTCCTTTTACATTTCATTGTGTGCCTTAACCTTAGACCATGACATTGATCATATATTCCAACAGAGAGTTCGTTATAGAAACTGTACGTATGACCTATTTTTAAATGACTGTTTTATGTCAAGAATGTTGGGGAAGCATTTTGACCGTCTTGTGAATGAGATCATGGAGACCTAAACAGTTAAAGTTGCAACAGCTGACGGAGAGTCAATAGAGGATGTCTCGCGTAGCAAGGTCGGCCGAGGTCTTGACTTGCCTCGGTTCAATTAAAACGGTGAGCTTCCGGTACGGTGGATGAGGGACCAAGGAAGCAGCCTATGAGTGAAGCGCTAGGTCACCTAGGAAGGATCCCAGAGGGTGCTGACCATACGGTATTGGGTTGCCAACGATACCCACGCGTGCGTCGATGAAGATATTGGAACAAGGAGTAAGAGTATTTTTTTGAATTCGGGCATGGATCTGGTTGATTGACCTTGCTGGTCCTCAACGGATGAGTCCATGGCTCTTTTATATGGATCCGTTGGTTGATCTTGCTGATCTTCAATGGAGATTCCATTTTGATATGTGAATATATTGCCAAGTACTATGAGCTAGGAACCATCAAAAAGACCCCTGAGTGGACAGGTGGTGAGCATTCTAGTTGCCAATGATGCCATAGGTACACCGATGAAGGAATGATTGGAAATTAGGATTCAACCGGAGATTTTGAGGATTATGATCAGTGACAGTATGGTTTCATTAAATGATTGTTTTAAAGACAGCTGATTCTGTGAAAAAGGCAATTTCATATTGTGTGTGTAAGTGGTGTGACTAGTTTTAAGTTTGCATGAATATCCGGCTAGGGAGCCTAGGAACTCTTTTTCCTTGTACCCGAGAAAAAACCTAACCAAATTCTTAATTGGATCCCATCACTACAGTGGTTGTGCGGTTGGCTAACCCACGGGACTGATGGGGTGGCTGGACTGATGGGTCCCTAAATTGAGACTTAATTTTGTTATGGAACGATAGATGAAGTAAATCTCGAATAAAAATTGTTCTATGAAAAAGAATCAAACGGTTGTGCCTCTCAATGAGGAAAAAAGCGTTGGTCTCTATGATCCAAGTGCAAGTCTTTTCCTTGATCTGACTATGATACTTACGGGTTCGGTCAGATCAGTTCAGTTAGTTAAGGCCCTCGACTACGTTAGAGTAAAATTATAATGGAGGAATCGCCCGTGCTTTTCGAGTGAGGGAAGTTTTTTTGGGTTCGGTTTTGGAAGAACCGAGAGACTAGTCTCTTGTCCAGATATCCATGGGTGAGGCCTCGAGTGAGGGACCCTGCCCTGTGTGCAAGAAGTGCTACTTCCGCTGCTAGCATCCCTGAATTCGTTGCACGGTGCGGAGAGGGATCTCTCAACTGGTATCAGAGCGAATTGGCTAATGTGGATCGACCGAGAAGCCAAATATGTCAAAAAGTTATGAAGTAGCAGTAAAAGGTTGTAATTGTGTGATGAAATTCATAGAAATTATTCAGACTGAAATTCATAAATTAGTAATTGGTTCTTCAGATGAAAGTACCACAATTGCATGGAATCCCTGACTTGCTTGAGGCCTAGACATGATGGTATTTATCTTATAATTCCAAGGACTGTGACTACCCGTATATACCGAGGGTATAACTGTAGCTCTTTACTAGCAGTATATACGAGTAAATCTAAGACTTGAAATTATAAGCACAAATGCTATCTACATGATGAATTCGAATGTGGTTGATATGATTTTTAAATTTTGGTTGAGAACTGATGAGTTGATTTGGATTCTGATTGAAAAATGATGATTCTTGAATTTTGGTTGAAATGTAATAAGCTGAGCAATACCACAATGAG
The DNA here is from genome assembly GCF_041138505.1 of Cibotium barometz. Lineage (NCBI taxonomy): Eukaryota > Viridiplantae > Streptophyta > Polypodiopsida > Cyatheales > Cibotiaceae > Cibotium > Cibotium barometz. The sequence continues at coordinate 24,506,420 of NC_141105.1, forward strand.
GATGAATGGGGCGAGTCCCTGTGATGATGTTCGTAACTAGAATGACGATAATGACTTCAGCAAATCACTATGAGATTAGTGGATTGTGCTGATAGATTGCTACTGTTAACACTTGACCCAGTGGATCAAGTTAAGGGATGTCAAATTAAAAATCTGTAAAATTGAAAATTCCCATGGAGGACTGTTCAGATGAAAATTTCGGTCTAATGGACCATAATTGTGTTAAGGATATGAATGATATGATTTGAAGGAATTGTTATCTGATGATGAGTTCTATATAAGGGATCGTTATCCCAGGATTCTGTTGGGTTGACAAGACTATAAGGAACCCCAGAATCAGTTGGATCTTAAGGGAAAGAGTTGTCCTCTAGTTTGCGAGATGAGGACATCTCGCGTTTTTTCTGATTGAAAAATGATGATTCCTGAATTTTGGTTGAAATGTAATAAGCTGAGCAATATCACAATGAGGATGAATGGGGCGAGTCCCTATGATGATGTTCGTAACTAGAATGACGATAATGACTTTAGCAAATCACTATGAGATTAGTGGATTGTGCTGATAGATTGCTACTATTAACACTTGACCCAGTGGATCAAGTTAAGGGATGTCAAATTAAAAATCTGTAAAATTAAAAATTCCCATGGAGGACTGTTCAGATGGAAATTTCGTTGGGTTGACAAGACTATAAGGAGTCCCAGAATCAGTTGGATCTTAAGGAAAAGAGTTATCCTCTAGTTTGTGAGATGAGGACATCTCGCGTTTTTTAAGTGGGGTAGGATGTAAGATTCTTCCCTCCAACTTTTGAGGTGTGCAGGTGTAAGTACCTCCCCTTGTGATCTTATAATTATTCCCTTCTCTCAAATAAAAGAAAGATCTTGTTTTGCCCTATTTTAGCCTGGAGAGAGAAAATGTCTAGAGGGAGGTAATTCAAAATTGAGATATTTTTGGATATAAAAATCCTCCTAGTGTCTTAAATGGTTTCCCCTGAAACAAAAAATCAAATAGGTATAAAGGACCTTAGCCTAAGGGTCTAGTTTTTAGAAATTTTTGAATTATGCTCCAATTAAGGTTCCTATGGACCAATAAGATTAATCCAAATGTAGGGAGGAGATAAATTGAAGAATAAAAGAAAAACCCCCAAAAATGAGTCAATGCTCACATAAGATGAAGAGTTGACTAAGGACAAGGTTTATTAGTTAAAAAAGAAGAGATATTTAGAAGAAATGATGCATTTTTGACACCTCAGTGTGGGGATCTCCCCTCATGAAGGAGGCACCTATTTCACATGTGTGGAGGAGTTTTAAACTCAAAAATAATGAGATATTTTCATCTCTCCTCTCTCATGTTTCAACAACTAGATCCAAAAAGTAAGCTAAACTGACCCAAAAATGGTTAAAAATTGACCAAACTGATCTGGAAAATTCTAGAATCAGTTTGCTTGGTTAGAGGCTCACTTTTTCCTATAAATAGAAGCCTCCCCCTTTGTAAAAGGTTAATGGTGTTTATGCACTGTTACTCTACTCCTACCCACATTGAATTTTCTTGATATTTTAATTGTTTTTGGCTTAATCCTCTCCAAAGTAATTGGTGGCCACTCTTGCTTCAAACAAGAGTAGAACTCTCAATCCCTCAAGCCAAAGGAAAGCTTACAACTCTATGTAAGCTAAATTTTTCTTACTTTTTAATTTCAAATCTATGGTTTTCTTGATTTTCTTGTTTTATAGTTGATTAAAGTAAATTCTAATTCTATGCCTTGATGACAAAGCCTCCCCCTTCTCTTCTTTACAATTCAGCCTTTCTTTATCCTAGAATGTTTAACAAAAAGATTAATTAAACTTTTCTTATTGATTACTCTCTTGGAAATTAAAAATTGTGTAGATTATAGTCCTTTATATCTAATTGGGGAATGTTAAAAAATGAGCCATACAAAGGAGGTTTAGCAAAATTTTCTAGACTTTTGTGGAAAAGAAAGTTCATTTTTATATTATTCCAAAAGAGTAATTCCCACCGTTTGTGCATTCTAAAAGAAATATTCTAATTTACTCCATGTACATATTCACCTATGAATATGCATGGATATCACTGATATTAATTATTAAAATTAATTTCTATGCATAGAAAGATGTATAATGGAAATTTTTATTATAAAAGTGTTATTTTCATTGAATTTAATTTCTATGCATAGAAAGATGCATAAAGGATTTATTTTTATTTCAAAAGTGTTATTCTCATTAAAATTGATTTTATGCATAGAAAGATGCATAAAGGATTTATTTTTATTTCAAAAGTGTTATTTTCATTAAATTTGATTTTATGCATAGAAAGATGCATAAGATGTGTATGTGAAGAATGGATGTGAATGTGGATGTGGATGTGGATGTGTATGTGAAGAATGGATGTGAATGTGTATGTGAAGAACGGATGTGAATGAGTATGTGAGAGAATGGATGTGGATGTATGTGAAAGAATGGATATAGATGTGTATGTAAAAGAATGTGATGTGATGTGACATGAATATATGTGGATGTGAAGTGATAGATATGAATGTATGAATAGATGTGAGTAGTCGTACATATGAATGATTAGATGGATGTGGATGAGATGAGATAAGATGTGAGTAGTCGTACATATGAACGATTGGATGGATGTGGATGAATGAGATGAGATGTGTATGAATAAGATATGATGTGGATAGAAGTGATGTGATGTAATGGTGATGAGAATGAATGTGATGGATATGAATGAATGTGAATGTGATAGATATGAATGAATGTGATGTGATGTGATGTGATAGATATGAGTAGTCATACATATGAACGATTGGATGGATGTGGATGAGATGAGATGAGATGAGATGTGAGTAGTCGTACATATGAACGATTGGATGGATGTCGATGAATGAGATGAGATGTGTATGAATAAGATATGATGTGGATAGAAGTGATGTGATATAATGGTGATGAGAATGAATGTGATGGATATGAAGAATGTGAATGTGATGGATATGAAAAATGTGAATATGAATGTGATGGATATGAATGAATGTGATGTGATGGGATGTGAGTCGGGATAGATATGAATGAATGAGATGTGAGGTAAAATGAATGAGATGTGATGTGAGTGAATGTGATGTGGCCTGAATGGATGAGATGTGAATGAATGAGATGTGATGTGAGTGAATGTGATGTGGTCTGAATGGATGAGATGTGAATGAATGTGATGTGATGAGATGTGGATATGGGTAGATGCGAGTGGATGAGATCTGATGAGGTTAAATTGAGGGAAGATGTGATGAGATGAAAATGATGACACTGGATGAGAATAGAAATACTTATGAAATGGTTGTGGAATTAAATAATGTGGATTGATGATGGAACAATGTGGAAAGACGAGAGTTCGTTATAGAAACTATATGTATGACCTGACTGTTTTACGTCAAGAATGCTGGGGAAGCATTTTGACCGTCTTGTGAATGAGATTGTGGAGACCTAACTGTTAAAGTTGCAACAGCTGTGACGGAGAGTCAATGGAGGACGTCTTGCGTAGCAAGGTCGGCCGAGGTCTTGACCAGCCTCGATTCGATTAAAATGGTGAGCTTCCGGTATGGTGGATGAGGGACCAAGGAAGTGGCCTATGAGTGAAGCGCTAGGTCACTTGCGAAGGATTCTAGAGGGTGCTGACCATACGATGCTCGGGCTCTGGGTCGCCGATGATACCAACGCATGCGTCGAGGAAGATATTGGAACAAGGAGTAAGAGTTGTTTTCTGAATTCGGGCATGGATCTAGTTGATTAACCTTGCTGGTCCTCAACGGATGAGTCTATGGCTCTTTTATATGGATCCATTGGTTGATCTTGCTGATCTTCAATGGAGATTCCATTTTGATATGTGAATATATTACCGAGTACTATGCGCTAGGAACCATCGAAAAGGCCCTTGAGTGGACAGGTGGTGAGCGTTCTAGTTGCCAATGATGCCATAGGTACACCGATGAAGGAATGATTAGAAATTAAGATTCAACTGGAGATTTTGAGGATTATGATCAGTGACAGTATGGTTTCATTAAATGATTGTTTTAAAGACAGCTGATTCTATGAAAAAGGCAATTTCATATTGGGTGTGTAAGTGGTGTGACTAGTTTTAAGTTTCCATGAATATCCGGCTAGGGGGCCTGGGAACTCTTTTCCCTGGTACCCGGGAAAAAACCTAACCAAATTCTTAATTGGATCCCATCACTACACGGGACTGGATGGGGTTGGACTGATGGATCCCTAAATTGAGACTCAATTCTATTATGGAATGATAGATGAAGTAAATCTCGGATAAAAATTGTTCTATGAAAAAGAATCAACGGTTGTGCCTCTCAATAAGGAAAAAAGCGTTGGTCTCTATGATCCAAGTGCAAGTCTTTTCCTTGATCTGACTATGATACTTACGGGTTCGGTCAGACCCGTTCAGTTAGTTAAGGCTCTTGACTACGTTAGAGTAAAATAATTATGGAGGAATTGCCCGTGCTTTCCAGGCGAGGGAAGTTTTTTTGGGTTTGGTTTTGGAAGAACCGAGGGATTAGTCTCTTGTCTGAATATCCGTGGGCAAGGCCCGGAGTGAGGGACCCTGTCCCATGCAGCAAGAAGTGCTACTTCCGTTTGCTAGCACCCCTGAATTTGCTGCGCGGTGGGGAAAGGGATCTCTCAAAAGTCAAGAAAATCAAGAAGTTCAAGAAACCAAACAGTAAATTGGATTAGGGTTCCAAAAATATTGTTTAATACAAATTTAAAAATGATTAACAGAACTATCTTTGCTAATCCTTTCAAACAAGAAATTAGCAAATCTAAAAATTGTGTGAAAATCAATTTCAAAAATGATTAACACTAATCACTCCCTAAGCAAGGACCTAAGGCAAAGGCTCTGATACCAATGCAAGCAAGGAGCTCTGATACTAATGCAAGAAACTATGGAAGTGTGGTGTGTTAACCTCTCACGAAGAGGAAGCTCATCATAGGGAGCAATACCTAGAGCACTCATGGGAGTTTGCACCATATCCAAGAGAACACATGTTCCAAGGAGAAAAGATGACCAAATGTCATGAGTGAAAATGTCATAAAGTGAGTAAAGATCACTTTTACTGATGTAAAGTTTTGCACCAATCTTTAAACACTTAAGCTCTTCACTCTGCACTATTTTCTTAATAATCTTTATGGATTTTCTTCATAATCTTTGCACTAACTGTCACTATTTTAAGGAACTCTGCACAGCTAAATAAAACTTTGCACAAACTTCAAGAAACTGCACAAACTTCAATGAACTAGAGTAATCTTCAAATTTCTGTACAAAATCTGCAACTGTTTGAAATTTTCACGAGAACTCTGTTCTACACAATAATCTGTACTCTGCACAATAATCTGCATAGAAAATGAAAACTGCACAGCAATCTTGATGTCTACACAGTAAACTGTACTCTGCATAAACTTTGTAATCTGAATATTTTGCACAACCTATACCAATCTTTGAAAACTGTAATGAAATTTCTGCAAAATTGCTTAAGAAGCCAAGCTTCTTAAAAATCTATTCCAAGAACTTCAAGATTTTAGAAAATAGGATGAAAATAGAGGCTTAATGGATTAATAATTGGAACTGTAAGCTCTCTAAGCAAGATAATGCAATAAAATCTCTCAACTTTGGTTGCTAAAATCTCTGTAAACTCTAATTCAAAAATCAAGAAAATTAAGAAGTTCAAGAAACTAAATAGTAAACTGGATTAGGGTTCAAAAAATAGTGTTTAATATAAATTCAAAAATGATTAACAGAAATATCTTTGCTAATCCTGTCAAACAAGAAACTAGCAAATCTGAAAATTGTGTGAAAATCAATTTTGAAAATGATTAACACTAATCACTCCCTAAGCAAGGACCTAAGCCAAAGGCTCTGATACCAATGCAAGCAAGGAGCTCTCATACCAATGCAAAAAACTATGGAAGTGTGGTGTGTTAACCTCTCACCAAGAGGAAGCTCATCATAGGGAGCAATACCTAGAGCATTCATGGGAGTTTGCACCATATCCAAGAGAACACATATTCCAAGGAGAAAAGATGACCAAATGTCATAAAGATAGTGAAAAGGTCATAAAGTGAGTAAAGATCACTTAACTGATGTAAAGTTTTGCACCAATCTTTCTTTAAACACTTAAGTTCTTCACTTTGCATTGTTTTCTTGATAATCTTTATGGATTTTCTCCATAATCTTTGCACTAATTGTCACTGTTTTAAGGAACTCTGCATACCTAAATAAAACTTTGCACAAACTTCAAGAAACCGCACAAACTTCAATGAACTAGAGTAATCTTCAAATTTCTACATAGAATCTGTAACTGTTATAATAATTTGCACTAGAACTTTGTTCTACACAACAATCTGTACTCTGCACAATAATCTGCATAGAATTATGAAAACTGCACATCAATCTTGATGTCTACACAACAAATTGTACTTTGCATCTGAATATTCTGCACAACCTGTACCAATCTTTGAAACTGTAATGAAATTTTTGCAAAATTGCTTAAGAAACCAAGCTTCTTGTAAATCTATTCCAAGAACTCCAAGATTTTAGAAAATAGGACAAAAATAGAGGCTTAATGGATTAATAATTGGAACTGTAAGCTCTCTAGGCAAGATAATGTAAGAAAATCTCTCAATTTTGGTTGCTAAAATCTCTATAAACCCTAATTCAAAAATCAAGAAGTTCAAGAAACCAAACAGTAAACTAGATTAGGGTTTAGAAAATAGTGTTCAATACAAATTCAAAAATGATTAACAAAAATATCGTTGCTAATCCTATCAAACAAGAAATTAGCAAATCTAAAAACTGTGTGAAAATCAATTTCGAGAATGATTAATACTAATCACTCCCTAAGGAAGGACCTAAGCCAAAGGCTCTAATACCAATGCAAGCAAGGAGCTCTGATACCAATGCAAGCAACTATGGAAATGTGGTGTGTTAACCTCTCACATAGGAGGAATACCTAGAGCACTCATGGGAGTCTACACAATATCCAAGAGAACACATGTTCCAAGGAGAAAAGATGGCCAAATGTCATAAGGGAGTGAAAAGGTCATAAAGTGAGTAAAGATCCCAATACATGATGATAGTAATCTCCTATTTATACCCCTAGGGCCCCATGTGTCCCACATGTGTAAATGGACCCTAACCCCATGTGCCTAGGCCCATCCCCATGTGCATGTGCACCACTAGGACACTTTGTTACAGTTTGTTAACTGGTTGAGAGACTTGTAAGGATGTGGTTCATTCAGTGGTGACTGAATCATTCCCAAACAACTACTCTTCCATTGGATGTGCCTTCCATATATAGAGATTAATTTTTAGAATTTGCGAATCCTTTCGAATATACACTTGGTTTAACGCCCAATCATGCACCACCTTGGTTTCCCTCATGAAGGGTCTACCCAAGATAATGTCATATGAATCTAGCTAGCGCAAAAAGTCTATTACAACAAATGTATGATGGTAACATATCAAAAAGGCCTTAAGCCTAATGTTTTTCAATAGCCCTATTGGTCTTGAGGATGTTCCATCTACCATCTTGACGATTAGGTTCGCTCTTTCTAACTCTAGTTTTACCTAGTTCTCCAGTATCGCTTGTGGTGATGATGCTCACACTCGTACCTCCATCCAAGATAGTAAGTTCTTGGCACCCGTTATGGTGGATTGGAATTGTAGCATTTTTATAATCACTCTCATAATACCTCCCTAATTGGTTGATAGGTATTTTGATGAATCTGGGTGTTCCCCCTTCCTCAAGCACTAGGTTTTTCTCTGCCAGAGGTGACTGGCTGTCCTCTATCAGACATTGGGTTCATTATTCATTCTACCCCCAGTCCTTGACATCTACCCACAATGCAGGCGTGTTGCGTAGCAATGGTCCCAATGGCATTTTTACGGTCGTATTGTTGAGAGACTGCCTATGTCTCTAGGTTCTTTGGCAAGTGAGGGCCCCTTCCACGTGTTTATGTCATATTCAATCCTAGGGAATGAATGGATTGACAATTCTTGATCTACCTCCTCAAACATTCTTACCATCAGGTCATTATGAGTTCCTTCCTCGGACCCCTCTAGGAATTGGAGTAGGCACATCCAACTTCCTTTCTTTTAAAACAGCTTATTTTGTGGTACATTGTATCCCTAGCCTTGTTAGCCCTCAATTTGTCTTCATGGTTGTGTTGACACTCCTCAACAATTTAGCTTCCTTATTTCCTCTTCAGCATTTGGATATTCTCCAACACCCTTGGGGATTTTTGGTCTCTCTTTTGCCTGCTCATCTGGTTTTGGCACCTTGTCATCTCCTTCCTTTGATTGGGTGGATCCAGTGTCAATGGTATCTTCCTCAGATCCATCCTGAATTATGACCATGGTATCACCCTTGCCCACTGTGAGGTGAAAAAAAGAAAGAAAACCCTGCCTCTATAGCCCTTCCACCTCGCAAACTTGGAATACACACACGAAGGGGGGCACCACCAGCCACCGGCTGGAACAATTCTCGCACTCACCACCCAACCCACGCCAGACAAACAGCATAAAATAGGGGCACTGTAGACTAAAGCAAACATCCAGCAATATATTTCCAAATCAACACTTCATACAAGCTTCTCCCGACACAGAAGCCTTACTCACACAACCATAAACAAAACACTCAGGCCTGTCAGCCGAGGATACACCACATCCCCAATCACCACATGATCCACTCGCCTGCCTGCTGTACCAATCACACCAGAATGAACCCGGCCACTCTCGCTCCAGAAGGTGCCCACACCAGCTAACCCTCGAGTCCTCTGCAGCCCATCACTTCTGCATGTGTTGTCAGCAGCAGCTACACCATCATCTCTCTCTCACTCTCTCTCTCTCTGCTGATCCTCTGCCAGCCTCGCACAAACCCAAGCAGCTTATCTGCCTTGCTACCGGCCCACCACCAAGCAGCAACACCTGTCCCTGTCTTCTTCACTCGGCACCCTGCTCTCTGTCCACTGTCCTGTCTTCTATGCGGCCCACACCAGCCAGCCTGTCACCTGCAGCTTATCTGCTCCCCTTTGTCCTCGCTAGAAGCTCCCTTTGATGCCAGAACCCGTCTCTCAAATCCTTGCATCTCCAGCTCGTCACCACTTCAGCTTCCTGGGCGACCACCAGCCACCCAGTGCTTGCTCTCTCCTAGGCGGCCCTCTCGACCTCTGCCAGCCCTTGAGTCCTTCGACCAGCTGCGCTCCACAGCGCTCCACGCTCACCTGCAGCTACCTCTTTGCTGCCATCACCCAGCCCACAGTCGGCTTCTTCACCAGGGAGGCTCCCCGTTGGCCTCTACACCAGCCTGGCTGCACTTCACTTCTCGTCTCATGGCTGCATACGCCCAAGAGCCCCAGCGCTTCTTTGGCAAGCCTTTCTGCAAGTCGCCAGCGCCTCTCTTCCACGAGTCGAACAGCCGCTTCACCAACCTGGCAGGCCCCTCACCTTCGGCTTTCTCTCTTTAGAGCCTCCTTTTGCTACACTGTCAGCATGTCTACCTCTACTGCAGCTCACCCCACGACTCTGCGTTGACCATTCTCACTTCGCACGTCGCCAGCCACTGCCTGCAGAGCCGCTGCACCAACTCGTCTCCACACGGGAGGTCTTCTCTCACGTCGGCCCACCAGCAGCTCCCAGGCACTCCCTTCTCTTCACACGGCGCCCGACTGCTCTTTACACGGAGGCCCCCCGTTTGTCCTCGCCAGCCTGCTCCTGGCCAACAACTTCCCTTGGCTTGTCTTGCAGAGCTGCGCCTGAGAGCCTCCTACAACAACACGACGACGGCCTTTTTGTCTTCTCGAACTCGCTATGGTATACGCTGGCAGCCCTTCAACGCTCCACGCCAACGTTACCAGCTGGCAACGTTCATCCTCCTTTTTTTATTTTTTCTTTATTTTGAAAAATGGCCACTTATTATCCCTTTTCACACCAATGCTCTTATGACCTTGGCCCCTTTATCTCTAAATTGCCCCCCATGCCTTCCA